>NC_134325.1:2167010-2478695 GCF_964195595.1 Calonectris borealis | reverse complement strand
AAGTAGCTGCCTGGCCCAAGATAAACACCCAGTAAGGGCAGTCATTATTTAATCTCTGCCCAGTTTCTGAAGGGAACAAACAATAAACTTTCCAGGAAGAGCTGAAGAATTAACAACAGCTGCTTGCCACAGCTGATAAAAAAATGATTATTATGAGATAGCATATATGTGGAGTTTGCACCCATCTTCACATTTGTGACTTGACTTATGGCAAGTTCCTGGTGCAAGAAAAGGGAGTTCCGGTTTTGTAAACAAGTGACCTTCTTACAGCTGTATTAATATAGGATTCTACTAACCATTTCCTAAGAAAATTAACCTCTTCTTGTAACACAAAAATAGACAGTTCTCATACATCATAACACAGTGATATTATGTTGTTTGTATGCAACGAAGTAGGTCAATAGGTTTTGATTGTGACCATAGGTTAAAATGCCACATATTCTGTTACACAGTGGGTTTTGTTATAATCATCATACTGAAATGAAGTGACTGTTAAAACATCTGGATTGAAAACAGGGCTTCAAACAGAACTTTAAAATGTGAAAAAAACCCTGTATTTTTTAGTTTATGTTCCTACATTTAGGCTCGATAGTACAATATATTGTTCACTTTAATACATTTTACTTAATATACTTAAGTGCATAAGTATATTTTATTTTCCAACATTTTAATCTATGTGCCTTATTAATAATATAAATTATTTTAAATTAATATCAATTTTATAGAATCATAGAAAAGTTTGTGTTGGAAGGAACCTTTAAAGGTCAGCTAGTCCAAACCCCCTGCCATGGACAGGGACATCTTCAACCAGATCAGGTTGCTCAGAGCCCCATCCAACCTGACCTTGAATGTTACCAGGGATGGGACATCTACCACCTCTCGGGGCAACCTGTGCCAGTGTTTCACCACCCTCAACATCAAAGATTTCTTCCTTATATCTAGTCTGAATCTACCCTCTTTTAGATTAAAACCATTACCCCTTATCCTGTTGCTACAAGCCCTGCTAAAAAGCTTGTCCCCATCTCTCTTATGAGCCCCCTTTAAGCACTGAAAGGCTGCCATAAGGTCTCCCTGAAGCCTTCTCTTCTCCAGGCTGAACAACCCCAACTCTCTCAGCCTTTCTTCATAGCAGGGGCGTTCCATCCCCTTGATCATTTTCGTGGCCTCCTCTGGACCCGCTCCAACAGGTCCATGTCTGTCCTGTGCTGAGGACCCCAGAGCTGGACGCAGCACTGCAGGGGGGGGTCTCACCAGAGCAGAGCAGAGGGGCAGAATCCCCTCCCTTGACCTGCTGGCCACGCTGCTGGTGATGCAGCCCAGGATATGGTTGGCCTTCTGGGCTGCGAGCGCACATTGCCGGGTCATGTCCAGCTTTTCATCCACCAGTACCCCCAAGTCCTTCTCAGCAGGGCTGCTCTCCATCCCTTCATCCCCCAGCCTGTATTGATACCGGGGTTGCCCTGACCCAAGTGCAGGACCTTGCCCTTGGCCTGGTTGAACCTCATGAGGTTCACACGGGCCCACTTCTCCAGCTTGTCCAGGTCCCTCTGGATGGCATCCCGTCCCTCAGGCGCGTCGACTGCACCACTCAGCTTGGTGTCATCTGCAAACTTTCCGAGGGTGCACTTGATCCCACTATGTCATTGATGAAGATATTAAACAGTACTGTTCCCAACACGGACCCCTGCAGGACACCACTTGTCACTGATCTCCATCTGGACATTGAGCCGTTGACCACTACCCTCTGGATGCGACCATCCAGCCAATTCCTCACCCACCAGACAGTCCATCCATCAAATCCATACATCTCCAGTTTAGAGAGAAGGGTGTTGTGGGGGACCGTGTCAAAGGCCTTACAGAAGTCCAGATAGACAACATCTGTAGCCCTTCCCTTGTCCACTGATGTAGTCACTCCCTCATAGAAGGCCACTAGGTTGGTCAGGCAGGATCATAGCATACTTTGGAACTTCTCACATCTTATATAAAAAGAGCATTTGTCATTTGGAGGAGTAACAATTTTGGCAACACGAAGTTCTCTTGACAAGCCATACACTGATTCTACTACTTCATTTCACCACTTTTTAAAAAAAAGCTTAGTGCCAATTTCAAATCACTTTTCTATAGAATTGGCTTGAGATAGCACAATAGAGAATTAAAATTCTGAATGTTTGCATGCAATGTAGTTAAATACCTGTGAAAAAGGGCCAGAGTAAAGTAAATTGTGCTGTTCCATAGCTATGCTTCTCCTGAAGTCCCACTCAGATGTGACAGTTGCTTTTAACCATCTGAGAAATGTAATGGTAAACACAGAGATTTAATACGATTAAGAAATTCATTCAAGTTGATATAGAAACTAAGAAAGCTGTTTCAGATTATTTTTCATAAATCACAATGTTGATGGGTTCACAGTCACTTAGGCACTTGCAGATATTGTGGATTACATTATGATCACCAGGAGATGCTAGATCCAAAAAACAATGCAAGCTTTATGTTCAGGGTCTCTCCACTTCCCAGCCAACTGGGCTCCCTCTTTCCTATCAGGGCTCCCTCTGATTTACTAGCTGACTTTCTCAGTTATTTAGCTTCAGCAGGGGTGGGGGCATATCCACCACCACATTCCCACAGTTTTGGTGGTGAAGACGCTCTCAAAATTTATGTTTAAACCTTCTCAGGCTGCAGCAACATTTTTGGAGTCAGTGTTGGCCTGACTCAGCACCGTCAGATGGAGTTAGGTATTGTTACTGTTCAGAGCATGCCAAACACCAGTCTCTTCAGGGAGTTTAAATGCAAGGTCACTTAGATCCTGGATTTATAGTGCCAAGGAAGGAGACAGGACACAGACAGTTAACTTAAAGAAAAGTCACTGATACGTACATTAACATATCCTTAGGCACTTCAGGAATTTTCTGCTGAAACCTCAGGCACAACACAGCATTTCAGGCAGCACTTTTTGGACTGATCTCATTGAGAGGCCTCTGTGCTATTTTAGAATTCGTCCTCTGCTTGCTAATGTCATTTTATAACATCACAGCAAACCTCAATAGAGTATAATTGAGTGTTGCAGTTCACCATGTAAGCTCTTTAGGCACCATTCTCCAACAAGTAGAGTATTTCCAATGAAAGGAATAAGCCTATTTTGCTGGCCTGCCAAGAACGAACCATTTAAAATGTTGTACTTAAGTAATAAACAGTTCCCACACTGTTTTAGCAAAGTGGATGATACTAAGGATGCCTTTACTGAGTATAGTGTCCCCCAAATGCAGGGGAAGAGTCCACATATTAAACATGTTTTGCTGGATTCACTTCTGTGTCAGTCTCTTCTCCCAAATAACAAGCAATAGGATGAGAGGAAATGGCCTCAAGTTGCACCAGGGGAGGTTTAGATTGGATATTAGGAAAAATTTCTTCACCAAAAGGGTTGTCAAGCATTGGAACAGGCTGCCCAGGGAAGTGGTTGAGTCACCATCCCTGAAGGTATTTGAAAAACATGAAGATGTGATGCTTAGGGACATGGTTTAGTGGTGGACTTGGCAGTGTCAGGTTAACAGTTGGACTTGATCTTAAAGGTCTTTTCCAACCTAAATGATTCTATGTTTCTATGATTCTAAAAGACACAGGCAAAACAGGAACAAAGTCCAACCTAAAGCTTAAGCATGTAGCCTAGCTTTGCCGGCATTGGCTTGAGATACAAGATAAAATACAGGAAAATATATAGTATGATTTAGTTGTCATTCATTCATATTAAAACATTTCGGTTGTTTCTCACAAGAGTTTGTCCTTCTCAAAAGATTAAGACGGGGAATCTGCTCACTGAGTTTGTAGTTTTCAACCTCATTGATGTTTCTGCTACTGTAATAATTACCGCTGCTAACCATTGGAATGTTACTGTCTACACACACAAAGTAATCCCATTAGACTTCACATTAAGGTCACACATCCTTCAGTAAATTAAAAGTAAATATCTCAAAAAGTTTAGCTTTGCTTGAATGGGAAAACAAACTGAACAAACCTGAGTGAAAAGCACTAATCCAAAACAGCTGAGCCTCCAGTTGAGACAGTGAGAAAATCATCCAAAAATAAGAGTAACCATAAAGTAATCACCAGAAAATAAGAGTATTGGCTATGCAAGGATTTCAATTGTGGTATCAGTTCACAGAGGTACATGGTATTGTGAGTTTAACCTATTGAAAACCCAAACCACAGGAAGTTCATGGATAGGGTTTTTAATCACTCTTCTGGTCTATTTTTATTTTTCCCAAGTCCCCAGTACTCAAACTTAACATGGCTACAGAACAACCGGCTCTCCAAAACATGGAGAATTAAGGTGATTTGCATTTTAATACAAGAGCTCTTAATATAAAATTAGGTTACAGGAAGGTTGCAGAAAAGTCTGCCCTAGGATTCAGGGCATCCAATTTCCTGTTAGTCCCCTCCCTCCCATCCCCCAAGTTCTAATTCATTCCTTCTGTGTTCACCTCACCCTACTCCTTCATTCCCCCAGATTAACTGTACATGCTTTAGCTTCATGCTTCAACTCCAATGCATGCTCCTGTTATCCTCCTCCAACCTCAAAGAGCATCCACCTTCTTCCTGGGCCTAGGTATGAAATGGCAGGAGACAGCTTTGTCCCTTAGTCACGTTCAGGGAGTCCTCTCTTCCCCTTTCCCTTCCTGCTGTTACAAAACTGAGAGGATGGAGAAGCAATGGGAAGTCTGATCCAGTTTCAACTGTGTGGGGTAGGGAAGATTAGCTTTCAGTTTCTGCATTAATCCTCTTTTCTTCTACAGGAGGTTTGACAAATACTTTCTCTCCAGTATACACTTGTCCAAACACTAGTCTGTTCATTAGAAGAAGTCAGATATGCTTTGGCATCTGCAGCCACCCTAACCGGTTGCTTCTTTCTGGAGACAGGGAAGGAGGAAAGCTTTCAATTCAAACAACGCCTGCAAGTCACACAAAGGATGAGATCTGAGATCTCCCAAGACCTGGCCACACTGGCATCAGCATAGGCCTAAACTAAAAGAGGGTTCTTTGCAAATTCTTACCATGTTTCCTTCCTCCTCATTCCTTGAACTTAAGCAGAGTTTACTACAACTTGGCCTTTAATTGCCAAAACCCCAGGAAGTCAGAATCTTCTCTCTAGACATCTGCGCTATTTTCATTCACCATCCTATAAGACAACCTTATCATACAAATGAGATTATTTCTATATTATGAGAAGCAACTGCTTCCTCTAGTCCACAGCATTTCATATCCAACAACAAATAAAGCACTTCTTAACAGCCTTAGCATGAGACATAGCATTTGTTTACATGGAGAAGAAATTTATAACATTCCATTTCCAACCAAAATGCACCTTGCTTCATCCTGCAGTTGGTGAAGATGATCAACATCAGAAATACTGTTCTTTTTCAGAGAGAATGGTGTAACACGACACACCTTTCAGAGCCCCTCTGTGGTTACTCATGGAAAAGCACTCCCATAGCTTTCAAAAGGCCTGGGCTTTCAACCACCAGCATCCTGTGACCTACATAAAATCTGTAAAATTAAGAAGGTCAAAACAGGAAACTTCCCCCATCTGTCTCCTCAGGATCAGCAGTTTTCTGAAAAGAGGAAGAACAGTATCATTTACTGTGTGTTCAGAAGGCAGAAAGCAAAGAAGCCAAACAGGACTATAATAAAGCAAAATGTATTTCAGATAAGGAGAAAAGGCTGTTTACAAATCTTAATCTAGCGAATCCTTTTCTTTTTAATATAGTTCTTATAAATTTTCCTTTCAATGTTTCCCAACTTGAGCTGGTCTTCTGTGAGTATAGCACTACAAACAGAATTTCACGTATCCTCAGGTGACCCA
Source organism: Calonectris borealis (assembly GCF_964195595.1). Classification (NCBI taxonomy): domain Eukaryota; kingdom Metazoa; phylum Chordata; class Aves; order Procellariiformes; family Procellariidae; genus Calonectris; species Calonectris borealis. The sequence continues at coordinate 2,472,841 of NC_134325.1, read as the reverse complement.
GTACTCTGGTGCATTCACAGGCTTTTTTACTTTTTCTGCAATTCCAAGAGTTGTACTGAGATAACAGTTAATATCTGGGGGAATAAGCAAAACTGGATTATAAAAGGGATCCAAGTTTATGATGAAGAAATGAGTTAAAGCCAAAGTCATTTAGCAAAGGGCCAGTGGTTTGAGAGAAAAGATTCAAAATCTGACAGTCTCTGTGAAGTAGAGTGAAGTCAGTCTTGAGAAGTTTTCCTCAAACTGAGAAGAGGAATGTGAACTACTCTTCCAAGCTAAACTAAGAGAAGCCATGGGATTAACCTGCCAGATATGGCATCAGACTATTAAAAGTGTCAGAGAGACAGTAATGTTTTTTCTGTGTCTTTCTAGACAATGCCACTGGTCAGGTATATCTAAACAGTACACATTTCAATAGCAAAGAACGTGACAACTGCCACTCAATCAGTATTTTGTTCTGGTGTTCCCGTCCTTGCAAAGCAGCAACATAGTCACACCTTCCTGGAGAGTATATTACAACATTCATTCATAAACTAGGCATTAAAAGAAAGACCAGCAGGGTCTCAGGGACCTGTTGTCTTTTCCTGTTGGCTCTGCTGCTGACACCTCTGATTGAGTTCAGAAATTGGAAATCCAGTTTACTGTGCAGGTGGTAATGAAGAAGATCTCCTGGCTTTACAGCAAAGGCATAAATTTATTCCATGTTTCATAGGAAAAATTGTATTAACACTGTTTCACTGACTAATGAAATTATAATGAGGATCATGTTATTAATGTTTTGTTAAACTCCTTTATTAAGACAAGGCCAATGGGTACTTGGAAGGAAGTTTCTCTATACATGGTTTACTGATTCAACTCTTCATAACTCACGGACATTACACAGAAATAATTGCCTCGGTGTAGTATTTACAACCAAGATCAATTAATTAAACATGGGGAAAAAACCGATTCGTAACTCATCAGGGGAAGACACAAAGGTTACCAAGAACCAGGCCCCAGAAGCGGTCTGCCCTCTGCCAGTAGATGGCATCATTACTCCTCTCTAGGAAAAGGGCTCAAGGGAAACCATCTGGGTTACCAGCAAAAGCTATGGCCACTACGTAGATATTTTCGCTTTTATTTTCACATAAAATAGAATCCTTTGCCTTAGGTGCTGTTTCTGTGTGCCGGTGGACAGCGACAGACAAAAGAAAGACCATACACAACCTGACCACACCAGGAGGCTGAGAGAAAGAGACAGAAAATATTGAATCTCACTGTAATGGCGGACTAAATATCTGGCACCTTCTGCCTGTGAAAAAGGTGCACAGAGAGAATTTACAGAGACAGTCCTGCATCTAATTCAAAACCCATACAAATTTCTAGAAACTGAATAATTAGTTATGACATTTTCACATACAAAACTATGTTGTACACTTTTTTCTTTTAATCCTCCCTTGCAGATAGACTCAGGCCCTGAATCACAATATTTTTAAACAACTCTCCTATTTCTACAAATAGGTGTTAAGTGATGCAATAATTCATGAATAATACTATTAAACAGAACTACAGCCCCTACATAACACATAATGGTATGAAGCTGTGTCAAGGGAAGTTCAGACTGGACATTAGGAAAAGGTTCTTCACTGAGGGTGGTCGATCGCTGGAACAGGCTCCCCAGGGAAGTGGTCACGACACCAAACCTGTCAGAGTTCAAAGGAGCATCTGGATGATGCTCTTAGTCATATGGTTTAGTTTTAGGTAGTCCTGCGAGGAGCAGGGAGTTGGACTCGATCCTCATGGGTCCCTTCCAACTCAAGATATTCTATGATTCTATGATATGTATTAATATCTACTTAATATGTAATACTACATATTAAACAACTACAGCTCTCTACAGCTAAAAAGGGTTGCAACAATCTTCTAGTACAGGTTAATTTTAATTGGAAAGGTCTAGGTTTGACTTTGTATAAAACAATACTTTATAAAGAAATGAACATTAGAAAAGTATTTTTGGAAATAGGAATGACACTTCAATAGAAATAATTTATACATATGTATCAATGAAATAAAATAGGACCTCAGAATCAGGTGGGTAAAAAAATGGCTATAGTGCATAAAGTACTTCATTGTCTCATTAGGTTGGAATTTTTGGCTTAAATTTTTTTTCTCAGCTACTTTACAGAAGATACAGTATAACTGCAGATTTTAGGATAAAGGTATTTGCCACTTAATCTGAAAGTCAAAGGTTTCTTATACCTGATAGAACATATTAACAAATAGCTAAGTCTTGTCCTGTACATTACAATAATATAATAGACTGTTTAAAGTTGGCATACTGTACACAAAGCCATATTTTTTGCACCATTGGAGAATCATTACTCTTGTTTCCTGTTTTATTCACTACACAAAATTAAGCAAACTTTAGTGATGTTCTGTACAGCAACTTCTGTATTCAGTCCATAATGACAGAGAAAGAGTAAGAAATATACTTGATTTGGGAGGGGTAATAATCCTAAATTATCCTTGTAATAAGTGGTTAGAGAAAAACAAACTATCTGCAGGTTAATGTCCCTTAAAAAAAAGACCCCATTTTTTGCTCACATCTCCACAAATTTTGCATCCTGTCTCAACTGCCCTATTTATTTTCAGCAGCCACCACGTTTACAGACCATCAGCTGACATTTTTTCCTGACATCCTTAGAGTTCTGATGTTTTATCCTATATCTCAGTAATGACAACAGAGGATGACCAAGCCGAACATTGGGAATAACCGATGTCTTGCTAGGGACATAGCCTCACAGTATTCCTGCAATATTCAGGAGCTGTTCCACAGCATTGCTTAAATACTAAACATGTATTGTTGCTTCTTAGTCCCCTCCATCTCCATGAACAGAGCCCAGTGAAGATCAGCACACCTTTTACTACCTTATATTTAATTTTCCTCTATCATAGAATGATCACAGAAATTACTGGAACGAGCCTGTGAAAATACATAAAGCCATCCTAAAATGACTGTTTGACAATACTGTTCTGAATCTGTTCAAATACTTGGCTAAGAGGTGTGAAGACCTGGGCCAGCCAGATTCCCTGAAAGATAGAATAAAAACAAACTAGTAAGCCAGCCTGGACAAAAAGGAGCTGGGAGAACTATGCTTTTATGTCACACTCTCCAGAAAAACATTTTCTATTAATGCTTGCATTTAATTTCATCTGATACAAACTATCGGAGAGCTTTTCCTTTTCCAGCAGTGAAATTTCCTAACTATGCTATACAAAAAAAGTCTGCACACATGCATGCAGCTGAAGAAATGTACTTCCAAATCTGAATGCACACAGCTGCAATGAACCTTTTTGCTTACTATGCCTCAACATTGGGTGGGGCCAATAAATTAAGCTAATACAAAGGAAATCATAAGTCTTTCTTTAGATTATCTTCTAGATTACTTCTTTTGCTTTACAAGTGTGTATGTATATGTATATATACACACACATATTCTTGCAGAGATGTTCAACAAAATCCATTTACATACTGCCTTTTATCCAGATATTTGGAATTCCTCCAGTAGTACTCCAGCCACTGCTTTTGCTTAGAAATACTAGGATAACTATCAAGAAGGAAGACAGAAAACATTAAAAAAAGTATACTTCATGCTAGGAGTAATTCCTGTATTCTAAAGTGATTATTTACCCACCACTGAAACACAGTTAGATCCGGTATGAAGTGTACAAGCTATTTAAGCCTAAGGAGCAATAATACAAAACAGTTCTGGCAGTAATATGGAAACATATAGTCATATGCAGGATTAGTTCGACAGAAGAATATAATGCCCCAGAAAACAGAACCCTCTCAGGCCTATCTTTCACTACGCTGGGACACTAATTCACTACTCAGAGAGAAAACATCCCATTTGTGATGTTTAAAGATCATTCCAGGCCAAAGGTGCTTGAGCAATCAGTTCCATCTGTCTCTGCATACCAGAACGAGAGTATCTGCAGCTCCTCCCCAGACTCCCTGGCTCCAGTGCTGAGCCACTTAAAGGAACGGTTCTCAAAACCCGCACGGCCTCCTGACTCGCAGACTGAACTCTCCTGCAACCACCCTGCTTTCTCTCTGCCAACTGAGAGGACCCACTGCGCAGGCGGAGGCAAGAGCTGGGGCTTCCAGTTCTGCTGAGTAAGAACTAGAAGTCCCTCAACAACTGCGGCTGAGCGAAGGGATCTTCACGCGTAGTCCACAAACACAGTGGTTCACTGCAGTTAGCTGTGCTCAGTTCACCGGTTCACTGCGGCACTGTCTTTGCTGCAGCAGCTGCTTCCAGCTTCTCACTGCAACAGTGTTCATAGGCAGCTTTTCAGTCATCACTTCTTTATGCTCCTCCACCTTTCCACACACACATCACTGGCAAACAAAGTACAGATGCTAGGTGACAAGATAAATTGAAGTAGTGAAGCCACAGTAACTGATGGAAAGGGCAGGTAAAACACAGTAATTTATACAGTATTATAATTTATAAAGTAAATTCTACAATTTATGCAGTAGTTTAAGCTAATCTGTTTTACCTTGCATTGCCTCAAACTAGGAACATGATTTTTCAAAGATCAGCTGATGCGGGCAAATACACTGAATTGCTGAAATTATAACCTTATTTCTAAACTGTAAAATTAAGAAGGAAGTTCTTCCCAGCTTGGCACCCAATCTCCAAGAACCAGGTCAAGCAGCAATGTCACCTGATGCACTCCAGCACTCACATCTAGCAGCTACCTGCAGTGAACATGTCTCATCTCAATAGGTAGGAAGAACGTGAGCACATGGAGCAAGTGAAGATGGATAAAAAAGTTGACTGGAAGACGACAAATACCAAAAGCATCCCTGTAGACAGAAGTCCCAGTTTCAGCAGTTTCAGCCATCTGGGGATGGAGTTGATTAGTGGGGAGAGGAGGAGCTTAAAAGGGTTATTCTGAGTGACTCTGATCAGAACACTGCTACTTTCCTAATGAAAAGGTAAATCCCTTTCCTATAGGTACCATGTTCAGAGACAGTTTTGTACAGAGCTCTCTTTAGCAGTAATCCAAGATTGCAAAGCCTATTGGCGTAAGTCACTTCTCCATAGCCCTTGTTCTCGTGGGGGACTTCAACTTTCCGGATGTCTGCTGGAAATACCACACGGCAGAGAGGAAACAGTCGAGGAGGTTCCTGGAGTGTGTGGAGGATAACTTCCTGACGCAGCTGGTAAGCGAGCCCACCAGGGGAGATGCCTCGCTTGACCTGCTGTTCACGAACAGAGAAGGGCTGGTGGGAGATGTGGTGGTCGGAGGCCGGCTTGGGCTTAGCGACCATGAAATGGTAGAATTTTCGATACTTGGTGAAGTAAAGAGGGGGGCCAGCAAAACCGCTACCATGGACTTCCGGCGGGCGGACTTTGGCCTGCTCAGGACACTGGTCGAGAGGATCCCTTGGGAGACGGTCCTGAAGGGCAAAGGGGTCCAGGAAGGCTGGACGTTCTTCAAGAAGGAAGTCTTAAAGGCGCAGGAGCGGGCTGTCCCCATGTGCCGCAAGAAGAACGGGCGGGGAAGGCGACCGGCCTGGCTGAACGGGGAGCTCTGGCTAGGACTCAGGGAAAAAAGGAGAGTTTATCACTTGTGGAGGAAGGGTCAGGCAACTCAGGAAGAGTACAGGGATCGCGTTAGGTCGTGCAGAGAGGAAATTAGAAAGGCAAAAGCCCGGCTAGAACTCAACCTGGCCACTGTCGTGAGAGACAACAAAAAATGCTTTTATAAGTATGTTAATGACAAAAGGAGAGCCAAGGAGAATCTCCATCCTCTATTGGATGCGGGGGGGAACGTTGCCACCAAGGACGAGGAAAAGGCTGAGGTACTCAACGCCTTCTTTGCCTCAGTCTTTAGTAGTCAGAATGGTTATCCTCAGGGTACTCAGCCCCCTGAGCTGGAAGACAGGGACGACAAGCAGGATAAACCCCCCATAATTCAAGAGGATGAAGTTCATGACCTGCTATGCCACCTGGACGTTCACAAGTCTATGGGGCCGGATGGGATCCACCCGAGGGTTCTAAGGGAGCTGGCGGAGGAGCTTGCCGAGCCGCTCTCCATCATTTACCAGCAGTCCTGGTTAACTGGGGAAGTCCCGGACGACTGGAGGCTCGCCAATGTGACTCCCATCTACAAGAAGGGCCGGAAGGAGGATCCGGGGAACTACAGGCCGGTCAGCCTGACCTCGGTGCCGGGGAAGATCATGGAGCGGTTGGTTTTGAGGGTGCTCACGAGCCATGTCCGGGACAACCAGGGGATCAGTCCCAGCCAGCACGGGTTCATGGAAGGCAGGTCCTGCTTGACCAACCTGATCTCCTTCTATGACCAGGTGACCCGCCTAGTGGATGAGGGAAAGGCAGTGGATGTGGTCTACTTGGACTTCAGTAAGGCCTTTGACACTGTCTCCCACAGCATTCTCCTAGAGAAGCTGGCGGCTCACGGCCTAGACAGGTACACTCTTCGCTGGGTAAAAAACTGGCTGGACGGCCGAGCCCAGAGAGTTGTGGTGAACGGAGTTAAATCCAGTTGGCGGCCGGTCACGAGCGGTGTTCCCCAGGGCTCCGTTTTGGGGCCGGTCCTGTTCAATATCTTCATCAATGATCTGGACGAGGGGATCGAGTGCTCCCTCAGTAAGTTTGCAGACGACACCAAGTTGGGCGGGAGTGTTGATCTGCTGGAGGGTAGGAAGGCTCTGCAGAGGGACCTGGACAGGCTGGATCGATGGGCCGAGGCCAACTGTATGAGATTCAACAAGGCCAAGTGCCGGGTCCTGCACTTCGGCCACAACAACCCCAGGCAACGCTACAGGCTTGGGGAAGAGTGGCTGGAAAGCTGCCCAGAGGAAAAGGACCTGGGGGTACTGGTTGACAGCCGGCTGAACATGAGCCGGCAGTGTGCTCAGGTGGCCAAGAAGGCCAACGGCATCCTGGCCTGTATCAGAAATAGTGTGGCCAGCAGGAATAGGGAGGTGATCGTGCCCCTGTACTCGGCACTGGTGAGGCCGCACCTCGAATACTGTGTTCAGTTTTGGGCCCCTCACTACAAGAAGGACATGGAGGTGCTGGAGCGCGTCCAGAGGAGGGCAACGAAGCTGGTGAAGGGCCTGGAGCACAAGTCTTATGAGGAGCGGCTGAGGGAACTGGGGTTGTTTAGCCTGGAGAAGAGGAGGCTGAGGGGAGACCTCATCGCACTCTACAACTACCTGAAAGGAGGGTGTAGCGAGGTGGGTGTTGGTCTCTTCTCCCAAGTAACTAGCGATAGGACAAGAGGAAATGGCCTCAAGTTGTGCCAAGGGAGGTTTAGATTGAACATTAGGAAAAATTTCTTTACTGAAAGAGTGGTCAGGCCTTGGAACAGGCTGCCCAGGGAAGTGGTGGAGTCACCATCCCTGGAGGTATTTAAAAGACGTGTAGATGAGGCCCTTAGGGACATGGTGTAGTGGGCATGGTGGTGTTGGGTTGACGGTTGGACACGATGATCTTAGAGGTCTTTTCCAACCTGTATGATTCTATGATTCTATTCTATGATCTCATTTCTTACAGCAAAACTAACACCACTTGACTCCCTAGCCCTGTGAGAAAGTGCAAGCAGCAGACAGCCTTTATACTGTGTTCCAAAGATGAAACTATTTGAATAAACATTAAGCAGTAGTATCCTGTCAAAATTCACTGGCAACATATGGTGGGGGTGAAAAAATAGAGACATTCCACAAGAAATGGAAAATAATAGGAAGGACCTTCCCCTGGTAGGAATTCATTGACCAAAGAAAGGGGGAAAGGGCAGGAAGTCGGCAAACAGTAATACCAGTCTCTTCATCGTCATGTTTGCTCCCTTTATTCCTGGGTAAGCCCAAAGAATACAGACCCAAGCTTGTTCCCATAGGAGGGTGACAGTTGCCAGTCTCATGCCCTGTGTGACCTCTAATTAGCTCCTCTGTCAGCCAATTGTGCTGCCCAAATTCCAGAATCCTGAAAAAAAAGCAATAAAACAGTCTGTGACCTCCGAAAGTTTGCTATTTACTTTTCTGCAGCAATGTACATGAGCTGCTAGTTTCCCATTGGCTTTTCACTGCATATATTCCAACATACTTCAAAGTGGGCACTCAAAACAAGACACTGCGAACTACTGCATTGTAAAGCATGCACCATGATCCAGGTCACTCACAATAAACTAACCTGAGGGTACTGTAACTTATTAACCAACTTTCTCTCCTGGCATTGTTCACAGTTCTACAGCCGCAGAACTGCTGGGAGCCTGTTGTAATCACCAGCAACCAGCCTATCTCAGGAAGTTACTCCAGGGTACTACCAGTAGGAAAAGCCAGTTTACACAGATTTCTTTGAAATAAGAGGATGGCTTCAAATATGGCCTATTAAGGATCCAGAATTAAGCTTTGCAGACACTTCCCTATGTAATGATTTATCTTTCAGATTCAGTGCCATGAGACACCTAATTAGCTTTCATTGAGAATTCGTGATCTAATTTTGAGCGTTTTCTTTCAATTATAGTACTTAAGTTAATCCAATGCATTTTTGCCCCAGATACATGGAAGAATAATGATGACTGGAAGGTTTTAAATTTCTCCTTCTACCTGACATAGCAGGCAGAAATACAGGATAGCTGTTTCCCAGGAGAGGTGAACATGTCTCAGGGGAAAAAAAGGAGCCATCAAACTGTAAAAGCAAATAACGCTGGTTGTGAAAATCATGCAATGCTACTGTACTGGTTAAAGGTGAGACTGACTTTGCTCCAAAATAGGAAAGAACTGCTACTCCCAGAGGGAAGCGAGCTTGGGGTTTACTTTCTGGAATGATGACATGCCTGGAGCAGCAACACAACAGCAATTCCAAAAGGGCAGGAACTCTACTGCCACCCAGTGAAGTTATAATTAAAAACCATGAGAAAATTAGAAGCAATGTGAGCATGCAGAACTAGCTCAGAGAGTGAGCTGTAGAAGGCAGCAACACAGCTGATCTTGAATGAAGATGGAAAGTAAATGACATGAAAACAACTTTCTACCACAGTTTTGCATGCACTGCTTGCCCTGGCATGTTACAGGTAGAAGTCACAGACATCACAGTGGGACTATTTAAATAACACAGAACAAGATAATGTATCACACATAACTATCAGGAATAAGTTTTCCCTTTATTTTTGTCAGTCAGTAAAATGTGCTATGACAGAAAAACCACGAAGATAACTGCACTGATTTAATTACACAAGTCATTTCTTACAATGTAGCCCTCAGAAATCTGAAGTTGCAACTTCCTGAGGTAAGGATTGGTGGAAAACAGATGAGCACACAAAAGTAAACACCGCCTCCATTCAGAATCATCCACAATGAAAAAAAAAGTCTGTAAACACATCTTTCAAGTTATTGGTTTCAGTTTTTAAGCATTGAAATCTGTAAGCATTTAGTACTTCTGTTTTTGCAGAAGACTGCAACGAATACAGGAATATGGCCATGAACCTTGCTGATGAACCTCCCCAGTCTGGTGTTACGCGAAGTCCACTAGGACATACCATTTAATCCTTTTTAAACTGCATCCAAGTATGGGTGAAATTATAATAACGCTGATGACAGTGTACCACAGGTACAAATTCCAGAATTACTCCACAATGACAGTGTAATATAAATTCACTGAACCAGAATTTTTCAGAATAGATAGCTCTTTCCACCTCCCAGATGAGTGCCCTATCCCAGGAAGCTACAGGACCGTGCTCCTTTTCATTTGCTTTATTTCTATTTCCATGAATCTTGCTGCACAGTGTCACAGCACCAATAAGGCAGGAAAAAGGAGTATTGCTACACAGACTGGCAGGCAGTCTAATGGTGATCAGTGCACCCTGGTGAAACGTGAGAGATGTGGATTTGTATTCCCACAGACTGAGGAGGGAACAGAACTCTCCTTCTGATTAACTTCTTAGAGAAGACAAGAGTTCCTCAGATTTGCTTTTGGCCACAAATCATTCCGTAGGCAGAAAATATTCAAGAAGCATACTGAGAATTTATCTAATGCCAACGTATGTACAGTCTGGCAATTGCAAATGACAAATGTTCCCATGAGTAAAAAACAGGGAAGAGTTATTCCATGCCCCAGAACAGATTGCCTGGCATTGCTGACACTATGAACAGGCATTCTGCTTGTCTATTAGGGGTAATTATAGTAACTGGATAAAACTATCTTTCTGTCTTTTCCTGCATTCTTTTCATTATTCCCAAACTGCCACTGCACAGAAAATAAGATGCTGGTGTGGATTACTGGTCCTATTAAACCACAAACAGGAATAGCAAAATTTTGTTACTTTTATTATTTAGAAATACTATTTACAATTAAAATCCCATTCAGCTGAGCTGAAGTTAACATCAAAATGGTTTCTAGTCAATAGACAATAGCACAATTCTTACTAGTTGACAGAAGTCTACATTTTTCAGAAGCTGTAAACTGCCTTCTTTTAAAATGCTAAGTAAGAATGCAGAGCATCTTGCTTGTTTCAGACTAAGCTTTCCCTATTTATTCCATGGACATGGTACCAACTGAGAAAAGCGTTAACTCTCATCTGTGACCTGTCTCTTCTAGGTGCAGCAAGACTGCTCATTGGCCTACATTTGGGAGTTTCTTGTTGTAAATTCCTTCACCTGCGTTTTCAGCTCTGATAAGTAAGCAGGGTATTTGTTGATCTGCTGTATTGCTTGGCAGGGGAGAGCCCATTCCCATTTTCCACAAAGCGTGCCATAGTGTGTGGTCACTCAAACTCTACACACAGCAAGAGTTTATCCATAAAACTTTATCACTATGAAAACAAGTACAGTTCTAATATTTTCCTTTTTATTTTTTTCTGTATATTAAATCAGACTTTGCAGGCTAGATGGCCAGGCTGGTAGGGAAAATTAAAGAATCTTATCATGTTAGACTCCAAGATTACAGAACGGTTGCTATCTGTTAAAGCAATAGAAATAAACACATGGGGAAGAGGTTAAAACCCTGTCTCAATATCAGCTCCAGATACCTAGTGTTGTTTTTAAGCTCTTGTAATGACAAAAAGAAATGACTCACCCATGAGACTACTAGCTTTTTTTTTTTAAAACCCAAGCCATATTTCTAACTGACATTCTTAATGCAGTCTACATCTTGTAACAAAATCCTTAATTTATGAACAATTACAAAGCTACATAAGACCAGATATTAAAAATTTAAGAGCAGGTGTTTGGAATGTAGCAAGGTATCATGAAAGACTTGCTCAAACTGTGAGAAATCCTAACATATAAACTTCCCATCTCCTGCATGATGGTGTGTACACCATATTATAGACACACAGGTCTTCATTACTCAGTACTATCCAATTGTCTAGAACATACTTAATTCTATCTAGGTATCATTACACTACTATTCTCTTTGATTTTTAGCCAAGAATCTAACAAATTCACTGTGATAGCTCTATGGTCCAGTTTGTGAGAGGTGAGAAGGAAAAGGTAATAGTCATTTGGGCTTTCTTTTTAAAGTATACATTGGCTTCAACAACTATTATGGTGTTTTAGCCGAGTTCTGTAAAAATCATTTTGGTGCTCCCTAACAGAAACTTTTCAGGTGCTGAAAAACCAGACATGAAGCTGAGTTCGTGAATATGATTTGCTTAAGTAACATCATTGTGTCTACAACTCGAAGTATTTTTTCTATCTGACTAATGGAAATGATCTACTAGAAGTATTATCAGCTTCTCAGCGCACTCTTTCACACTCTACTAAATGAGATAACATTTGTATTCTACAATTAGTCATACACACATCCTTCCTGAAAGATGATGCTTCCTCAGAAATAGAAATTGCATAGGAATTTCCAGAATATAGCTGCCACTATCTGGATGGCTGTGATTTCCTATCCCGTCCCAAATGGGATTAACAGTCATCCTATAAATCCCATGCTATTTTAATTCACTAGTAGATATTAAGTCAATAAATGGAAATGTTGCCTTCCTTTCCTTTGGGCTGACTGACCATTCTGGAGAAAAAAGAATACCAAGATACTTTGTCAGTAGACAACTGACTCTTTAAATATATTTCTAGCATGTATTTTTGAAAAAAGGGTTTATATTCCTTCTACTACTAGTTTCCCAGAAGTATATTGTGACTTCATCTTTTGCATTCAGGTATTTAAGTATACCATATTTCTAAGATTTGTTTAAGGTCTCATGGTTATAATTATGTGGTGTATGATTGCACAGACCCTCACATATACATGCACAGAATCCTTTGTTACAATACTGGAGCCTTTATCATAACAGGGCAGTCCCACTCTCTCTCTCCCTCTTCACCCGATTCATCTCCCTTATATACTAAGAAAAAGAGTCTCCCTTCCTTCCAGCAATGATCACATGTCTGCTCACAATTCCCTTCACCTGTTTTGGCTCTTGAATCAGCTGGTGCTCATTAGGCCACCTCTTCTGCTTTATTCAATAATTCTTTGGCTTCCACACCTCAGGGGGACTGCAAGTAGCATCCCTAGCTGAGAGCTTTTTCATTTTGATGTTTGCAGTTTCCTTACAGAAGGGACAACTAAGCCAGGTGTTCAGGTCTTTTCTCAGGCATATGTACACGTCTGCTGGTTCTCAGCGCACAGGCCAAAGTCCTATCTGATCTTGGCCAAAACTCCCGATTCCACAATTCTTCTCCACATCTCCCCCTTTTTTGTTTATTCTCAATTGCAAGCTGAAAAAGCAACAACTCAGCAGCTTCAGGAGACTCTATTTGACATTGTCTAGTAGTTTGTAATCGATCCAAGAATCCCACATAAGGCTCTTGCGTCCCTTGCCGGATCATAGCAAATGATGATACTTGCTTGCCAAAATCCGACACTCATCTTAACACTTTCATAACCAAACCAGCCACCTGTGTAAGCACTTCGCAAGGCAAGGCAGCTTGTGCAGCAGGTGACATCCAATTCCCTTCACCTAACAGTTCATAGGGTAGTTGCAAATTGTCCATTACATTCACAAGAACAAGTTCACAATACTCAGAAAACCACACAGAATACTGCACCGCTAACAAAACAGGGCATAGTATAGACTTCCAATCTAAAGGAGTCATTGTATATGATTCCCCTATTGCTTGCAATAAGTTTATAGTAAATGAAGCCTGTAACCCGTACTCCTTTATCAATTTGCATACCTCCTTAATCACCTCATATGGTAAATGAGCATACTCTGGCACTCTGCCAGGTCAATAAATTACAGGCATTGCCTGGAGAAGCATTACATTCCCCCCCTTTTTTTTTTCCATTTTCCTGTTTTATTTTGGATTATTCTTCATGAAGTTTAACTCACCTCTGATTTATCCGTCCCCTCAGATGACAAAGCAGATTTGAAAGTGTTGGTTTTTTTTTTTTTTAATCAGAGTTGGCCAGAATACTTTCCACAAAAAAGAAACAAAGTTTGGTAGCATTCAGAAAATTAAAGTGAATCATCTTCAAAACAACAGTTTTTCAACAATGTGTAAACTTACAAATATTAATCTTAATTTAACACTTCTAATACAAAGACAAACTTAACACTTCTAATACAAAGACCTATTTCCTTTTTAGCCAGACAAATATTAATCTTAACTTACTAAACCTATCTTCTTTTATCATATAACATTACAGTCTACAGAAATTATTTACACTACAACACAAAGATCAATTCTACAAGACAAAACAGCATACAAACTTAACACTTCTAATACAAAGCTTAACTTACTAAACCTATTTTCTCTAAACATATTTTCTTTTATACAAACTTACAAATATTAATCTCAACTTACTAAACCTATTTTCTTTTATAGATTTTATACAAACTTAACACTTCTAATACAAAGACCTTTCCTGTTCTCCATCACACAGTTCGCTTTCCTCTAGAACATAAGACTTTAACCAAAAAATAACAACAATGTCAAGGAAGATCAAGTGTTAGATTTAGGATCACTCTACATCACTGAAACAGAACACAAAAGAATACAGACACATCTCATCGCAACTGAGGGGGGAAATGGTTTCCTGTATGCAGGACTCTTAGCTTTTTAGAACAGAAGAAATGGTGTAGTCATTCTTTTTTTTTTACCATACCTAAAGACTGATATGTGGGGGGGTGCAAATCCCTGCAGCAGATTTTCTTGGGGGGGGAACAAATGGTGCTGGTTTCACAATGGAAGACCGAAAAAGTGTCTTTAGTCTCTGTTGCTGTAAAATTTCATCTGCCGTTGGCGCAAGTTCAAACAAATCTTTCCTATCTTTTGATTCTCCCTCCAGTATTGCTGAATCAGTCACATTTTGCAACACCTGCTCTGCAGGACGCAACTTCTGCAGAGCCACATACACAACTTGCCAGGTAATCAATATTCCTTCTGGAACTTCTAACTGCAAAGTTTTCCTCATCTGCAGTTCTTCTCCCACCTTTTGCCATAGGGCTAAATCATAACACCCTATGGTTCCCTCAGAAGGAAACCAAGGACAATGTTCTCAGACCCACACAAGGAGTCTCACCAATTGTATTGGAGCGACCTTAAAACCTTGTTCCTTCAAAATACGTTGAAATATTTCAAGTTGAAGCTTCTGTGACTGAGATGCCGACTGCCCCATGACTAATGTATAAAGTTCATATAACTTCCCTGTGGCTGCTCACCTGAATCATCCTGCGACCGGTGATGAATTGAGCTCGGTGTGTTGTTCCTTTGTCTATCCTCTGTCCAGCTCAACAGGGCTACACCACCAGATATTTCTATTTCCTTTGTTCAAGACCTTCTTTCTTCAGGCTTTCTTCTTTCAGTCCCTGTTCGGGTGCCATTTGTGGTGTATGATTGCACAGACCCTCACATATACATGCACAGAATCCTTTATTGTTACAATACTGGAGCCTTTATCATAACAGAGCAGCCCCACCACCTCTCTCTCCCTCTTCACCCCATTCGTCTCCCTTATATACCAAGAAAAAAGAGTCTCCCTTCCTTCTGGCAGCGATCACATGTCTGCTCACAATTCCCTTCACCTGTTTTGGCTCTTGAATCAGCTGGTGCTCATTAGGCCACCTTTTCTGCTTTATTCAATAATTCTTTGGCTGCCACATCTGCCACCTCAGGGGGACTGCAAGCAGCATCCCTAGCTGAGAGCTTTTTCATTTTGATGTTTACAGTTTCCTTACAGAAGGGACAACTAAGCCAAGTGTTCAGGTCTTTTCTCAGGCGTATGTACATGTCTGCTGGTTCTCAGCGCACAGCCAAAGTCCTATCTGATCTTGGCCGAAACTCCCGATTCCACAATTCTTCTCCACATAATTATGGTTTTGTTTTTGAAGTAATACTTTAAATGAGATATTAATTTTATTTTTCAATTGTATTTAGCCCAGGGAGGCAATGAAGAAGACACAACTTTTTAAAAAAGATAAGGCTAGTACCTCGCCATAAATGAGCATCAAAGAAAATAACAAATCAGCAACTGATGATGATCCATTCAGAGCACCCAATGACACGGCAGTTCCTCAATTAATATGACACTATTAAAACACTACTATTGATATTGATAACAAATATATTAAGATTTTTATTTTAAATTCAATCAGATGTCAGTAATGAAGTAAGCATTCCGCTCCTGGTTTTGTTTTTAAACATTACTAGATGTCAAAATACATAATTACTTATACTATTAGCATTCTAGCCTCAGCATCCTTTATTTGTGGTGGCATTTAATTTTGGTTTTAGTTGTTTATTTTTTCTGTGTGACTGGAAGATTTTTCATTACTTTTTTAAGCTCTAAATTGTTTTGTCTCATTCACTGTAGTGTTTTAAAGATGTTCGCTAAACTTTTTAAAAATAGAAATATCTAAATGTGAAGAGAGGAAAAAAGTTTGTTAAGTAAGGTCATTCTCTTAATGTTACTTTTGGCAAATTCTGATCCTTTATTTCTTAAATTTGCCGCTTCCTCCTTTATCGTCTCATCTTTGCTTTAACCTTAGTTGTCCTTTTACAGCAGTGGGAAATCACACTGGATGATATTCATTTTGAGAAGGTATTGGATTTATGAGAGCAAATTATGTGCATCAACAGCTGGATTTTGCCTTGATGGACGCCTCCACCGGCGCACTCCCATCATAAGCCTATCCCATCATGTCTTCGTTATCCCCATGAGGTCATAGCCCTGTAACTACACTCAGACTTTTAACTTCTTCTTGTTCCCCATGCTGCATTCATCAGTGTGGAGGCATTTCAGAGAAGCACCCAAGCATGCTGATTCCTCAGAACAGGCAAGACAGCTTTTAGCACAAGGCTGTTCTGCAGGCACTTTCTTCTTCACATGTCTAAGCTCAAGATTTCACTGCAGCTCTGTTTTGTTGATTGCTATGCCTCTTGGATTCCCACCACCTGGGCCCTTGGCTTGCCTGCCCTCTCCCTAACTTCCTTAGATGATTTTTGAGGTATCAATCCCTCCCCCATTGTTTCTAGTTTAAATTTCTGCCTGCCAAATTGGCCAGCTTGTTGGCAAAGATGGTTTTGCCCTATTCAGTCAGCTGGATCCCATCTCTTACAAGCAGCTGTGGACCCTCAAAGAGGGTCCCATGGTCATACAAACTGAAGCCCTGCTGCCAACACCAGCTGCACAACTAGTTTTTAACCCGCAGGATCCATCGAGTCCTCGTCAGACCCTTCCCCTCAGTGGCAGAATCAAGGAGAACATCACCTCCATCCCCATACACTTGATCACTGCCCCAGTGCCCTTCAGTCATGCCTGATACTTCCCAGGTCACCTGTGGCAGTATCTTTGGCACCGATGTGGAACAGCAGCAGGGTGTAGTACATGAAGTGTGAAGCAAGCCTTGGTAGCTTCTCTACAACGTCTCAAATTCGAGCATGCAGCAAGCAACAAACCTCCCTAAATGCCAAATCAGGTCAGCGGATGGAGACCTTGGTCAGCTGCAGTAGGGAGTCTCCAACCATGATCACTTGCCACTTCCTTCTAGTGGTCCTGAGTGGCTCAGGGTCTGCCACTGGAGGTGTTCCATTTGATGGCACTACAGTTCCACATCAGCTATGAGGGCAGTGAACTACTTCTGTAACTGCAAGTCATGAGGTGGGGCTGGAGCCTTCCTCCTGGTGTGAGAAGTCACCAGCTTCCAGCCTTTGCCATGATGGGAGTTTCCACCTTCCGAAAGCACAGGCTCTTCCCATCTTTCCGCTACAGTTGAAGGTTGAGGTTCGTGAAGCTGCAGGGTCTCAGAGAAGTGCCAGTTGATCGCTTTCTCATCCTTTCGGATTCTGCACAGTTTGCTGACCTCTTCCCGTAGCTCTTTCACTTGGAGGCACAGCTCCTCAACAACTTCACTGCTATTGGCAGGCCAGAAGACCAAGTGCCCCAGCCCCAGGCACTCCGTGCTGCCTCAGACTTGAGAAGCTGCATCCTCCTTCTGAAGTTCTGTCTGGGTCCAAGGGTCCAATAGTGAAGGGACAGTGACTCCAAAACTTGAATTTGGATGTAAAACAGGCCTTGATTCATTGCTCTTAAGTTTTCTTTTAAAAATGCCAACTAAAAACCCATAGGAATATTAAGAAGACATTTGCTAAAATCATAATAATAGATCACACTAAATATCTAAAATCTTAAAAAACAGGAAAAGATAACTTTCACTGAAATTGTGCATTTACTTTTCTTAAAAATAATTAAAGCAAAATGAAAAAAGAATTTACTTTTTTTCCCCCAGCTATTTGTTTCCTTTTATCACCTGATTAATAATGGATAAATTTAAATTAAATGAGGTAAATTCAGCACAGGCAAATTCAATGATTTGGTGATGAGATCTCTACAAATAACTTCCTTGCTCATGTGTAAGCAGGAATTAAAAAAAAATCCAAGCACCTGTCACTAGGCATACCTGCTCTTCAACTGCCAGTAACGTACACAGTAACCTCTCGCTTACCACTCATCAGGAATGACCAGTCATGTTTGTGCAGGTCTTACATCAACAAATATAATACATCAATATATAAATATATTTCTACAAGTAGATAAACGTTGCAGTGCTACACCTGTGTAAACCCAGGGAATGACTCCTGTGAAGCAGTAGAGCTTGTCTATGTATGTCAGGTCCAATTTTTTCCTGTTATATGTATAGCCAAAAGTAAAAACTTGTGAACCTTTTTTTCCTAAATAATTAATTTGTATGTGGATTGAAGAAGAATTTTTTGGCCTTCAAACTCAGAAATGCCCAAATCACTTTGCACAATTGTATATAAAATATGGGTAGTGCTGTTACTGTGCTGTCAAATGTGACAGCCATTCTGTACTCAGCAATATTTCAAACACCATCCAAATGCAACCATACAAATGTCACCTCTGCCTATGGAACTTTATAAATGAAGCAATATTAATCAATTAAGGGACAGTGGAGTGCATGCAGAAGCAGCCAAGTCTACCTGAGGATTACAATAGGGAGTTCTGGGTGGGCAATCAAGTTTAAACTGCAGAACTGCCAAGGCACACGGATTCTCTGTACGATAAAACGGATTTCCGGTCCCACACTGAGGGAAACTGAGAAACTTTTGCCTATAGCCAGACCAGAGAAAATTTTGCTATTACACCGTTTATCTATTATATGCTATTATACCATTTACCAAATAATTTTGACTTCTCCTCACAGAAATATATGATTAGATATGTGGGAGGCCATCATATTTCCACTCCAAATTTCTGAAGAGAGCATTTTCATATGAATTACCATGACAGAGAATGATACTCCTCTCCTAGGCTCCTTGGTAAGGGAAAGACCTCTCCAAGCCTTTCAAGCAGAAATGAAGACCTCCAAACACATGAGCTAATGTGAATCTGAAGGGTCACTAAGTACCATTTTAATTACCTATTTATCTTGTACCCAATAGACCAGAAGAGTAAAAATATGTCTTGCCCCTTTACATCGTATGTACTTACTATGCTTAATGAAAGGGGTTTTTTTCCAAATCATCGCCTTGTTTGGCACATCAGACCTCCTACTCCTGCAATTCTTTCACGGAGAGGAAGCAGCTGTACAGTATCACATACTCTTCAGAGGGGATGCTTTTCAGAGGGGGCAGTGCACACCAAATTAGTTTCTTTCAATCCTAGCCTTCGCGTACTGTACAGGTTTATAAATTGTGCAGTGCTCTAATGATGTCAACCTTTTGTTATAAACCAACCCCAAAGAAACACGATAATAGGCCGCCATTCATAAATGTTGTTATTCAGGATGGCTGCCATCCTCCTTATCTTTAAAGGGCCCAAACCTCAAAATGGTCAACATTTCCTCAAAGTTATTACCGCATATGAAGATGTAGGAATTATTTTCTAGCAGCATAAAGTTGTTCTCAGGAGAAATGGCTGCAGCTCTGTGGTGCTTACTCAGCCTACACAACAGCCTACACAACAGAGACAATGCAAAGCTACATGGAGTAAGTGACAGAAGCAGAGCACTGGAAGAAGACAGCTGCTCGATCAGGATTTGCTTTTGGGATTGATAAAGCAGCCAGTCACTCAGAATGACAGATTTTAAAGGTGAATAAAACAACCTATAGACCCATATCTAGTTTTCTATAGTACAGGCTGGGGCAGAGGAAGTAGTTGGTTTGTGCTGGCGAATGGTTGGTAGGGGTACCCTGAGAGACACAGGTCTTGCCATAAACTCTTGTCAGTGGAACAATCAGTAAAACCAGATCCAGTTCCAGTGCTATCTTTTCCTCTCCTAGTATCCTCACCTTTGGGTTGGCAAATAAGTTTCTTCCTGCCTGGCAGAACAGTGTTAACCATACACTGCTTAGGAAGTATAAAGGAACAGTGCCGGTGGTAGTGCGAGTTAATAATGGAAGTGGGAAACAGAAGAGGTCAAATGATAGCTCCTAATCTGAAGTAGAAGTCACCTTGCTGTGCAACTCAGGGGAAGGCAGAGAAACCAGATCTTGCAAATTAGTCATAGCATATTAGGCTTTGCAGGAAAAGCTCACCTTAAAACAGAAACGGCCTCTGCATCCCATGATTTCAGAGCTAGGAATCTAGTCTAAGCTCTGTAGGAGACCTCTAGGTCTGAACCTTCTACAGGATGCTGTTTACCATCTCCGACTGCCTTGAAAGGTTCTTTGCCTTGGACTAAAGACATCAACTTTTTTTTCCTAATCGCAAGCCTCCCGATGATTGCAGTCCTTCTGCCTGGCATTTGGGCAGAGCACTTGCGCAGTAGGCGGTAGCAGAGAGCGTCTAATACTTTTGCATGGTCCAGAACTAAGGGAGGCTTTGGCACACAAAAAGGATGAGGAAAGCAGAGAGCTGAGGGAGGATTGCTGGGATCTTGGCCAGAAGTCATGTCCTCAGACAGCAGGAAGGAAAGATCACTAGAATAAAAAGCAATTAGTTTTAGCTATTTGAAAAACTAATGGTTACTAACTAATAGTAATGGTTCTCTTTAAGGAACTACTTTTGTTATCTTACTGAAGAATACAGAGACAATGGATGGGAGGCATGCAAAGAAATCGGAGCAACTTAATATAATTCCTGAAATGTTTTGAGTGTTGGAGATCCTAGTATTTTAAGCAATACTTAAGGAATCAAAATACAATTACTCCACTAAGCCACAGAAAGAGATTTTTAGGGGGTAGGCTTTTCCAGTAGCAAACTGAAGGTTAGCAACATTTGTTTGAAAGTAACTGTTTCAAACTAATTGGAACACTGGATATACAAGGTGAGATCCTGGTACTTCTTCTAAGGGAAGCTCCCAGGAAACTAGAGGCTGGTCAGCCTCACCTCAATACCTGGGAAGGTGATGGGGCAACTAATCCTGGAAGCCATTTCCAGGCACATGAAGGACAAGGAAGTCATCAGGAGTAGTCAGCATAGATTCACCAGCCGGAAGTCACACTTGACCAACTTGGTAACCATCTAGATTAAATTACTGTCTTGGTAGACGAGGGGAGAGCAATGGATATTGTCTACCTAGACTTCAGTAAGGCTTTTGACATTATCTCCCATAAGATCCTCATAGACAAGATGATGAAGCTGACACAAAATCTAGTCAGAGGCCAGTAACTAGCAGTGTACCCCATGAGTCAGTACTGGGTCCAGTCCTGTTTAACATCTTCATTAATTATCTGGATGATGGGGCAGATGATACAAAACTGGGAGGAATGGCTGATATGCCAGAGGGTTGTGCTGCCATCCAGAGGGACCTGGACAGGCTGGAGAAGTGGGCTGACAGGAACCTCATGCAGTTCAACAAGGGCAAGTGCAAAGTCCTGCACCTGGGGAGGAACAACCCCAGGCACCAGTAGGTAGTGAGGGCCACCCAGCTGGAAAGCAGTTTTGCAAAAAAGACCTGAGCGTCCTGGTGGACACCAAGCTGAATGTGAGCCAGCAATGCACTATGACAGCAAAGAAGGCTAATGATATCCTGGGCTGCATTAGGAGGAGTATTGCCAACAGGTCAAGAGAGGTGATCGTTGCCCTCTATTCAGCACTGGTGAGGCCACACCTGGAGTGCTGTGTCCAGTTCTGGGCTCCCCAGTACAAGAGAGACATCGACATGTTGGAGAGAGTCCAACAATGGGCCATGAATATAATTAAGGGACTGGAGCATCTCACACATGAGGAAAGGCTGAGAAAGCTGGGATGTTTAGCCTGAAGAAGAGAGGGCTGAGGGGAGATCTTATCCATGTATATAAATAGGTGAAGGGAGGACATTAAGAAGATTGGAGCCAGGCTCTTTTCAGTGGTGCCCAGTGACAAGACAAGAGGCCATGGGCACAAACTGAAGAACAGGAGGGTCCACCTAAACATGAGGAAACACTTTTTTACCATGGGGGTGAGCAAGCACTGGAACAGGTTGCCCAGAGAAGTGGTGGACTCTCTATCCTTGGACATATTCAGAAGCCATCTGGACATGGTCCTGGGCAACCAGTTCTAGGTGGCCCTGCCCGAGCAGGGAAGTTGGACCCCTTCCAAACTTAATGATTTTGTGATTCTTAGATGTTTTTATTCACCTTCTAGCATTACTTTTATAGCCTTTGTAATAGAAAGGAAATAAAAGTGAAAAATATGAAAGCAGGAAGGAATAAGAGACATGCTGAACTGAAATTCAGAAAAAAATCTGAAGATAAACTGTTTAAGATTATTCACTAAGACCTATTTGGATAGCACTTTATGAAGAAAATATAAGATCATTCTCACAGCAAAAACAAAGTGATTTTTTTTTAATCCCACTCATAGAGAATGGACCCTGAATATAAACTTTCTGTTGTGCTGTAGAAGACAACAAAGTTTCCATCCTCACAAATCTCATGCCAGTTACTAGATAATGCCTGATAATTAGTAATATATATATATAACAGCGTTCTTTTTTCCCCACTTATTTTTAAATGGAAGTAGAAAACTTGCTTGGATCCAAAGAGCCCAAATTAACTGGCAAGGCCTATTAAAAGTGCCAAAAAAACAACTCCTTTTAATTAATTCTTATTTCAGATAGGCAACACACTTCACTCTGAAAGCTCTCCTATAAGTTCAGCAATTGCCCCAAAGAAATACTGCCAAAAGATGTCCAGTAGCCGTTTTCCCCACATCTGCTCTGTTTCAGAGGATTCAATTTGGTCCTTTGAACAAAATCTATACAAATATTCTGAAAATTTCTTTAGATACCAAGGTACAAGATGAGATAAACTCGGCTAGTGTAGACCAGCAGTGTAAAAAAAAAACTGTATGGAACTTGCAGAGCTATCACAATCTGGTATTAACAACATCATTACTGAATGCAAATACTAAATACTGACTCACTGACTGCTAGCAATATGTAAACATACTCTATCTATTGATTGCGTAGTTAAAGTCCTGGAAACTCAGCTAAGAGTAAACATTTTAAATTTTATTGGATACCTTGATATAAAAGTGATGCTGGAGATTACTAACCTACTCAGAATCCTGGATTCCAGAGATAGCTAAGTGCCTGTTGACCCTCTAAGATTTAAAAAAATAATACTTACAGCCAACAAAAATTAAAAACCAAACAAACAAACCCCTCCCCCTCAAACCCCACAAAATTATTACTGATCTACAAAATGAAAAACATTTTCAAAAAAATATTCCTATTATTTAATTTCTGGCTCTTGGCATAGAACATATGAACTGAACATATCTTCTTAGCATGCTAGATTTAAATTACATGAAAAAGATGCTGCTTTTTTACACCTCACTGGTAACTGGATTTTAAAGCAGAGCGTATATACTTTTGAATAAATTACAGCAAAGAACTTAAGGAAAATTAAGGCTAAAGTTTGAATAACCAAAACAGACTAAATCAATCCCATAGCTGAATTCAGTGTGATAGACTGTATCTACATAAATGGCCTTTGTGTTTTATTAGTTTTTCGATTATTGTGATGCATTTTAACAGAGAGTTTCAAAATTGCATGCTACAAATAAAGAAGATTTAGGTTCAAATTAAACTGGGGAAACAGGGCTGGGGGAGGTTTTCACTCACATGCAAGGAAGTTGTGCCCTTCAAAGGACAGCTGTAAAGACACCACAATCTTTGATAGCTGTTATAATTTGTTTTCTACCAGCAGGAACCCAATGTTTACCAAGGTTTTTTTTTTTTGAGACATATCAATATTCTCATTATTCACAACAGATTTTAAGACCACAGTTGTAAAATTTGGTGTTAAAAATCAGCCAGGTTGCCATGCTCATAAAGAAGAACAAACGGCAGCGCTGCAGGCAGTGGCAACAGACCCAACACTGATACAGAAAACAGACCCAGGCAAACTCCATCAGGTTCACACAGGCCACTGACAGACATTTATACTCTACTATAAAAAAACTTCAGTATTTCCCAATGCTTACGTGCCATTCCTACCTCACTGCATGTGAGGCCAGCCAGGGTGCACCCAGTCCCACCACACGCTCCCTGAATCACTTACAGCAAGTGCCGCCTCTGAGTGACAGCTTCAGGGAGCTCGGACAGATGGACCACAGGCATTAGGGATCACGGGGCGATCACTGACCCCAAAAGAGGCGCCTGAGGGATACACCGGAGAGCCGTGGCTGCGGGGAGGTTTCAGAGCATGGCTTCCTTGGCCTGCTGACAAGGGAGAGCCCCGCTCGCCCTTCAGCAGTCAGGAATTTCCCCCACTGACTGGTGAAGGAAACTCATGTTCAGGCAGATCCCCATCTTCTGACAAAACAGAAATCTTCCTGATGTACAGAAATAGGAGGTAGATTTTAACACTGGCAGTACCTCAGCTCGTTTCCCCACAAAACTCTCTCTGGTATCTGCACAAGCGACATGTCACAAAACACAGTACCTGGCAAGCCATGTCAGCCCGACTCCCCACTCAATTTTTCCAAAGCACAAGGGACAGTACACATTTTGTCCACTTGCCTGCAATTTAGTGCGCATTTTATAGTATTTTGCCTTAAAAGAGGGCAGCTGAGCGTTAGAGGAGAAAACTGCCTCCTCCTTCCTCATGGCGGTTGCCTCTTGCGTGGGGCGCAGGCCTAAGGAGGGGGGGGCTTTCCCTGAGAGCGTCTGGGCCTGTGGAGGGAAGGTTTCGGAAGGGGCTGCGTGTGCGGGGAGCTGGAGCTGCGTGGAGTTGTGAGGGAGCCTGCAGGATAGCGTGCATGGCGCTGCGGGGAAGGGTCAGGAGTGGGTATGCCTGAGTCCTGAGGACCCACAGGGGACTCTGCACAGGGCGGCTGAGGCCATGGAGGTTTGCTCCATGGGAAAACGTGCCCCAAGTTACAAGGCTGTGCTGTGAGGATGCTGTGGGTGGAGAGTTGTGTTTACAGTCTTCTCCTATTTTTTTCCCTTATTACTTTTTCTTTTTAATCAAAAGCATTCAGAGCCTTATCATTTAAAATGGTAATTGTTTCCTGTTTTTCAGGAAAACTCAGTTTTATCCAGAAGGGCGCTGTAAGGCCTCCACATAGTCTGACTCTGCTTACCACAGTTCAATGTTGAAGGCTCAGATGCAGCTGGTTTTGGTTAAATTCCTGAGTCCAAGAGGTGAGAGCACTCCAGTTACCAAATACATTGTGACCCTGTGAGTCACAAACAATTGCTGAAGGATGGGGAACGTTACTGCAGATGTTTGCAGTGACACTAAATTCTTAAGTCATTTCAAGTAACACTACACTACCAGGAAGTTGGGGTTTTTTCTCCCCTAAAAGGAGATTAATAATAGTCTAGAACAGAGACCTTAGATCATGGGGTTTGGATCATTTTCCACAGTTATACTGAAAAATTAAGTAACTCACTGTATCTTGAGAAGTAGTTTTGTTGTTCATCACTTTCTGTGTGTTTGCAGTAGTTCTGAGTCGCTAGACATAAATTTTGGCTAACAGTTTCAATTTGCATGTTAGCTGGATGTGCTGCTTTTAACATAACTAAAGCAATTGGCTAACCTCTTTCAGGATAGCCTGTCATAAAGGCATTTCATTATGAGTTTATGGGTTAAAACGGTTTGGGCTCACCAGATGGTTCTCTTAATCAGGCATGCCCTTCACGCCTGCATGTGCCTACATTGCTGTTGGAACTTCGAAAGTCATTTTCAAGACTTGGGTCTGAATGTGCCGCAGCAGCCAGCATAGCACATTCATGATCGATTTTCTTGGCTTGTAAGTAAGCCTGTAATGAATGATCAGTATTTAGTATAACATTCAATAGCATGGGGGGTACAAATGGAAGAGTTAACTATTCGTTGGAGAGAGAGAGATACTCTTTAGCACTGTATTTCACTCCACACAAGCCACAACCAAGCAACTACAGCCATAATTACACGGCTGAGTTTGTTTTTTTTTAATTCCACTGGTGTATGTTTCTGTGTCTGCTTTTATATATTTTTTTCAGCTAGCGTCAATGTTATTGGATAGTAGGCTTTCAGTGTTGGGCAAGGCTGTGAACAGCTCCAATGTCACATGTCAAAATGTCACAGATAATCACCAAAAGTCTTGGTTTGTCTTATTAGAAAGGATAGAATCACAACTCAGTAACTTCTTACTATTTTTGAATGCTTCTGCCTATTTTTGCATTGGTATGCATAGAACTTCAATGTCAGAGAGGTAGGGGAGAACTTCAGCATTTTTTCATAATTTGAAGTAGAAACCTGGTAAAAATTGAGGAATCAAAAAAATGTACAAGCCTAATGTTTGGATTTTGACTCCAAGGCATTATGAGTTGAGTTTATCATCTGATCTACTCTCAGTGGACGTCATATAGCTCCAAACTTCTTAAAGTTGCTCAGAAGTTTCTTTCTGAGATGATCCCAAAGTAAGGATATCAACAAAACACGGTACCATATGGAATGTTGGAAACCAGTTTCCATGGAGTACTGGAAAAAAAATCCCAAGTAAAATGGGAATTTGGATTTGGAGGTGTCTGTCTCAGACTCATAATTTCATCAGCATCTGCAGTGTCTTTACTGATGGTAAGTTGTTGGCACATTTGGACACTTGATCCTGGCAAAAGCAACAAGAAGTTGATTTGTTAAGATCACAGGTCACAGATGCTTCATAACTGCCTTCTTAATAGAGACTTTATAATTTCCACAAATTCTTATGCTGTTGTTCTGCTTTTGTATTGCTATATTGGATACAGTGGGTACAGTACCATTTTGTATGGGTGATCAGACAAAGGTTCCCTGTTCAATGAGGTATTCAACTCTGTAGCCATCTTTAGCCACCAGTGTCAAAGTGTGTTACTGGTCTTTATGTGGATCATCATTATTGTCAGATCCAGAAGGAATTACCTTGATGATCTTTTATGTCTTCCAAGTCTGGAGAAGACAGCTGGGGGAACCATTATGTGTCTTTTTTAATCCCTGTTCTTTAACAATGTGGACATTTTAGATGCTGATACTTAACAGTACATACTTTAGTAATGATGAGAGCTTCTCATCCTTCCCTCCTTGCCAGTGAACATTTCCTTTGGCAGAACTAATAACCTGACTGCTCTAAATCCAGATGCTTCAAAATGGGCTGAATACTTCAAAAGGCAATGTGAAAAGAACACATGGGTTGCATCCTCACTGACAATAAGCAATCAAAAACCTAGAGTAAACTTCCTTTTGTTTATTCTTATATTTGCATCCATTAGAGAACATTGCTGTAAATATGTCAAAGCCTCAAGCACTCAAGGATATCCTGATGTGGTGAATCATGTTTATGTTATTGCTGAGATACCTGTTGAGTTTGATGCTTGCTGACAAGAATTTTAATCATCGTCATTTAACTACCTTCTGCTGGTCTCTAAAATTTTATTCAGCAAGTAAACGGTATTCTTGAACATCATACACAATATGATTTTTCACATATTGTTAAAAAATAATCTTGAGAATTATAATCTCAGTGATGCAACTCAGTGTAGCAGTACAGACAACAGTGTCCTAAGTGTTGTGCTGATTTTATCTGTGAAATTGGAAAGAACTTTCATACAGGGACAGGCTGTATAGGCAATAAATGTGCCTTCAGCAATCCAGTGGTTTCCCTATCTGACTTAGTGTTATGAAAGCAATTGTATATGAATGATCGTATAAATGATGAATGTCCTTGGCACAGACTGTCAAGAGAATGGCCAAGATTGTTTATCTTGTTTGCTCCAAGATAAAATTCTTTCCAAGTAAGAATCCCATGATACACGTTGCCTTAAGCTGAGTTCCTTGATGTATTCAAGCATTGCCACATGAAGTTGTAGAAAAAAGTAGAAAGCCTCCATCTCCTAATAGCAGCCGCTCCACTGTTCTTATTGCTTACTCTCAGTGCTCACCCCCGAAATAGGATGTGAGGAGAGAGATCTTAAAAAAATGCATTCAGGTTTAGTCACTGTAAAAACTGCTGGAAAACACCATTTCTTCTCTCTCACCAGCATTCATCATCATTGCAAGCATAATAAAATAGCAGAAGATACGATTAGTTCTGGCAAAATCAGCAGAAGTGTTTCGACAGTTACTAATGTACTTCAGCTTAATAACTTTTTAATATAACAGTTTGTAGCTTGCAGCCCTCACGAAGTTTTCCTTTCTGCAGAAAAACTACCTCCATTTGTCAGTATAGGCTGTAATACACAACTATTCTCAGATAGCAACTACTGGCTAAAAACAATTCTTTCTATTGTCTCTCATTGGATATAAGGATATAAGGCTACTAAACATCTTTCCAAATAATGACACGGCCTTTTTATTGCTTGACTGGAAGAAAAAGGATATATCTGGACATGAAATTTTCAGTATATGGGAAATGGCAGCCAATGAAAAATGCTGCAGAGCACCTTCTCAGCAGTCCATTACAAGTATATCATACATTTGTTATCTATGTTGCCTTCCCACACAATTTGAAATCAAGTCTCAGTCCTTATCTTCAGAAGACTCCCTTATCTGAATTCAGTATTCTTAAAAGTCTGTTGAAAGCTCTAGAAAAAGGCTGTAGTCATCAGCAATGCTCTTCTAGCAAATTGGTAGTCTTTTCAATAAGCTAACCTTCAAGAGGAACAAGATTACCTTGTTCCAGAGAGCCAGAGAGGACTGCCATAATGCTCACTGCTTGTCATGCATCATGTGCAAGGCATTGACCTCAACTTTTTTATTACATTTAATGGTGTTTAAAAACACCAACTCTTTAAACAAGAGCCCCACTGCATACGTCTTTCTCACGTTGGTGAAAGAATAAGAGATTGAACCAATAAGTGGCAGACGTAGTCTTGTTTCTCAATGCATTACTGGAAGAAACTCAAGCAAGATCATAAATGTGATACAGTGGAAGGTAGGTATAGCAGTAGTAATTAGTAGGAATGCAATATGCTGTTTGAGACAGAATTTGACTCAGTCCTCAAAATGAAGCTGTGTGGGAAGCCCATCTTCCTATATGAAGCCTAGCAGAAGTCAATAAGGATGCTCTGAGAATTAAACTCCTTTGCACCTGTATTTGCGGTTCTTGCAGGAGAAGTAAGGATAACACAAAGAAACTCCTCCCATTCTTTTCTGACTCTGTATGAAACATCTGACATTACAATGTCTGCTTCTTATTGAAAATCCAGAGGCTGCCAAACCCCAGAGTAACCAGAAACATACACTTTCTTAGTGAGGGCAAAGAATACAGGACATTTCCTTCAATCTGCACATTTACATAGGCACCACTCCACCACATAGTGAGGGGCTATAGTAATTGAGAGTATGTGTAAATATTGTAGGCTCTAGCTTTTCAGGTAAGATCAATGAAACAGAAATAAATTGAGTTCTGCCTGGAAATGTGTGGAAGATATATAAAGATGATAAAAGAAAAGCTAAAGTTCCACTTTTTTTTTTTTTTTAAATTGTCTTTACATACTTCTCAGACATGAATTTTCCACTGCTTTTGAGACTTGGGGAATATTACCTTTAAAGTACATGATAGTTTTATCATAGACTTCAGCAACTGCCAGCGTTCATGGGTGTATTAGTTTTGTTTAATTAAAAATATGTAAACACAGGAGCAGTTCAACTTGCCAGATTTCCCACATGCAATTTCAAGTTCTCATATACCTCATACTTGCAAGCAAGTGCTCTGCTGATACTCTGTTGAGAAACTAAGATAAGTATACTATATACAGCTTGGCATTCACAGGCCTTGGAACAACTGTGACATTAACTCAAATGGAATTACTGACATCACACCAGAATTACATCAGTGGAACAAAACCTGGCCCTGCATTTTTTTCACATGCTTTGGGCCACATTAAGTGCTTTGATTCGTTGAAATTTCAGTTCTGTATAGAGTTGTCAGCAAACCTGACAGCAGCACAGTTTTCTGGACTTGCCAGAAAAGGTCAAAAGAACAGTATGTATATGTATATACATACAATATGTATATGTATATGTATATATACATACAGCATGTATATGTATATACATTTATATACACAGTAAGTATTAGCAAGTGGAAAATATGTTGAGTCTTGTTACAACAGTTAAGTCATCTAGCTTATTTGGATAAGATCTTAAATGCATTTAGAAAGTATGGTCTGACTTCTCAGGAAAATATCAGCATATTGCACCTTAGATAGAAAATACATTAGGTGAATATCTTGTTTATATTGTATTGTAGATACATAACATACATACATGTTTCTGTTATTCCTCCCTCTGCTTGTTCTTGAACTGAACAATGAGAAACTAGAAATTTCAAGTCAATAATTAAAGTAGTGGAACACGTAGCTGAAAGGAAAGAAAGTCTAGAATAAAAAAGGTGGAGAACAACTCATTAAGAGTACCTACTACTAATTTAGCAATTACTTTAACAAAGAGCACAAGGGAGTAGTCATACTCACAGTGTAAGGACTAAAATTAATCTGCATCCTACTTAAGCTCTGTGAAACAGTTCTTTAAATTTGTCCTGTACATTTACATATGAGACACCCACTACCTGACCCAAGGGGAGAAAATCCAAGCTTGAGATACTAAAGATATAACTACATGGCACAATGCAGCAATTCAGTGCTATATTCTGTTCTGTTTAAAAACTGAAAAGTGAAACTGCCAAATTGAAACTGTCAAATAAAGGCAATTTAATATTTAGTTCTCATTTTCCAACTGATTCTTCATACTTTATTATGTTTAATCTTCCTTAGGAAGCTCAGAGTATTAAAAGTGCATGTGCACTTAATCACACAGAACTTTCAAATAGTGGGGGTTTTTCCCCATGAGAAAAACTGTTCTTACTGTAACAGTGTGACTGATAATAACGTATAGATTCGATTATATATAATCGTGCACAGAAGCAAAGAGCTTTCCGGTTTGAATTTTTAGCATGTATTAGGGTGGAAAATGAGGACAAAAATGCCAAATCTTTGTGAGAAAACATAGCGCCGACATCTTCATTCTACATGAAAATAAACACAAAATGGCTGCCAGTCTCTCCGTGCAGTGAAGCCTTAATACGTTAAATGATCAGCTGACAGAAAGAGACATGACAGAAACGTAGCTGTCTGGACTGAGGCCAAGCAGCTGTAAATAATAGTTGCAAATTGCAGCTGCAGTTCTATCATGTATTTGTACTAGTCAAAAGTAGAAATATGCAAAAGTGATGCAAGTTGTTCGTTCTTGCTGCGAGAGAAGGTATGATTTCTATGTGAATGCATTGTTCTTACGATTCTTCATACATAGTGCTCTCTGGCCATGGGAAAAATAACCATGCTGTCCTTTGTTCTTGAAACTGTACGCATGGAAACTACCTTCATTAATCCCTTCATGGTTTTTACACCCCTAACTTCATTTCAGTCTCCCAATAACTTCATTTCTTTAGAACTGGAAAGAGGTTTCTGAATTTCAGAACAAGATATAAGTCATGTTTTTCAAATCTGCTCTATCATGATTGAGAAGTCTAAGAGCTTTGGCAAAGTGAATATCTCTTTCTTTTTTTTTTTTTAAATCCAAGTCAACCAAAATGCATAAAAAAAGAAAAAGGATCAGAATGTATCAAGTAAAGGGTAAACAAAAGTATATGCTTGACCGTATTATCTTAGCAGATACGTTATATTAGCATCAATTGGAGACTATCTGTTCTAAAATGCACACACATTAAAGGGCAAGTTAAACATGTGATTGCCACTGACTTCCCGTTCCCAGCTCTTAATATTTGTGTAAATACAGGTTTTATTTTACTTGCTTACCAGTAGAGGTCAAAGCTTGTACTTAATGGATTCCTGGTTCACACAATATATTTGCTTTTCATTCTATATCTGGTAATAAAATCTGTCTGATTATTAAATTAATAGAGCTGTGATGTAACAAGTGGCAAATAACTTTATTTTTTCTAAGTCTGGTTTGAACATTAATTACAAACTACAGATTTATCTCAGCTGCATGGCAATTATGAGTATAGCAATTAGGAGAACTTAGGCTGTTTCCTGTTCATGTGACTTAATGAACTGAATTCTAACTAAGCTGGAAACATTTGAACCACAGCTGCTTTTGTGTGTAATGCTTTCCATTCCTTTGCTGTATTGTATGGAGTCAAAATACATGCTGCCCAGGAGAACTGCTGAGGTATAATTGAGGGTAATTCCTGAATTTCCCTTAGAAAAGGAATACCGGTTAATTGTTAAAGCCTAAAAGCTGAAAAAAAATTGACCCACCCTTCCCCATATTTTTGCTCATAGGATAAATGTTCTCCATGCTAATACAACCTGGAGGAAAAAAATACGTTAGGAATTAAAAAAAAAAAATGTATCAACATTTTCTATTTAGGAAAAAAAGGAGCCCACCAAGTTTGGATTTAGTTCAGCATAAAGTCTGATCTGTCTCTAGACTTTGATATGAGGTCATCATGAATAGTCAAGAAATAGCAAGAAGGAAAACCTTTATTCTCACTACTAGAAGCAAATTAAAATGATAGAATCAATGTCGTCTTCTACAGACTACTTAATCACTAGAAGATAAATTTGGCCTTAAGAGATACTGCACAGATTTTGTTCACAATTACAGTGTTTGAGGGAAATTTTAATTAAAAAGTCATACAAGAGATAGAAGTCAGATGAATAAAGGAGACATTCCCTCTATGGTTTCCCTTTCCACAATTGTATCATTCTGTTCTTTTCTGTCAGCACCGTAGCTAAAATGACTAGAATTTAGGATTAAGTGTTATAGAACAAACTGTGCAGCCCAGACGGCTCCAGAGATCAGAATGCAAACCAGTTTGAGTCCAGCACCAACAACACAGAATTCAGGAGCAGGAGAAGAGAATGTGGGAGATGAGAGCAAGCGGAGTTTGCTTTCCCTGTGTTCCCGTGCACAGGAAGGATAACAGGGCATCATGCGAGAGCGCACGCTCACGTTGGCGGGCCTTGCTTTGTTTTCTGCGGGTATTTTTTTCCCCCACACGTTTTACTCCAGAAACACTTCCAATATTTTGTCCAAGTTTGTCTTCAGGGCAGCGGATACGCTTCAGAGAACTGTGGGAGTGGCAGGCTTTCTCAGCGTCTCATGTTGGCAGGATACAAAGAGTGAATGACACCAGCCGAGGTCCCCACAGCTATAGTATCTGAGATATTCATCAAAGTGAATGCCAGAGGCAGAAAGCCAACACAGGGAGGTCTCAGGCCATTGTCCCCAACAAATTATAATTAAAGTTAAATACCAATTGATGAAGTCTTTACCACTTTTAGAGGCATGTGTTTTAAATTATTTTCTACATTTTTTTCCTAACAAGTATATGGGAAAGACTTGACTTTACAGTCGTTTAAGTACAAAAGTACTTTTGGAACGGTGTAAGAGTGCTGTTATTTCTTAGTTTGTATTCACTTTTCATCTATATGCACTGTAAAACAAGAAATTAAATCCTCCGTAACACCTACAGCTACTGTGTCTCTGTACATTGCAACAAAACATAATTTGCATTGTTAAATGAAATTTTACATTTAAATATCTGTAGTCAGATACCCAAGGACAGCAGAGGTGGCTCCAAGTCCATGGCAGCCCTAACAATCTACTCAATAGCATTTTTTCTGGTTGTGTGTGAGGTGTCTCGTCTATTTTGAAGACTGTATCTGATAAATTCCAGAATCATGGACCATTTTCTAGATACTGAGAAAGAGAATTCTCTTGATTTTGGTGACCAAAAGGAAAGCAGGAAGTGTGGATTTCTACTAAAACTGTAAGGTGGATTATTTAGTGTCTGATGGCACAATCCCACTGGGCTTCTTTTAGGCGAAGGAGTTTAAGCATACGAAAAGCATGAAGAGAGGCAGGTAGAAAGGCACACAGAATGAACATGAATATCAGGGGATTCTAAAGGCGGGACATGGGCTGAGGATAAGGGCATAACTGGTTATGATTTTTTTGTGAATATTTCTTAGCTGAAAATGTCTTATTTGCCACAATTGGGACATTCGCAGAGTATGCATCTATTTTACTGTCAGTTTCTTTGGAAAGCGACTTGGCAGCAGGGGCAACCAGCTGGCTCTGTGCTGCTTGCGTGATCGCCTGCCAGCTACTCAGACAACTAGACAGGAGCCTCTGAGGTATGCAATAAGCTTAGCCTAGAGAAGCAGCAGTGTATGTGATCCTTTGCTCACAAGCAGACAAAATGGGAGCTTGTTTTCTTAGGTTTAGCATAGTGATGCCAGTTATGTTGATCTTTTGGTTTATTTTGAAATAGTGGAATGGTAATGCAATTGCCTTGTGTAAGGTGAAGCACTAATGCTTCCCCATTTCATTCTGACTTGACTAGTTATTGCATCCCTCTTTTCCTTCCTGTCATTTGTTCACAATACTGAATTTTCTGGCCTTTATTTGAAGAGTTTTATGTGAAATACCTAATATTGACTACTTGCCTGCCTTTCTTTAATTTTTCACTTACGCCATTTTTTGTGAGAACAGAGGATCAGGACATAAACTATTCAGAATGCATTACAGCATAGAAATACTTCCTTTTAACTCCTTTCCATCATAGTGGAGAAATAAAAAATACTCCACTTTTTTTCCACAATAGTACAGAGAAAATGTTATTCAGTTCTTTTTTTGGTTGTCCATGTCCAGGACAAAATTCTCATTCATTCATTGTTTAAAGCTTTGTTCAGTCTGTAGCTAAATTTTGTTTATATTAATAATGTGAAAATTTTGCATGAGAGTGAAAATTTTGCATGAGAGATGCAGTCAGCATATATTCAGTTGTCCCCATAGGAATTTAGTGTTTCTGCCTTATATGGCAGAGATACAACTGTTCGGTCAAAATCTTGAGTGATATGGATGTGCTGCTGCTCTTCTCAAATGCAAAATTCTGTAAGGAAAGTGGGATATTTCTGAGGAGCTTCCCTGTTTGTGACTATTGCACGGTGTTTCATTTTCCACAATGTGATCTTACCAAGATTTAAAAATGGATTAGATACTGAAGGAAACATTCTGTCATACCTACTGTGAAAGTTCTAAGGCAAATTTGCAGTGCTCTCTTGGACAGGATACTGGATAAAAATTGGCCTGAAATCTCCTTCATGTGGCAATCCCATTTTCCAATTTCATGTTTGAAGGATTTCAGACTTCTATCCATGTCTGTATTCATACCAGATATGTTCAAATATGCATATAGTTAAGGTATGCTAATAGAAAATAGTGTTACCTTGAGACAGTCTATACCAAACAAAAATCCGCAAGATTCCCTTGAATGTCAAACCTTCCTACTGAAATTTTACAGTCCATTTGATTGCAGATAGAAACCAAGACTGCCCTGCCAGTCACAGTGAATTTCTCAGTCATAAAGATAACCCAGTGGTATTTTACCCAGCCTTATTTTACCTAATTTTGATACAGCATTTCTAAGATATGTTATATGCATTGTACATAAATGATGCTATCATGATGCTATCATGAATATTCTAAAACGATTGTTCGAAGGCTGGTCATCTACAATAATTTGGAAGTTAAAGTATGTATGATTTTAATATTATCATATTAAATCAATATATCTTACAATGATTTAAAGTTTGAATAAGATAGAAAATCAAATATTGGAGCACAAAGGAAAAAAAACCACCAGATCAGCTGTTGTGTTAGACTGCTATCAAGCTGTAGCCAGTATCTTTACATACCAGA
Organism: Calonectris borealis; assembly: GCF_964195595.1. Classification (NCBI taxonomy): domain Eukaryota; kingdom Metazoa; phylum Chordata; class Aves; order Procellariiformes; family Procellariidae; genus Calonectris; species Calonectris borealis. The sequence continues at coordinate 2,437,236 of NC_134325.1, read as the reverse complement.
AAGAGCGAAGGAATCTTACAGGCACAAGCTTCAAAATTTGGAAATTACTTGAACACCCACAAGGCCTAGGGCTAATCAAATGCTGTAATTTGGTTTGATTCTTTATAAAGATATGTAGATATTTATCCAAATATATGCAATGCTGCTAAAATCATACACAAAGAAGGAGTATATTACTGGAAGTGCAATGTTTTCTTAGGGTTCTTCATAAAAGCATCAAAATATTCTAGAATTGATACACCTATAATTCCTAGAAGAAGTAAATTGTGCAAGATGGTCTGTTAGTTAGTTGAAGTGTTATGACTCTCTCAATATGCATAATTTCTGGCTTAACATAAATTCCTTTGACATTTCAAAATCTTCCAGAAGTATACATGATGTTGGAAAGTAAACTATACCTAAATGCAGAGAAACTTTTACTAGATAACGTATATGGCCAGAATAACCTCTGCTCACCTGTACAATGCCAGTTTCTGACAGTTAATGATGTCACTAAATCAGTTATAATTATGACATGGAAAAAAACCCACTAATTAGAGGCGTCATTTTCTCACTATAGCTGGATAGACAAATTTTCACAAAGCTCTTCCACATAAAATAATTGTCCATGTACTGCGGACTTAGTCACTTCTCATAGTGCTGTAGCAAATGCTTTTATCTTGGTCTGGAGTCCTGAATTAAATGTAGTTGTAGATGGCTGCTTTTGATTAATTGTATTTACATCATCATTGGATGTCCTCATAAAATAACACGTTACTTGCTGAATCATAAGTATTTAGGCTGATTCAGTGAAATTCCTTCCAGGATAGCTGAAGGTAAAATCTTTATCCTACCTTCTCAGATAGAATAGGTGTCAGCTAAGAACATTGCTACAAATATGGGTAACTGAAAACAACAATATTTTGGATAAGTATTTGTAATAACTTTTGGCAGTATTTACATTTCATGAGTTCTTTTTAAGGTTCATATAATAAAGGCATAAAGGTTTTGGTAAACATAAAGGCTACAGAGAAAAGCTTGAAGGCATGGTAGTGGAAAAGGAAAATTAGCTGTTAGGTGGTATATAAAGGCTTTGGTACCTTCTCACGCATTACCGGAGATCTTCGTTCCATGAGGTGTCAGTCTGGTACCTTTGATAGCAAAAATGTTGCTCTCAAGAGCCCAGCTCTGGAAACGAGCAAGTCATGGAATGCTCATTGATATCAGCTGTTTTAATCTATTACTGCTTGACAGAGAGATTATGTAGATATGTATCAAACAAAAATAAATACCTATTTGACAAGAGTGATGAAATTTTGTTCATCTTTTCTGTCAGAGGAAGATAAATTTCTGTATGATACTATCAGTGATCAAGTTTGAATTGTTAGGGAGTGCTACAGTTCCTGATCTTCATAGAGCAGTTGTTTCCTAAAAGTGTGAAAAATGAAATTCTGTTTTGGATTTCATTAATAAGAACTTAGAGCTGATTTGCCAAAAATTAATGTAATATGTACAGTTGTGAAATCTTCATAATTATAGATTTATTGTAGTATCAATCTAATTATTCAGGCTGTTTTGAGGACTGAGTATTTTTGCACTTTGATCAAGATTTTCAGAAGTGACAAGTGGTACGGGGTATTTATGTTGACACCTTTTAGAAAAAGGTCCTGTTTATTCAGAAAGTGCTGAGCAGTTATCATGCACTTTTAAAGTATATGAACTCCTGCATCCCAGAAGGGAGATATGTAAAAGTCACATACAAGATTTAAATATTGGAATCAAATGGTAGTTCTCACATTATTACATTTAATTTTAAAAGTTCAATTATTTTAACTACATTAAGGTGAAATCTGTGAAAAGGATCTGTAAACAAAAAAATGATGCATCAATTGCAACAGAGTCAAAGGCAATGAGATTGTCCTTGTCTTATCTTGTGGAGGATTTTAATACTAAATGTTCACAATCTGGTTGAAAACATGCAGTATGCTAATGATCAGTATGTAGATGTGGTCAAATACTTGGTGTAAAATTATTTCTTAAATGTCTGGGGTTTAACTGAACAAATTTCTTTTCTCACCAAAAATAATTTTTCTTGATTTTGTTCACTTTTGTTTTGTTATAAGGCAGATGCAGAAAATTTTCAAAGAAATTTTGGAATTTAGAGTCACAATTCTATTATCAACAACCATATACTTTACCCTTCAGTTGCTGGGGAAAAAAAAAAAAGAAAAGGCATAAAAAATAAAGCAGACCTTTATTTCAATTAAAATTTTTTTTTTTTATTTTAATTACAACCAGTTGAGCCAGGGCTGAAATTACATTAAAGGATGGTCACTGTCTCTCCTGTGCTTCTTCGCACCACTCAGAAGGGATAACTCTGAGAACACGGTGAGGAGCCAGTTTTTAAGCAAAAAATGATACCAGAGAAGGACAAAACAATAGGAATCCAGGAAAGTAATGAATTACATAAAATAAGTATTGCATAGGTGAAACAGGAAAGGCTGAAGAGATTAATATGGAGAGGTAATCCATACCTTTTATATTTTACAGGGAAAGTTGTCTTCTAATTAGACTATTTTTTCCTGGAGTAATTACTGTGCTAGTGAAAAATGACAGGATCAAGCAAGTAATTGTGTCAGTATTCTTGTATTGTGTCAGTTCAGTGGTGGCAGTGGTACAGTGACCATACCCCGTGCATTCAACATTTCACCTCTGGTGTGGAGAGATCCAAGCGTTGTAACAGAACTGGAATGGATCTTTTGGCATGTTGGTGGGAAGGTGGAGATGAACTTGTCAGAGTTGCCGAAGCACCACAGTGCAACAGCCTTTCCCATTTTGCAACATGGATTGCCCTCTGCCCTTGGCAGTGCTAAGGTGGTAGGCAAGAGCTTGCTTAGCTGCCCTGCAGACTCAGGAAAGAAGCTGTATTATTCCTGTGCTTGTACCATGGACAGCCCTTTTGACTGAGGCAAAGTTTACCTTTTTGCTTAAAAAGTCACACAAGGGAGAGACGAAGACAATCACTCAGGAGAGCGAATAAAAGTTAATGAAAGAAGAGTTAATAAAAAAATCTGAGATCTGTATCTCTATTCATTCATGCCTTGCTATCTTTTATCCACACTCTTTCCAGCAGTTCCAAGACTCCTGCACTTCATTATTCCACTTTGTGTACTGGTCCAATATTATTCCTCTCCTTATCAGATAGTGATCATAATTTGTGTATTATTTGTCTTTTTGCATATTACTTTTGGGTTAACAACAGATTTGTTCAGTAAATGAAGTTAAATGTGTTTGAGCTGTTACAAATAGAAGCCATTATAAAAACCTTGTAAGAATGATAATGAACTGGAGGAGGTTTGTGTTTTCTTTTTTCTTTTCTTTTTAAATGGCATTGAGGTGTGTTGAACTTGATAAAGAGGAGATCCTGTTTGGCGGGTGCTCTGCTGTTGCAATTTCTGAAAGCCATGGGAATGAGGGAGGGCATTGCAATTCTATATATAAAGCATCCAAGCTTGAAGAGGTAAGCCTAGAAAGTGGCAGCAGCAGCACTGCCCATTCGGAACGGAGGAGAGTACTGAAAAAAACTCTCCAGTTAGGGCATGCATCATGTTTCCGACAGTAATACTGCTCATCTTCTGCAGTTTTCTGCAATCTGCTGGTAAGTCTAAGATGCCTGTCTTCTTCTTGGTATATGATTTGGAGAAAAATACGCATGTATTGAAGCAAAGTGGGTGACTCCGTTGTAATATTACAACACATGAGGTTCAGGTCTTGCTCTCCTTTCCCACGACCATCAGAATTAAGTTTACACATTTTCTTTTCCCTCACTGCATCTTAAGGCACAACTGCATATTTAATAAATACGTGACTGAAATAGAACTATTGGTTCTTAACTTTTTTTAGAAACGTTGTTACTGATTTGTTGGATCATTCCCTAAAACTGGTTCCCTAGATAAAGGAATATTTCTTAATGGACTTATGTTGTGTTTCTAAGCTGCTGAGTGCCTTCATCTTTCAGATGTTCATGATGCAGTGCTCTAGTGATGTCATTGTGGAAGCTGTATATCTTCTGTGTAGAGTGATGATCAAAACCTTTTTCCGTTTTTATGCAAACTGCAAAAAGTATTAAGTATGAGCTATGGGATGGCATTACTTTTTTGAAGAATGATGTGATAGAAAGAATCTTGTGCTGGGAAACAGGCAAATGATTCCAGTGTAAAAGTTTTACATGACTTTTAAAATATTCCTCCATATATTATTCAATATAATTCTTTAGTCTTTTAAAGGGCTCTGTCTTACTTTTTTGATCCAACCCATCTGAATATCAGATGACTGTGTAATTTTTTCAAAAGACTTGACAAGTAAGTTCATTGACTCTGTAGCTACTCTGCCTTCTTACTCATTCCTCTTCCTGTAGTGTTTTCAATGGATTCTTTGAGAGTGAGCCTTTTTTGCCATGGTTTGGCATTGCTTAAGATAATGGTTCCTTTTTATCTCTTCTGTATATTCTCTGTAATTATCAGTTGTTACAGTTCTGATTTCAAGAACATGTTGCAAGCGGCTAAAAAGCATATTTCAGTTGCTTTAGTTTGAACAAAGTTAAATTTATTTCTTCTGTATTGTGTTTACTACATTTAATGAACCATATAGTTCTAATTGTGCGAGGTCATGTATTACTCTTAAATCACTGACTTAAACTGTAGCACTAAAAAAAATTAAAATATAAGTAACTCAACCCTTTTGTAGACTCTCAGAGCCAATTTCTAATCTCAGCTATATTGTTATAAATCAAGTATAACTCCATTCACTGTATTAGCACCATTGTAACCAAGATCAAGTCAAGTACCTGAAGGTGGGTCCTAACCCCAAATGCAGATGCTTGCAAGTTCTTAATCTACATGACTTCATATGTTAGAAGAGTATATATATTACTATAAATACTAATATTCACAGTCAAATGGAAAATTACTGTTGACCCATACTCAGTCACAAGCTTTATGTATAAACTCGGCAATTACAAATAAGGCCTTATCTATAAAGGACTGTGTTGTTTAGGATGGAACTTCAGTTGAATTAAAATATAAAAGCCTAGAAGTAGGATCTAGAAAATTCTTACAGAGCAGTCTTCTCACTTTGGGATATATCAACATTTTGGGGCATTGTAATGCCATGCGAGGTTAGGAGACTATGAAAACAAATAGAGTTTTCATTCTGTCAAGTAAGATTTTGAAATCAGACATTTTTTGGAGGCATGTCTGGACCATAAGATGTTGATCTGTGTGTTCTAAAACTGGCCAACGTGCAGAATGCTTATTGTTTTGAACTCTAGATCCAAGTCTTGTCTCTTTAGAATGAGTTAAATCAAAACAAGGACTCCAATTCTCCTCATCATGGATCTGCATCCAAACTCCATACCTTGAGTCTGTCTCTAACTAGAAATGTAAATATTAATTGGAAGAACATATATTTGATGTGAAGTCTGATCGAAACTGGAAGACCCACTTCCTCTTTTCCTTGATAACTCAAAAAAAGCAGTAAACATGCACGAGCTTGCTAAAAAGACCTCAGAAGTTTAAAACCAGATTAAAACTGTTAGTTCCATCTTTTACTTAATAAGAGATGCTGATTCATTGATTAAATTGAGGCTTCACCACTTTAGTAGTTAAAACTGTGCATGGATCCTTAAGAGATGTTTATGTACAGTCATGATATCTTTTTTTACTAAGTATGTAACCAGGAAGTTACCTTGATTTATGCTGTTCAGCCAACTTTTTTTCCCAAGAGACAAAGGGAATTAATAATTTCATATTGAAAAGAAATCATCATGAACATGTGCAACTAACTACTAGTATTACAGCTATGACTCTAGCACTACCCTTACTGTTAAATTCCATTTTAGCCTTACATAATTTATTTCAAAGCTCTTGTCTTTTCCAGAACTTCTGACATTTCAACATTTCTTCTTGTTCCAAATGAGAAGGTAAAAACTGAACCCTTTACAGAACAGAAATCCCAAATTATTTCTGTTTGGAAGTATAAAAAAGATTTCATTTCAATGTTTTACATCAAACGGAAATGTTTTGTTTTCATTGATTTAGCTGATGTGAAATACCTTGATGGAAGTCATTGCAACATAAAATTGTACTTTCCCATAGGGATGTCTCATAGTAACTGTAGTATAGGAAAAAAAAAGACTTATTTCTTCACAGTAAGTCAGGTTCCCTGTCTGGATTGTATTGCTGTCATGAACTAGACAGACCGACCACACAGAAACTGCACTTTGACAAATAGAATTCTCAGGGAAGTCAGGCCAACTACAGTAGAGTAGGAATTTAAAGTAAAACTTCCTTTATCTAAGAAAAGTGAAAGTCTCTTTAAAGTTCCATTGAGCTAATTCAAAATCAAGTATTTCACGTTAACTCAAAATCATCCCATTTCTCAAAGGAAAACAGAATACTTGCAGTAATAGTAAAATGTCAGTAAGGAAGATTTCAGTAGTTTAGAAATCTAATTTACCACTAGGACAGCCTTTTCAATGGAAAATTCCTAAACGGTTGCTAGATACAACTTCTACACGGGGCCATAGCACTTGCTGCATCTATACAATCTACCATTTCATGTGAATGGTTAATAAGATCGCCGGGATGATTTTACTAATCTCTTCAGAGTTAAGTGTGAGAAAAAGAATGTAAATGCTGAGAATAATTACCGTACTGTAATTAGTTTAATAGTTTGATCTGACAGGATCAGATCTGATTGGCAGATAGTCAGCAAATGGCTCTGCATTTGTTTTACTAGCCATTCTTTGAGCAAAATGTTAAAGTGGATTTCATATCCTTAGTTATTTTCAGTATAACTCTTGCACACTTCCATGTAATCCAAGATGATTATTACATTCAATTTTTTAATCTAAATACCAAACCTGGAGTATTTGTAATATTTGGTAACATGTTTGGCATGCTTAGACTTGTGAATTTTGAGTTTGAAAAGCTTACAAATAAGATTTGTAAACAAACTGTCTGTTCTGATCTAAAATATTTGTCCATAAAGTATTAGACGTTTTGTTTTACATCAAGCTCTCTAGATAGATCTCACTTGAAATAAAGTTTTAGGCATATCTTCAATTCCTGCAAATCAAATATCCTCTGAAGACAGCTTACACCCTTAAATCCCATTAATGTAGTGTTTGGGATTAAACTGTAGTGATTGCAAAACTGTTAAACCGACAATAATAGATTATTGAACAAATGGAGATACCAAAATCAAGGGGTTCAAAAAAGGCAGCAGCAACTCTAGGTGTAAAGAGTGTTAGCTCGATAACCACAAAAACTGACTTTATGACTTTTTGTGGTGTACTTACTGTGACGCGTGGCTCACTAGGAACTTGGAAGGACAGAGGAAGAAGCATGCTGTACTCTGGAGATGCCAGCTGAGGTGCAGGCCAACCATGGAGGTTGTACTGAAACACTGGCAAAATTTCAAATAATTATTGGCCAGTGCTGACCAATTATGGAGGACAGGGCAGCGTGAGTAGGATCTACAATGATTTTCTGATGAGTGTGTCAGACAACTGTGGAAGTTGAAGTGCTGGCCATGCAGTGAGTATAGCTGCTCGCAACTCAACAGCTAATGAGATCACTTCATGCTGTTTCTTTCTTGTGGAAATGTTCTTATTTAGTTTATCAAGAAGTTATTATGCTGGTAACTTACTCCAACTTAGAAAAACTATGTTACGTTGTATTCTTGAGTTTCATTTTTTGTTTGTAGAGCACTGTCCCATTGAAATGGACACGATATCTAGGAAGAAGGGTAGAGGGAACACATCTCACTGAACTTCTGCCTTGGCATTTACACCACAGATAGTCACCTAAGGTTTCCTTTACACCAATGGAGAGAAATAAAATTTTTGTGTATAATCCATTTGTTCCATGTCAGATACATATTTTGCAAGCCAAATTGTACTCAGCAAATTTGTATTTACTTTCACAGCCTGTGAAGAGTCTAGACAGCTGGCTGAGGTGAATGTCATTTAAAGCTAGTAGAACAACATCTGGGGTGGGAGCACTTCTGTCACTGAACTTATATCCTTGATTTATTTCCCTTCTGTCTAGATATTCATTGTATACAATTCCACCAGTGTAGTATTTTAGCTCTTAAAAGCTTAGATTGGTTTATCCAGATAACATCTTTTTCAATAAGTATTATTTCAGGGAAAAACTGAGGCATAGACTGATGGGGAAGTTGGAGATGTCTGGATCACAGATTCAAAGCAAAGGCATGTGCTGAAACATTTATTCTCCAATTTGCCCCCTTGTGCCTTAATCTAGCCTCGCATACAAGGCAGAACCTCCTACAATCCTTGAGATACCGTATGGTAAATATTAGCTCACATTCAGCAGCACAGCGTGGAATTGGCTAGAGAGTCTGTTACAGTTGGTGAGCTCCCTAGGGGCTTTTATTCTCTTCAGTATATAAGGAAGCAACAGAAGGCTGCAGAGCTGTAGTGTATATTGGCCTGGTGTATGTGATTAAAGAAACCTTCTGCCATAACATACCTTCCTATTTTCTCTGTTGCAAAAGATCCTAAACATATAATAGAGAATTATATGCTTTCTATAGGATATTTGCTCCTCCTATCTAAGAAATACTGGACCTGACAAACTTTAAAAATGAGTAGCACATTTCTGAAGCACCCCGGGTCCTTTTCCTTACGGCTTGTTTGGTTGTTACCATCCAGCTATTGACTCTATGAAAGCTCACTCCATGCATGCACCACCTCTGTCCCTGCACAGGGCTCACTGCTTGCAGACTGGCTGTGGTGGCCCTTTTCAACATCTATCTTACTCTCTTCACACTTTGGGCAGGAAGCAAGCTGGAGGCGAAAGAACCTTTGGGTACGTACGAGGACACGGTGCAGTTGTGCACGTGCAGTAGGTCTGGGTCTGTGACGGAAGAGGGACCATACTGTACTCCACATTTGCTAAACTTTCCTTGGCTTCTCATAACCAGAACAGGCTTTGTGAAGAGGTGTGTGGAAAGGAGCAGGTAACAGCTTCCATCATTCAGCCTTAACATGAGCAGCAAAAGCAACAGCTAGGCCTGGGTATTTCCCACTCTTTAGCTACAGATCCTGTGATTCTTGTGAAGAACGCATGGGACATGACTTTTCCCACATTTTCCCAGTTTTGGGATGGTGGAATAAGAATTCAAAAACATAAGGAAAGATTTATCCCACATTTTTTTCATGAGGAACGCAGTATTTGAGAATGAATTACAAGAAATCCCGTACTGCATAGGATTTCTGGCAGTTTTTGGTAACATTTTATCAGTCGCAGAAGAATTTTTTATTACAAGTTGAATTATGTGGTTTTCCACTATAATTTCTGTTGATTTTTGTGTGGCAGGACATAATTCATATGTGCTGACCCTGCTTTGACTTGTACCGTGTTTAAAAATGAATAAAATATATAAATAAATAAATATACAAAAATTCAACTTCCTTATGCTCAGAGGATAACTTCTTCCTATTGTCTTTTTCCTTTCACAGCTTTTGAAGGAAATTATTGGTCCCACTTTTTAATCCAAAAACAGAAAGAATCTCTGCAAAGAAGTAAGTGCCTGACCTAGTATTTAATGTTCACGTTGCAACTATGAGTAACAATTCCATTCAGCATCAATTCCGTATTGCAGAAGACACTGTACGAAACACATAATAAAAATAAGTCCTTGCCTCAAGGAGCATACGTTTTAAAGCATTAGTTTTAGAAATTCCGAATGAAGAGTTTGCCTCTAAAAAGATGGTAAAATATGTTGTCTCGCTCTGGTAAGTTTTACACTAATTGGAAAGTGCTTTAGTGTGCCATGCTGAGGTTTTGATGCCTAAGGATAGAAACTATGAGCAGCTTAGTAGCCTTCCACATTTAGAAATTTGCTATTGAGGTCATCTGTGTGATCTGTTTGATTTTCATTCCTGCAGATTACTGCCTAATATTATCTAAGAACTTAGGAAATGGATTCTTTTGATGCTGCAAAATCCAGGAAATGAAATAAAGCTGATTCTCCATATAGGCTAGGTCTATGAAAGTATTTTAAAGATTGCAAGTTAAAACAAACTTATGTGCAAGTGGAAGATCAGAATATGGAATAGTTCTTCCTCACCTTTGTAGCCAGCAGCCAGTGGGGAGTCAGCGTATGGACAGATCTCTGCTTCAACATCCAGCTGTGCCAGCTGAAGCTACTGTTGCCACAGTTCTGTTAGTTTCCCAGAAGTTTTCCTTAACTCCTACGAATGGCTTGTATGCATGCACCCAGATCTGTAAGCAAAATTAACTCCAGCCACCTACTTACTGCAAATTTGTGCTAGTCTTTCTGAGTGTAAGAAATACAAAAGATAGTAAGATACTACTATTTTTTTTATTTTGTTATTATTGTTATTATTTACTGTTATTTTTATTATTACTACTACTATTATTTTTGCGTACAAAAGTGTGCCATGCCAAAGCACGAAATAATTAGCATATTAGAGCTTTAAAGTACTAAAAATGTTACCTATCAGAAGTACTGTTAGAAAGGCAAATATCGCTGAAATGTTAACTAATAATTAAAATGGTAACTTTTGACAGCAGTGATTGTGGTATTTTCTGTTACAAAAAAATTTCACTTTGGTTCAAAAGGAGGCTGGTCAAGTACTGGGAAGCCAGAGCACAAAGGGGGTAAGCAGACAAATCGCAGTAGCCTCACAAAATCCCCTGAATTGAAAATAATTGGAGACAGAGAGAGTATCTGGGGAAGCATACATGCTTGACGTGATGGTATTCTTCCCTTGGGCAGTCTTTTAATGATCACTGCCAGAAATAAAATACCGAGCTACATCAACCCTTGGTCAGAATCAATACAACTTTTCACATATTCTTTTCTGAAGAAATGTGAGGCATTGACTTTTCAATTTAAATTTCATTCATTAAACATTTAATTTTCCACATCCATTACCAGAATAAATAAATTATATACTCCATTTTACAGGACATGCTGTTCCTCTGCTAAGACAGGATACAGAAGGCTATAACCCTTCTGAAAACACACCATCTTCACCATATCCTTTCTAAAATAAATAAGGATATCAGTCCTAGTATTCTGAACAATTTTTCTATCATATTGTATTTACAGACATTCTTCCTAGTAATCCATAATCTTAATGTTTTACATTAAAATACTGTGCTTTACTGTTGCATACTGTTAAAAAGCAACTGTGTGTACTCCAAAAGTTGTTCCATTCAGTGGTTGACATGGAAATTCTTAATCTAGTTTGGGGAAGATGCAGAGGTCGAGAACAAAAAGAATGATATATAAATGCAAATTTATTATAATGAGAAGCATTTCTTTAGGCAGAAGAAGCAGAGAGTGGCTTGAATTAGGTGAATTCTCATTCAGTAGAAGCATGGAAAAGCCACATGAATCATCCTAAAGGTAAAAAGAGTTGAGTACTTGTGATCACCCAAAAAAAAAAATGTTCAGCAACTCATCTCTGTCTTCTGTCTGTTCTTACAACAAGAGGAACAGTAGAACATGGATATACACAAATTAAAAGAAAATCCCTAGATATCACTTAATAGAAACTGAGCTCAAAAGACAAATATATAACGTAGTTTTAAACTTTCGTGAGTTATTGATATTCCCATTTGTTATTTTTCTCTGATAAGATTTAAATAAAAACAAATACACTGAAGGCACTGCTATATTTATAGAAAGGAGCACCTACTGCACTCTGACTATTGTGCAACCCCAGGTCATCATTCCTTGGCACACTCTAAAAAAGCTGGGGTTTGCTGGTCAGTGTCACTTAAGCACAATATATTAAACTAGCTGGAATTGGGCATGAAGGATCAACGATAACAATTAGCCGATGCCTATTTTCCAGTCAGACGTTCTGGACAGCACAGAAGTATGGAAGAGGAGTACTTTTTGCCAACAGGAAACAAGCTCATTGGGAAACAGCATTTTCTACATGACCTGAATAAAAACAGTAGCATTCTGTAGTCATTTGATCCCTCTTTAAGAGTAAGAAAATGCTTTGGCTTTAAAGCAGTGAATATGAATTGCAGGCAGACTTTGCTAAACTTACCCAATACTTTGTGCTTCTAAGATATATTCTAAGATAGCTGAGCTTCATATAACTCCATAAGCAAAAATAATTAAAAAATGAAAAGTAACAACCTGAGTCTGGAAATATATAACCAAGGACATGATTTTACTTACTTCAGTAGTTCTATCAACTTCAGAGGGACTGTTCAAATGCTTTAAGTAGGTATAGAAACATCTAACATCAAGTGCTCGAGTTGTATCTCTTTTAATACGATTCATTTCAACCTCCTAAAATCTATCCATTCAGATGAAAAGTGATTACTTTTTAAAAATGAAAGCTGATTAAAACATTCCATATATTTACAAAGCTGGCTGGAACTTTGTCACACAAACACAGAGCCAAAAAAGTGGGGACTTACAAGTTGGGCTTTGAAGACTGTCTTTGGATATCTAATGATCTGACTGTACAATGAATCATGATACAGTAATGCCATAGGTAGCTTTGTAACTGTTGTGTCTGAGATGTTAAAGGTCTCTCCAGTAGCAAGCTGTCACCTTTGCAAACAGATCGAGCAGGCTGAAATAAGAAGGGTAAGCCTTTATATTACCCACAAAGGAGATGGAAGGGTATTTCCCAAGCTAGGAAACTAGGGAGCTCTCCTCTGCTTACAGTAATTAAGAATATTGCTCTGACTCCATCTATTGCTTCACGTCCTGACTTGAGATAAAATTTTGAGGTTACAAAAAAGAAAAGGCTAGAATGTTGTTTACATAATTAATCTGAGTAGAAACTTACTAGCTTTTCCTGCTATTTATATTTGAAATGGCAATCAGAATGAGCAAATATGCTGTTGGAGACCTAAACCCATTTTTCTCTCTCACTTTTATAGTTTTGAGCAAGGATTCCTGTTCCACCTGGGGTGGAGGGCATTTTTCAACCTTTGATAAATACCAGTATGACTTCTTTGGGACCTGCAACTATATCTTTGCAACTGTATGTGATGAAACCAGCCCAGACTTCAACATTCAGTTCCGCCGTGGGCTGGACAAAAAAATTGCAAGGATCATTATTGAGCTGGGACCTTCTGTTGTCATTGTTGAGAAAGGCACCATTTCTGTCAGGAGTGTTGGGTAAGATTTTGTGGTGAATGGGAAAAAAGTGTTTCAAGAAGGCAAAAAATGAATTAACAAATTACAGAAGTTAGCACACCTAACTGGACTCTACTCCCATTTCTCCCTATCAGGCATTCACACTCTCTAGACAAGTATTTCATTTGCAGTTGTTTGAATCAAGCTTAGAGTACATTTGTGTAGGCAAAGGGATAAACTAACCTCCTCAGGCCAAAGCAGCTCTCACATTGAAACTACAGCCTCATAGGTACTACCAGTCTGCTTACGCTTATCTCTACTACAAGCACAGATGAAACGGCTTATACCCTTCAGTAGATATTGGTTGAAATTCCTGTGTTTTGCTCAGAGTTCATTTGATTTGAGACTTGGATAACTCTGAACCCTCTGTGCTAAAGATAACACATATATAGGGTAGAAGAGAAGCTTTGTACTATACAACCAACAGAGAAATATTGGAGGGGCTTACAAAGAAGTCATACAAAGTGGTGTATGAGACCACTGACTGTTCACATTATTCCAAGGATTAGTAAGTCCAGAAAACAGCTGTTTTACTGAGGAATTACATGATGGGAGCCTTTGGGTTCTGCATCATTCATTCTTCTAGACAAATTGCTCCCATACAAGGAAATTTCTCCAGGGAAGTTTTCAGCATTTTTATCACATAGGCAGCGTTGTATTTTTGTCTGTGAGTACATGCGGATACAGGAAATAATTGACTGTGGATTGTCTGTATCTTATTACACTTACAATAATCACCACGACAAAAGGACAACTTGCAGCTATACCTTAATTTAGCAAAACTTCCTTTATTAGTTTACGTTCCAGGAAAACTATATAAATCTATGGGCCTAGCCCAATGATCTGCATTTTAAACTTTTGTCCTACATTCACAAGAACCAAATGCCATGACTGACCTGATCTAGTGTTGCACATAGCCCTGCTTCAGGTGGAAGGCTGGCCTGGGCAACTTCAGAAGGTCCCTTCCAACCAACTTTTCTATGATTGTATCACATACTTATTGAGTACTTAGCAAAATATATTTCTTCTTTAATGTTGTTAGTTTGTAGCATTAGAATTCAGCTGCAAGGATGAAAACCTAGTTCTGCTACAACATTCCCATTATGGGTTTCTCTAACCTTGTCAGTTTTCAGTCGTAGGAATAATTCCTGTATTAACAGGCTGTAGTTCATAGAAGCTCTTCAGGGTAACCGACGACAGTTCTACCACACAAACTGTATTGTTACAAATTCTTGAAACATACAACCATACCCTAATGAAACCAAACCAAATGAAGATGCCAAGTCCTGCGCAAATATTTTCACTAGAATCATCACCTAGTATGCAACCATCTCCTGGTGATTCTTCTATGAAACTGCTGACATTGACTTTCAATCAACAGAAATTTTAATGTATCTTGAAATGTTACAGTTACAAAGGAAAAAAATTCTATTTCAAGTTGCTGCAAGTACTCAGATTGTATGTGTGTTATACCTAAAAAAGATAACTAATACCTGCATAGTATTGGTATGAGAAGGTCAGTTTCTCTTCTTGCCTTATTACAGTGTCATTAAGTTGCCTTATACCAGCAATGGAATTCAAATAGCACCTTACGGATGCAACATCCGCCTGGTGGCCAAGCTGATGGAGATGGAGCTAGTTGTCATGTGGAACAATGATGACTATCTCATGGTTAGTAAAATGTTCTCAAAAAGCAGAAAAGAAAATTCTCATTCACTTACTGGAATGACAAGATCTCTTTAGACTTAATGGGTGTTTTTTGCATGTGTTTACTATTTGGATATTTATTCTTTTCCTGCTTCATCTATCCCTCTTGAAATAAACAACTTTGCTTTTTATACCTGCATGTTCCTTTCACTTCTAGCATTGGTAGTTAACTAAAGCCACCAATGTTGAGATTTGTGGACGCTTTCACAGATTTTAAACTTTCCTCAGGCTATTCCAGCAGCTACAATGTTTTGCTAAAGGGATGTTGAAGTTGTTTAAAGTTGTGTAGAATTTAATAGTGTATGCCATAGTTTTGTCATTTCTACTGTGCTTCCCCTGGACATCTTTTGGTTTCAAACATATGGTGCTCCTACCAGCTCCTTTGTTTCTTTCCTTTTGCTGAATCTTTTCATGTTTTCCCTCCAAAATCCCTGACATATTTTGGAGAAGAGGATACATTTTCTCAGCGTAACCTGTGATATTAATCACAAGAGATACTGAACTCTAAATTGGCAAGTTTGCTAAAACAGGAAGATTGTTAAGTAATAAATTGTCTGGGAGATTTACCAGCATTACTATCACACATATAACAGGAAATGCTACTGTGATAGATACACACTATATTCTACGTATAGTCAGATTATTTCCTCTGATTTAAGGTTTTCATAATAACTCATTGATTGTAGCCAATAGTAATATTACCACTTTACTCTCCAGAGCAATAGATAATTGAATAACCTTCTTCTGAGAACAGATTTTCTTCCTGTAACCTTTAATTTCTTAAAAGAACAAACCCAAATTCGTGCTCTGTCAACAAAGATATGAGTAAGGAAACAGCATCATTTCCTTTTCTATTTTTTCTGGCTCCTTAGAATATTATCCCCCCTCAATTCTCTGCAAATGTCTTAGAATCTTATTTTATTAAATCAAAAAATTGCAAACATCACTATTTGCCAATTGGGAAAAGAAGTTACTACTTCCAAAACTTTTCCTCCAATCAAGTCACAGAAATTAATGAGAAGGATCACCTTTAATTGGATTCTTGAACTGAATTTTTTTGAGAAAGGTAATGCTGTACAGATAATTTTACTTAGGGTGATCCTTTTAAATGTTTTGTTTTGTTTTATTTTATTTTAGGTTTTGACTGAAAAAAAATATATGGGGAAAATCTGTGGAATGTGTGGAAATTATGATGGTTATGAATTGAATGAATTTGTGAGTGAAGGTAAGACCTAAGGATAGCTCAGATGGAAGGAGAACTAGTTAAACTGAATCAAGGTGAAAATTTAACACTGCACTAACATTGCTCTGACTGCTCACTCAGTTTCAGAATTGAGTAAAGCACTCCCATAGGTCACCAACATACCTATCATACGATTACACTACACACTATTATTATTATTTGCTATGATGATAATATTGTGGGTTAGTGAAAAGGACTCTTACATTGTAGAAACAGGTGGTAAGGATCACACTCTCTCTCACCCAACTTTCAGAACAGTCTAGGTTCATAGCAAGGCACAGTGAGGGAAATTATGATGTTAGGCAGAAGCACGATTAAGGCTATCATAAAAAGAACATAGTGGACAAGAACATTAACGAGTAGTGTGTCCCAATAAGGGTGGATCTTTAGAACAAAATAGTTGGTGCTGAGAACTTGACATCTAGATGTGCGCTAGATGTGATTTGAGGTGGTCATTTCAGAGTCACTCTAATCTGGTCTGTTAAACTAATGCCCATTAGCAGTTGGAGCCCATCACACACGCTCTTGGAGCACATCTTTCGGCTTGGTATCATCTTAAAGGAACTCTGTATGCTAAGACCACTCCACAATGGAAATCAAATTGTACAGAGTGGGGATGTTTGGAAGAGTTGCTTTAAAAGCACACGGCTAATCTGAACTACACGGCTAGTGTGGAGACATTAAATTGCACAGTAAACCAATCTCAGATCAACACAGCCAGATGCAGTTTTCTATACACAACACAGAAAAGAGTTCTAAAAAGTATACAATATCTTCTGGGTTGTGATGAGTTTAATCCCATATGTAGAAAATAGAAGAATAGGGAATGAGGAGAAGAGGCATGGCAAAAGATAGCACAGCTGGCACAAAAACAGTAGCAGCTGGTATCATGTAAGGTAGTAGATGTGATAAATTAGGAACTAGCTCAGAGAAATTATCAAGGGGATAAAAGTATGCTTTACTGAATAGGCTGCAGGTAAAGGGCAAAAGAGGTTGTTATCATCCGGAAGATTAATTAGTAGCACCTTTGACAGTCAAAGAGTAGAATCTCAGTTTTACTACATCACAGCAACAGTTAAACAAATCCCTGTAGGGTTTTTCCTGACAAATTATTACCCTTCTATTTACAGGTAAATTGCTGGATACATATAAATTTGCTGCATTACAAAAAATGGATGATCCATCAGAGATCTGCCTGTCTGAGGAGATATCAATTCCCACCATTCCTCACAAAAAATATGTAAGAAAGATCTTCTTGGCTTTCCTGCATGATTGTTAACAGAGGTGGAAAGATAGATAGAAACCAACAATGGAGAGGCAGTGGTTTCATAAAACTGACTTCCATGAAAATGGATAAAGTCAAAATTTGCGTATCATGATATGAGAAAGAAAAGGAGTTCTTTGCATTAAAATACATTTTGAAAAAGGCCCATGGGCATTTTTGAGGCTGGATTTATATCGCTCATATAAACCCACCAGCTCGCAGCTTTCTGACATTTGATGTAGGTCATCACAGGAAATTCATGGAAACCAGTGAAGCTTTAAAGAACTTTTTATTGAACAACTAGAGACCTGACATTATAAGCTGTACAGACTTGAAGACATTCAATGATGCTTTAAACATATTGCCAGATAACAGCGTTCATAACAGGGCCAACCACTATCAACTGCTATCACTTCCAGTCCTAGATGAAAAGAAAGTCAGTGTACCTGAAACATGATGCATCCATATGGTTAAAAGAGGAAGCTTGGTAGCAGCAAAGAACAAAAGGGCTTCTATTTCTTCAATTTTGCAGACAGAGGAATCAAATCCTACTTAGGATGATCCTGTTAAGTTGTTTCACCAGGGAAACTCAAATTTTGCATTCCTACACAGTTTTTACAGAATCACAGAATGGTTTAGCTTAGAAGGGATCTCTTCAGATCATCTAGTCCAACCCCTCTGCTCAAGCAGGGTCAGCTAGAGCCGGTTGTCCAGGCCAATGTCCTAGTAGGTTTTGAGTGTCTCCTGGGTGGATCGTCCAAGCTCAGGAGATGGAAACTCCACAATTTCTCTCAGCAACCTTTTCTTTTTTCTGCTGAGGAGATCATAAAGTCACCATATACCTAATGGCAAGTACTCATGACTATCCTCTAAAAAGCATTTCACTTTCCATGGAATGATTATGCTCTTTGGTTCTGTTTGTACTTCCTCACAAGAATGTGATCTTACTTTGCAATTCTCATGTACTTGTTTGTATACAGTATATAGGTTACTAGTAATTACAGAAAGCTTAAAAAGTTTTCTCTTGAAATAGGAGATTTTTCTTCTTTTTTCCTTAATAGTATCATCTTATTTTTCTAGCAACCCAAGAATCTCTTAGTTTCAACATAGAAACCATTCCCCTTGCTAAAAAGTTTAGCTTTCATTCTACAGAGGAAGAGCCAGCTAGAATCCTTCTGAGGGTCTCCTTTTCCCAGAACAGAAAAACAGAGAAACATTAGTTTTGTAGCATCTCTTTAGCAAGAAGAGCAGGAACAAAGAACAGGAGTTTCTGTGGGTCTTGCGAGGAAGATGCTTTTATGAAGAAGAGGGTTGTAAATATTACTTGTATTCACACTGAAAAATTGCTTCGATCTGGTGGAGAACTTCTGTTGGCTGTGAGTTTTAACCTTTTCACATTATTTCTCTTTGAGACCTTATACTGCAGTAGGCAACATGATAGGCAATACAAGGGTATCAAATGTTTCCTAAAGGGGAATGAATGTTGCTATCTTCACATCAGAGATATTTGTCCTGGAACTGAATCTCCATGAGACAACATACTCCCTGCCTATAATGTTCTCAGCCATTTTTAGGGGGATTGATGGTACTGAAAGAATGACTTAATTTTCAACTTAATGAGAAGTGGAACTAATTCAACATATCAAGATCCTTCTATTATACAATGGATTTATATTCTCTTCTATTTGTGAATTTCTTACGCATTTTAAGTCAAATACGTATTACCAAACTGTAGGGGGGAGAAAGCAAACAAACCAACAAGAAAATCATAACTAGCACTGTTATTCTGTTGTGGTTTTCACATGGGGAAAACACTACTAGGAACGATTTTCTTTCTCTTTTTATTTAGGCCATGATCTGCTCTCAGCTACTAAACTTGGTGTCATCAACCTGCAGTGTGCCAAAGGACGGGTTTGTCATTCGTTGCCAGCTTGATATGCAGGACTGCAGTGAGCCAGGACAAAACAACTGCACTTGCTCTACGCTGTCAGAGTATTCAAGGCAATGTGCTATGTCCCATCAAATGGTGTTCAACTGGAGAACTGAAAACTTCTGCTGTAAGTTCAAATATTTTATTCATAGGAGATTGTACTTAACTTTACTATATCTTATATAGAGGGAGAATGATGTTTAACTGGAATTTAAATCAACGGATAGAAAAGTCTCTACTGTCTTGAATCAAGCAAATTATTTTCTTAAGAGAGCAACAGTGGTCTTTGATAAAGCATTAAGAAGGAGAGCAAAACCTCAAAGGAGAAGGAGGAAGCATGAAACGTCACTTCTACGTCTAGATCAGCAACCATAAAAGAGAGAAACATCCACAAAGTGAAAACAGTTGAATTTCTCAGACTTTCAACAGGAGGCTGTTCTCTCTTAGTACAGTTTTTTCATTATTGTACTTAGCAAATTGGCCAGTGAAGAGAGAGAACTTTTAAATGGCCTCTGAAGTCTTTGAACATTTTTGCTAACAATTGCCATAGCGCCTTTTAATCACAGGAGATTTTCAGGAGTCCATTTTCAGATGCTCAACCTTCTTAATTGCAACTACCGATTGGAAGTAAATAGGAAGCAAATCTTCCATTACTCTCCAAGCTGTACAAGATTAGACACATGTTTTTTCAAGTGCCTGTCTGTTATCAAAGTTCTGATTCACTTTTTGCAGACTTTTTGAATCCACCTTCAATCTATAGTCAGTGTTATGTAGCAGGATTCATTATTTTATAAAAGAACATGCTGATCATAAAAAAAGTCAAAAGTAACTTAAATTGATGTTGTAATTTCTAAACCAACTCACACATTAAATTACCAAAGATGCAGCTCATGTCAAAAAAGAGGAGCTTTCAAAATGACCTTGCTTAATATGATACTGTCTTTCAGAAGCATTTAATCATATTTTTATTTATCCTTTATACATGGTCATGGGTAGCAAATTTGTAAAATAAATTGCTTTGACAGGAATATATTTCTCCTTATCCCTTGATTCTTATTCTGTTTCAAAAATCTTTAACATTGGCTACCATTTAGATTTTAGCATAACAATAGTGAAATCACAGTTGAATTATATTCCTGAAGTCATTCTTTGACTTGCCATAGTTTATCGTCTCACCATTGTTACTTACGAGGCCTTGCATCATTTTGCCCTCCCTGCACCTCCAGTGCCGTATTCTTCTATTCTCCTCTTGATCTTCATGTGCTGGTGCCACTCTTCATTTTTTGTTTTGTATTTAACATTGAGTTTTCTTCTATTCTTTCCTCATACTTACTTAGTTCCCTACTAAGCTCCATTATTATCCCCAACGCTTTAAAACTGCACTTCTTTCTAAACTAATTTTCCCCCTCCTCTTCTCCAAGGTTATCCATCTTACTTAAATTGGTAACCCATTTTAATCTTTTGTTGGTTGGCAATTGGTTTTAATCCTTAAAAATTGTAAACTCCTCGTGGCATTTTATAGATTCAGATAAATATTAGTAAGGCACTGTGTGCATTCAAAGAACTGTACAATAATTCTTACTAATCACAGTAAAATAATAGCCTGGTTTTCTCCAAGTCATAGCAGTTTTCATGTTGCCAGTAGACCATTACTAGGACTGGTAGTAAAGTGAAAAAAGTTAAAGCTTGGAAAAAAAAGGGAATAGTAACCCTTGTTTCTCAAAAACGCAAAGCGAAGAATCTGAGAATTTGCAAATAAATGCCAAATATAAAAAGGTAATGAATTTTTTAGTCTTTATTGTTTCTTTGTCAGCCTCATCTCTAACTACCTCTATTTCCCTACCTCACTTATTTTCACTCTTTCAGATAAGGAAAAATCTCTGCTTGAATTTATCACATAATAAAACATGTTCTGAGTTCCATATATTAGAACTGCTAGGTAGCTGCATTCTGAAAAGCAGATAATGTCTGAGAAGCAGGAACTATACAGAAGATCAAGAGTTGTACTCTTTAAATCCTTCAAGTAGTAGAGAAAATCTGATTTGTGGTAGTTTATTAGGCTGCAATATAGCCTGTTTGCCATTCTTCAAGCTTCTGAAATGAGTTTCTAATAAATAGGGCATGAAAAATGAATAAAAGCTAGAGTGAATGTGGTGGTAATGGTGAATACTCAGACAATGAATTGAGTATTGAGGCAGGATAAGAGAACGTTAGTGCCAGAAATCACAAGGTCTTCTCCATCCTAGGTGGTAGATGAGAGATTCTTCTATGTTTACACTTTAAAAATCCTAACAATTTCACTGTTTGTTGCAGCTGTGGGAAAATGTTCTGCTAACCAAATCTATGAGGAATGTGGTTCTCCATGTATTAAAACCTGTTCCAACCCAGAGTACAGCTGTTCCAGTCACTGTACCTATGGTTGCTTTTGTCCAGAAGGTATCATTTCTGTATTCATCATATCCTAAATGGCCCATACAAATCTTTTTGGCATATATCCAGTCAAGTGGAATAGACTTCTTAATAATGAACCAGCAATGCATTTCAGGGCATTGTGCTGCTAGAACTGCCATTTCTCGGGTAACATAATATAACTGGAGTCTTGAACAGTCATGGTTCTTAAAGATCCTTGGTCACTATTTGCAAGATCAGAGCTGTGAAAGCGTTTTCCTCATAAGACCGTGATACATGATGGGATAATTATATGCTGCCTGCTTAAAGTTCTGTACTATAATATACGTTGAGTAAGCTTAATTAATTTCCTATCCCAAATAGGTGTCTAGCTTTTCAGGGCACCAGCAAGAGGTAGCATACCTCAGAGACATTCTGCAATATTATGGGCATTTTGTAAAATCCCTTTAAAATAGTTCAAGATGAACTTCCTACAAAAATTGTAATTATGATTATCATTTGCATAATTTCTTGAAATCAGAACTGAAATATCCTCCAAGGTTACTGTGATGTGGGTATTTACATCAATATCATCACCATTTTATAGGAGTCAAAAGTAATGTATTGTGAGCTACATATTTAAAACTAGACTTAGTACTCTAGGAGATAGAATGTGTCCATTCTTCAAAATTCCCAACTTAATTAGTGTCATAGTAAAAAAAAGAAAAATTCAAAAAAATAACACTCAAGCTTACTGTTATTTCAAATGAAGTTCAAATTTCAAATGAAGACAATTGTCTGCACTTTCATATAACAAAGTAGCCAAACACTGTTATCCCTTGTAAAGAGTCAGTTTTATTTTAATTAAGAGAAAATATCCCGCACGTTATATCTCCAAGTATGGGCACTGGCTGTGCAAGAATAGCGTTCTCAAGCTAATTTTGGAAGGCATTCAAGCTATAATAACTTTACTGCTAAGTAAGGATACGGAAAATTATTTATTTTGTTTATCCTCTTTGGCAGGAACTGTTCTTGATGACATCTCAAAGAATCGAACGTGTGTTCACATTAATCAGTGTCCATGTACACTGAACGGGAAAACATATGCTCCTGGTGAGACAATGAAAGCAGCGTGTAGGACCTGGTGAGTAGCAACAGGTACTTTCATGAGAAGATGGAGAGTATCCTCACCAAGCGATTGGAAAATTTAGCCTAACTTTTTGAAGGGCAGCTGCAAAGGTGTCATACCATCCCTGAGGCCCCCTTCTTTCAGTGCCACAGAGGATACATTTGTAATTGAAGATGTACACGTCTCATTTCCTGATTAATTTGTATAAATATAAATGCTCCTTCAGGCCACATGAAACAGTAACATTTTTATCTCCTCTGTGAAAGTGGAGGTAAAATTAGTAAAAACAAATATCCAGTATTTACAATTTCTTTCTGGCAATCTCAGCATTTCTTATCACCAAATCAGTGCTGAAAACTGAATTTCTTTTTTGCCACAGAAAATAATTACTTAAGACAGTATTTTTTAAATTTGGAAATTTTTTCAAGAAAAGTGGATTTTTTTTGTGTGTGTGTTACTTCTCTTGCTATCATAATTCTAATAAATAAAATAAAGGATAAATAATGGACTTGATCCTCAGAACTGTAACAATGAATTTAATGATTAATCAGTTCAGGAAATTTTACTGACAATCCATACAAGGGTTCAGCAACTTTGAATTAAGATGAACGACTTCAACTGATATACATAAACAAAGAAAATCAAAGCATAGAAAGTATAAGGGGAAAGGTGATACAAATGACATCTTCCATTACTAGGAAGTAGCTGAGTTTTTAGAGCGTAAAGAAAAGACATTTCAAAACAGTGGAAGTGAAAGTTCAGTATGTATATGTATTTTACACTGTGTTCACTAAACAATTTTGCATGTCGATCAGCTGCAGCAAAACCTCCAGACAGGAGGATCAAATCCTCTGCTGGTAAATAGTGCCCTAGTATGAGAATAAACTTACACAGAATTTGTTTTCCTCAGCAAATGTACGATGGGTCAATGGAACTGCAAAGACTTGCCCTGCCCTGGAAGGTGTTCACTGGAAGGAGGCTCCTTCGTTACCACATTTGATTCGAGACCATACAGGTTCCATGGGGTTTGCACTTACATTCTTATGAAGGTAATTTCCTGCAGTCTAGAAACACACAGTATCAAATGGATATATTTCAGTCTGTCTTTGGTTTCCTATTGGAACACAAACTGAAGTCTTCCTATGATATATATTTATTCTACAAATCATTGTTATTCTGACACAGACTTCCCTTTTCACTATTTTCCTCCAGAGCTCCAGCCTGCCACACAATGGAACCCTAATGGCTGTATATGAAAAGTCTGGTTATTCTCATTCTGAGACCTCACTTAGTGCTGTAATTTACCTATCTACAAAGGTTAGTATTCCCTGCACAGGTTCTATCCAGCATTTCAGTAACCAGATTAGCAAAATAAATACTTAAAGTCATTGCTAGTAGGCCGAACTGAAAAATTATGGGGGATAGATACTAAGGATATGTTCCAGTCATATTCCAGTATACACAGTAAAGATATCTGTTGCCACATCAACTCAGGAAGTTAGAGTATTTTCAAAGTGAAAACTGAAAGCAGTATGGAATAACATGTGAGACAAAGCTGGAATCAATCTTTTCCTATTATATAGGTCATTGACAGTACAGTTGCTTAAGTTAAAGAACATATAAATACCATCAGTACAAATAATTACTTCTGATTCCATGTCCTTTTCTTACAGGACAAAATTGTGATTTCTCAGAATGAACTCCTTACTGATGATGATGAACTTAAGCGGCTACCTTACAGATCAGGTAAAGAAAAGGGAATATACGTAAAATCCGAATTACATTAAATGTCTGTTTTACACAACCCAGCATCTTTTCTCTCACAATTGCCTATAGCAGAGGTTTTAGAGGAAGATTAAAATCTTTCCCATTGCATCTGTCCCTCTGTGGAGAGTTGTGTGTGGAAGGAGACGACTTGTAGACAGAATGCTAGAATACTTACATATGCATTAAAATCATTACTTTGCAATATCCTATGCATCAAAATCTCTGTTTCTAAATATACTTGTTCTTTTAGGAGACATCACTATTTTCAGACAGTCCTCGATGTACGTTCAAATGCATACAATCTTCGGGCTGGAAGTTGTAGTTCAAACATCACCTGTGTTCCAGGCCTATGTGAAAGTCGGATCACAATTCAAAGGCAGAACCCGAGGTAAGAAATCTAGTCCCCATGTGAAGGAGAAAATGTAGGGAGTGTAATTTTGAAAGCTTAGTACTCATCCTTCCTCATCCTAAGGAACAAACTTTCCTCTCTGGATTCAAAGAAAAAAACAACAAAAATACCTGCACTGGAAAACCGGTGTGCTAAGAATTTTTGGTTTTTTGCTAATAACTTTTAAACGAATCAGAGAAATTAGATGGGTGACATTTTTCATGTGTAATATAATACTGTTATTCACGTGCTTTATGCGTCCCTTTTTCAATATGTGCTTTACTACACAATGAAGGGGCAACAAATTAGTCTGTGTGGTCTCTACATCTCGGAGCACATGGTTCTTTGAGCGCAGCGCACGATCACTGTAAACACAATGAGCCTAAGAATCTGAGAGCTGCTCAGCTGATAAGCCCCAGATGGAGATGTTTGTGTTTATTGCACAGCAACATTAGCCTCAAAGGCATATCCTGCATTCTCATCATCTATGGCGAATTACAGAGAGGCTTTAGCTTTTTAAAAAGTCTAAATGTATATTCTTTATCATTACAGATTTTATATACATAAGAAAACATGTGTAACTGCAAAAGTATTTCATGGCCTTTCTCTTTTACATGATTTAAAACCACTGAAAAAGCCTTTTTCCTAAAATCAAAACAAGCACTTCTGTATGAATCTGTCATTAAATAGAAGTGGACAATCTTAAGCCACCGAGGCGAAGGGCTCCGCGGCGGAGGATCGCGCCGGGCGACCCTTCCCAAAGCGGCAAAACCGCGGCAAAACCCGCGAAGGCCAAAGCGCAGGGAGCGAGCGGGTGCCCCGGCCCCGCCCCCGAGCCGGGGGAGCGAGCTCCTGACGGGCGGCGGCTCTGACTCAGCGCGGGCGGGGACAGGCGGGACGGCGGCCAAACCCCCTCAGATACAAGAGCAGCCCCAGGGAGCGCGAGCGACCCGGAGGGCGGTGAACAGGGCGTGGCGCGGCGGTTTGGGCGGCAGTTCGCGCCAGCAGGGCGCAGCCCCCTCCAGGCTCCAGAGGCTCGCTCAACTCGTGGTCGTCGCCCTCCCAGAAGAGGACCTGGCCATGGTATCCACTCGGCCGAAAGCCATCGCCAGGAGAAACGTGGCGACCCAGACCGAGCCCCCACGCAAACACACATCTGTCCAGGCCTCCGGCTGCAGGGAGTCCCTGAGCCTGTCGCTGGTACAGGAGGGCAGCAGAGACGATGCCTGTGTGCGCTGCGACCAGGTGGATGATCTGCTCAGCCTGGTGGCAGAGCTGAAGGAGGAAGTGGAGAGGTTAAGGAGTGTCAGGGAGTGCGAGAGGGAGATAGATTGGTGGAGCCGCACCCTGCCGTCCCTGAGGCAAGGGCAGCACCTGGAGGCTCCACAAGAAGCGGAAGAACCCCTGCCCTCTTGCCACCAGGCAGAAGGAGGAGACCCAGGCGACGGAGGGGAATGGACACAGGTCCCTGCTCGGGGTGCCAGGCGAACCCCCGCCCGGCCTCCCTCACCCCAACCTTCCCAGTTGCCCCTACACAACAGATATGGGGCTGTGGAACTTGAGGGCCAGACGAACGAGGACGCAGATGAAGGCCCATCCAGGGGGTTGCCCAGGGCGAGGCAGCCAGCCCCACGCATTACGACTGCCTCCAGTAAGAAAACAAGGAGGGTAATTGTCGTAGGTGATTCCCTTCTGAGGGGGACGGAGGGCCCAATTTGCCGGCCAGACCCATCCCACAGGGAAGTCTGCAGCCTCCCTGGGGCCCGGGTGAAGGACATTACTAGGAAGCTCCCTAGTCTCGTGCAGGCCTCTGATTACTACCCGCTACTGGTTATACAGGCTGGCAGTGAGGAGGTTGCAGAGAGAAGTCCCAAAGTGATCAAAAGGGACTTCAGGGCGCTGGGGCGACTGGTGGGAGGATCGGGAGCACAGGTAGTGTTTTCCTCGATCCCTTTAGTGGCAGGGAGGAATACTGAAGGGAACAGGAAAACTCATCGGATCAACACGTGGCTTAGGGGCTGGTGCCATCGGCAGAATTTTGGCTTCTTTGACCACGGGGAGGTTTACACGGCACCGGGCCTGCTGGCGACGGACAGAGTTCAGCTGTCTCACAGGGGGAAAAGGATTCTCGCGTATGAGTTGGCGGGGCTCATCGAGAGGGCTTTAAACTAGATTCGAAGGGGGAAGGGGATAAAACCAGGCTCACTAGAGAAGAGCCGAGGGGCGGCACACCAATGACGGGGGAGAAATCGGTAGCCCAGCTCAAGTGCATCTACGCCAATGCACGCAGCATGGGCGGCAAACAGGAGGAGCTGGAAGCCATTGTGCAGCGGGGTAGCTATGACTTAGTTGCCATCACGGAAACATGGTGGGATGTCTCACGATTGGAGTGCTGCAATGGATGGCTATAAGCTCTTCAGAAGGGACAGGCGAGGAAGGAGAGGCGGTGGGGTAGCCCTGTATGTTAGGGAGTACTTTGACTGTCTAGAGCTCAACGACTGTGATGATGACGTCGAGTGCTTGTGGGTAAGGATGAGGGGGAATGCCAACAAGGCAGATACCCTGCTGGGAGTATGTTATAGACCACCTAGCCAGGATGAAGAGGCAGACGAAATATTCTGCCAGAGGCTGGCAGAAGTCTCCCAGTCGCTAGCCCTTGTTCTCGTGGGGGACTTCAACTTTCCGGACGTCTGCTGGAAATACCACACGGCAGAGAGGAAACAGTCGAGGAGGTTCCTGGAGTGTGTGGAGGATAACTTCCTGGCACAGCTGGTAAGTGAGCCCACTAGGGGAGGTGCCTCGCTTGACCCGCTGTTCACAAACAGAGAAGGACTGGTGGGAGATGTGGTGGTCGGAGGCTGTCTTGGGCTTAGCGACCATGAAATGATAGAGTTCTCGATTCTTGGTGAAGTAAGGAGGGGGGCCAGCAAAACCGCTACCATGGACTTCCGGAGGGCGGACTTTGGCCTGCTCAGGACACTGGTTGAGAGGGTCCCTTGGGAGACAGTCCTGAAGGGCAAAGGGGTCCAGGAAGGCTGGACGTTCTTCAAGAAGGAAGTCTTAAAGGCGCAGGAGCAGGCTGTCCCCATGTGCCGCAAGAAGAACGGGCGGGGAAGACGACCGACCGGGCTGAACAGGGAGCTCTGGCTGGGACTCAGGGAAAAAAGGAGAGTTTAGCACCTTTGGAAGAAGGGGCAGGCAACTCAAGAAGAGTACAGCGATCTTGTTAGGTTGTGCAGAGTGGAAATTAGAAAGGCAAAAGCTCAGCTAGAACTCAACCTGGCCACTGTTGTGAGAGACAACAAAAAATGCTTTTACAAGTATATTAATGACAAAAGGAGAGCCAAGCAGAATCTCCATCCTTTATTGGATGTGGGGGGGAACGCTGCCACCAAGGACGAGGATAAGGCTGAGGTACTCAACGCCTTCTTTGCCTCAGTCTTCAATAGTCAGAGCAGGTATCCTCAGGGTACTCAGCCCCCTGAGCTGGAAGACAGGGACAGCGAGCAGGATAAACGCCCTATAATCCAAGAGGAAGCAGTTAATGACCTGCTACGCCACCTGGACGCTCACAAGTCTATGGAGCCGGATGGGATCCACCCGAGAGTACTGAGGGAGCTGGCGGAGGAGCTTGCCAAGCCACTCCCCATCATTTACCAGCAGTCCTGGTTAACTGGGAAGGTCCCGGACGACTGGAGACTTGCCAATGTGACGCCCATCTACAAGAAGGGCCGGAAGGAGGATCCGGGGAACTACAGGCCGGTCAGCCTGACCTCGGTGCCGGGGAAGATCATGGAGCGGTTCGTCTTGAGGGCGCTCACAAGCCATGTGCGAGACAACCAGGGGATCAGACTCAGCCAGCACGGGTTCATGGAAGGCAGGTCCTGCTTGACCAACCTGATCTCCTTCTATGACCAGGTGACCCACTAGTGGATGAGGGAAAGGCTGTGGATGTGGTCTACCTGGACTTCAGTAAAGCCTTTGACACTGTCTCCCACAGCATTCTCCTAGAGAAGCTGGCGGCTCACGGCCTAGACAGGTGCACTCTTCGCTGGGTAAAAAACTGGCTGGACGGCCGAGCCCAGAGAGTTGTGGTGAAGGGAGTTAAATCCAGTTGGCGGCCGGTCACGAGCGGTGTTCCCCAGGGCTCAGTTTTGGGGCGGTCCTGTTCAATATCTTTATCAATGATCTGGACGAGGGGATCGAGTGCTCCCTCAGTCAGTCTGCAGAGGACACCAAGCTGGGCGGGAGTGTTGATCTGCTGGAGGGTGGGAAAGCTCTGCAGAGGGACCTGGACAGGCTGGATCGATGAGCCGAGGCCAATGTATGAGGTTCAACAAGGCCAAGTGCCGGGTCCTGCACTTGGGTCACAACAACCCCAGGCAATGCTACAGGCTTGGGGAAGAGTGGCTGGAAAGCTGCCCAGAGGAAAAGGACCTGGGGGTGCTGGTCGACAGCGGCTGAACATGAGCCGGCAGTGTGCCCAGGTGGCCAAGAAGGCCAACGGCATCCTGGCCTGTATCAGAACTAGTGTGGCCAGCAGGAGCAGGGAGGTGATCATGACCCTGTACTCGGCCCTGGTGAGGCCGCACCTCGAATCCTGTGTTCAGTTTTGGGCCCCTCACTACAAGAAAGACATGGAGGTGCTGGAGCATGTCCAGAGAAGGGCAACGAAGCTGGTGAAGGGCCTGGAGCACAAGTCTGATGAGGAGCGGCTGAGGGAACTGGGGTTGTTTAGCCTGGAGAAGAGGAGGCTGAGGGGAGACCTCATCGCGCTCTACAACCACCTGAAAGGAGGTTGTAGCGAGGTGGGTGTTGGTCTCTTCTCCCAAGTAACAAGCAACAGGACGAGAGGAAATGGCCTCAAGTTGTGCCAGGGGAGGTTTAGATTGGACATGAGGAGAAATTTCTTTACTGAAAGAGTGGTCAGGCCTTGGACCAGGCTGCCCAGGGAAGTGGTGAGTCCCCATCCCTGGAAGTATTTAAAAGATGTGTAGATGAGGCCCTTAGGGACATGGTGTAGTGGGCATGGTGGTGTTGGGTTGATGGTTGAACTTGATGATCTTAGAGGTCTTTTCCACCCTTAATGATTCTGTGATTCTATTAACTTGAAAAGGCAGAGGCTCAGAGGCTGAATGTGTATATAATCAAGATTCTCTGGCTACTTGACCTATAGTATTTGTCACTCCATTGAATTTCTCACTATTATAGAATGAAACATAGACCACCGTGTACACATTCTTTAATTTTCAGACATTCCTTGCATTTCTTATGTTATTAGGTTTGTGTGGCAATTACAATGGAGACACTACAGATGACTTCATGACTAGCATGGATATCACTGAAGGGACAGCTTCCCTGTTTGTAGATTCCTGGAGGGCAGGAAATTGCCATCCTGCTTTAGAGAGAGATACTGACCCTTGCGCTTTGAGTCAACTGAACAGTAAGTAGATGATCCTGTTGTAACTGATCTCTCCAGCTGGCTTTGTCTGACACTTCCACTATCAGGGGAATGAGAGAGTTTGAAAGAACCAGAGATTGAGATGGTTGAACATCACAAATTCTGTCTTCAACAAGACGTTTCTGATTTCTAGAATGTGTATCTGGTGAAAGCTTATCAGATCCCATTCTAGAGATCTGGGATTGAGATGATGAATGAGAGGGTTTGGGTGATATTTCCAGTGAAATTGCAATGTCCATGGATGTCTTAGACTTGCTCAGCAGTGCTGTGACTGAAATCCAGGCTTTGCCTTCTCAAGTCTCTACTGCTGTTGGTCTTACAAAAAAAAAAAAAAAAAAAAAGGAAAAAAAAAAAGCCCTACTGAGCTGTTTGAACAAAAGAACAGTCTGCAAGCTAACAAGCTAAGAAGTTGTCCTTTTGTTCAATCTATCATTGCTAAAAGCTCAGCTAAAGTAGTGTGTCCAGGTTTTTTTTATTCCTTTTTCGTTTTTTTCATTTCTTTTTCATGTTTCCATTTCTTTTTCATTTTTTTCATTTTGTTTTCCTAACTTTCTCTGTTTAATGTCCATGATTCACTTTCATTAGAAATATCTGCTGAGACTCATTGCTCCATTCTTACCAAGAAGGGTACAGTGTTCGAGAAATGCCATGCTGTGGTGAACCCTATTCCTTTCTACAAGGTAGGAAATTATGATAGACGGTGTACAGAGGGAGTCCAAATATGGACCATATACAGTATATATGGACCATATACTCATATACAGTATCTCACTCATTTGCATCAGGAAATCTCCACAAAACATTTTGAAAATTAAAAATGAAAAGCAGAGAATAAACAAAGGCATTTTTTAGGTGCTAAGTATATTTTATTCATGTCAATCAGGCAATTAATCTGATCTTTTTCATCAGTTTTAATTATGCAATAATATGTATTTTGCATGACTTACCTCTGCAATTCAGCATAGAATCGTAGAATCATTTAGGTCGGAAAAGACCTTTAAGAGCATCGAGTCCAACAGTAAACCTAACGCTGCCAAGTCCACCACTAAACCATGTCCCCAAGCACCACGTCTACATGCCTTTTAAATACTCCAGGGTTTAGCACTTCCAAATGTCTGCTCCCCAGTAACAGAGTACTCTCTATGTATTGCGTTTCAGAGATGTGTCTACCAAGCCTGTAATTATGAAGAGACCTTTCCTTATATTTGTTCTGCACTGGGATCGTATGCACGAACATGCAGCTCAATGGGTTTAATCCTTGAGAACTGGAGAAACAGCATGGACAATTGTAGTAAGTAACTGAACCAACTCTTAATGGTCTGCCATCAGGTGAATGCATCCATACAGCTCTATCTGTCTCCATTTAGAATATTCCCATGTTTGATTCACCTATGACAAAACTGAGTAAGAGCAAGAAC
Organism: Calonectris borealis; assembly: GCF_964195595.1. Lineage (NCBI taxonomy): Eukaryota > Metazoa > Chordata > Aves > Procellariiformes > Procellariidae > Calonectris > Calonectris borealis. The sequence continues at coordinate 2,405,332 of NC_134325.1, read as the reverse complement.
ATATTTTAAAACTACTTGTCAGTTGTTAGAAAATAACTTCTTATTGCTCAAGTAGGCCAACCAGCAGGTATAAAAGCCATATTCCCACGAGCTGGGTTGTGTCATAACACAACAAAAACCATAAATGGTAAAGCAGTATTCTAAACAGTGTCCAAATCATCTTAAGAGTAATGAGGAAAGTAGTGAACAGAAAGAAGAGGAAAGCAGAATACCCTCCTAGTCTGTTTCAGAAAAGGATTGTTATTTTAAGACTACATGAAAAAGATTACTCATATGCTTTAAGGTGAGCATGTGGATGCTTCCAGGACTTGATAATTAAGTGATGTAATAGACAGATAAATAAAGCTATACTATACTGTAAGATGAGAAAGAACTAAGAAAAACTCTAGTTGCAGAAGTGATTTTGCTATTATGCAACTTAGACATAGGCACAGGTTTCACAGTTACTCAAAAATACATTGGTATTTCTGCAAAGCTTCTCTTTGCATTATTTTATTCCAAGATACACAAGGAAGCAATATGATATTTAACCTTCATAAAACTTCCAAACGGCTACATGGTTGGTGGTAAGCCCTGGTCTGCAATATTTTTTGCTAGAGCTCCACATCCACAGGAAGAGAAGCAATAGGAATCATTAAGCATTGGAGCTGTTGGCACAATATATGCAGCACATTATGAGCAGAGTTATCTTTCACAAGGAAGAGGATAAGTAAATGAAGTTTAATATATACTCTTGTTTTGTTTTACAGCCATTACTTGTACTGGCAATCAAACATTCAGCTACAACACTCAGGCATGTGACAGGACATGCTTGTCACTCTCCAACCGAGCCCTGGAATGTCATCCAACTGACATCCCTATTGAAGGCTGCCATTGTCCTAAAGGAATGTACTTGAACCACAAGAATGAGTGTGTTCATAAATCTCATTGTCCCTGCTATTTAGAAGATAGAAAGTACATCTTGCCTGACCAATCAACAATAACTGGTGGGATTACCTGGTAAGTGTGTCAAGTGTAAAGATTAACAAACTGAAAATGGAGAGAAGGTGTCTTCATGTGTCTTTGTTGAGGGTTAATGGCAGTAAGCAGCTAAGCACCACGCAGCCGCTTGCTCCCTCCACTTCAGCTGGATGCGGAAGAGAATCAGAAGGGCAAAAGCAAGAAAATTTGTGCGTTGAGATAAAGACAGTTTAATAACTTCCTTTATTATTAATAAGCAAAAATAAGCTTATTTAATAAGCAAAGCGGCATGCGCAATCAAAGCTAAGTAAGGAATTAATTCACTACTTCCCATCAGCAGGCAGATGTTTAGACATTTCCAGGAAAGCGTGACTTTGTCATGCATAATGGTTACTTGGGAAGACAAGCACCATAACTCCAAACATCCCTCCTTCCTCCTTCTTTACCTGAGCTTTTATTGCTAAGCATGATGTTGTATAGCATGGAATATCTCTCTGGTCAGTTCAGGTCAGCTGTCCTGGCTGCGTCCCCTTCCAGTTTCTTGTGCAGCCCCAGCTGACTTGCTGGCGGGGCAGCGTGAGAAGCAGAGACGGCCTTGATACTGTTCAGCAGTAGCTAAAACAACATCGTTTTATCAACACTGTTTTGGTTCACAAATCCCAAACTTAGCACCATCAAGCTGCTACGAAGAAAATTAACGCCATTCCAGCCAAAACCAGTACAGTCTCCTTTACTTTTAATAGCAAAGGTTTATTTTTTAATTGCCCTTTCCTAAAATACAAAGATTCTTAAACGAAAAAGCATTTGACTTACCTTAAGCTTAGAAATATTAGGGAAAAAATCAGAAAATAATAGGTAAGATCTGATTATTTCTAGTAGGAGATTTTGTCAACAGCATCTGGACAGCTATATACAAACCTCAAGAATGACTTGATAGGCCATCATCATACTGGATGGCCTACTATTCACTTTCAAAACTGATGTTACTGTATAATACAAAAACTAAATAGAGGCAAGTTGACTCACGTTCCATTTTGAAGGAGGGGGAGGAGCTAGTAACATAAACAAAACATTTCTAAAGTGAGAAACATGAAGCCATTTTGCAAAAAATTAAAATTTCTTTCTTAGGAGAGAATTTCATTGACATTCCTTTTTTTTTCCCCCCTAGCTACTGCATTAATGGGAGGCTAAGTTGCACAGGCAAACCTCAAAATCCTGCAGGTATGGGTCTGATATGGTTTACTTAGAAACATATTCTTTTCCCCTATGTTGTAAAATTGCTACTTCACAATCTCTCCAATGTTTGTTTTTCTTCCTTTTTCCTAGAAAGCTGCAAAGCTCCTAAGAAATATGTATCATGTTCTGACAGTTTAGAAAACAAGTACGGAGCTGCATGTGCCCCTACTTGTCAGATGCTGGCTACTGGAATTGAATGTGTGAGTTTCACAGCTCTGCGATATTTATCCTCTTGAGAGAGGAAGAATGTTCTAGTTGTTGCTTAGAACTTGACTACATTCCTTTTAGTGAAATGAAAGGAGATATTTCTTCTAATGTGATGCAGTTAAACATCAGACTTCTTTCCACAGACTGTGGACACTAAAAATTTACATATATTCAAGAAGTGATTAAGGGAATTAAATTGCATGAATTAATGAATTAAATTCTATTAAATTAATAGAATAAAAATCCATTAAGAATTCTTAACTACGCGGTTATCACCTATGGCTCAGGTACTCCATAAGCTGCATGTCACTGGAAACTGATAGAACATGTGGTTTATGCTTCCTGTTCTATTCTTTCCCACCTATCTGCTGCTGATGGTCACAGGATGCAGGAGACCTAGGCTAGGTGGACTTCTGGTCTGTCCTGATAGGTTTTTCTTATCCCTTTATATTAAGGAAACAGACGAATTGGAAGAATTTTAGTAAGTTTCCTTGATATAAAGGAACTTCTGTTGTACTCTGCCTGAAAGATTGATAGCAATGAAAGATAAATTTTTCAGAGTCTTCAGGTATGTTTGATATCTCACACAACAGGTATATCTTACAACTTCAGTGAACCTAGTTCAATTGACTAGTATATTAGTACGAGGAAGATCACAAAACTGAAATCAAGTCAAAACTAGAAGTTAGCACAGGTTGACTCTTGACACCATTCACATACAAGATAAAATGCATCTCATGTTTCTTTTCATTTTGCAATCTGTTGTTCTTTACCAGATACCCACTAAATGTGAATCAGGCTGTGTCTGTGCTGATGGGCTATATGAAAATCTCGATGGCGGGTGTGTTCCAGCTGATGAGTGTCCATGTGAATATGGTGGTCTTGCTTATGGAAAAGGTGAACAGATCCAAACTGAATGCGAGATCTGGTAAGAATCACACAGTTTTCCATTGTAGAACCTCTGTTTCACTAAACTGTACAACTACATAACAAAAGCGTTTAGTTGACAGGAGAGTAGGAGACGGCAACAGCTGAATGGAAGTGAGAAAGCACAGAGGTGATAAAGCAAAGCTTAACATTTGACTATATATGTATAGATAAAACAGTCATGGTACTGGCTTCAGGCATAATTTCTGCCATATACATATCCAAGAATAAGGGCATCCAGTAGGGCCTGTAGACTACATAAGGTCAAGGATTAACAGCTCCACCTAAATAAAGGTGAGGGCACAATCTTCCTTCTTTTCTGTAGATAAAAGCAACCCCCCCAAAAGATTGTTTCCATCTCTTTAGCAGCATTCTCAAAGTACTTTATTCCCTTTCCAGTTACTAATCTGTTATTAAAAAACCACCACCACCACCCAAACTACACAGAACAGTGACATCTGTTCTCGTTAAGAGCAAAAATAAATGAGTTTTATATTCTTTCTTTCATGGAAAAAAAAAAAAAGCAAAAATGACTTCTTTATCATGAATTAATTTTCTAGGCAGTCTATAACTTTTAGTTGTAGTTCTTATATTAATTGTAGATGGTCACAGTGTACACAAGTCAATTAAATGAACATCTTATCTATAAAAGTGCATGTATATGAAAAGAAGCAGGTTAAGGTGGCATTTCTTTGAAATCTGAGTATGGTTTCTCTTCTCACTCCCAGCACTTGCACAAAAGGCAAATGGAAATGTGTTCAGAAATCAAAGTGTTCCTCAACATGTAATCTGTATGGAGAAGGCCACATCACCACTTTTGATGGACAGCGTTTTGTGTTTGATGGCAACTGTGAATACATATTAGCTATGGTAATCTGCCTCTTACTGCTTATTTTGGCAGTATCTTAGCATCAAGAAACAGCTTGATTTAAATGGCTAATGAAAGTATCCTAGGATGCATCTATAACCAATAGAGCACTTTGAATCTTTATAAATACTTAATGTATTTTTATATTTTCTGCTTATTTCAATACTTAAGATGAAAAGACTTTACTTCTCAAAACACAGTTTTTTCATGCAATTACAGCCAATTTTAGATTTAATTACATGTTTAAATAGTCATTGATACGTATGTATTCTGTACCAGCCAAGTTCTTTTAGGGAAGTGATGTCAGTTTGACTACCAAATCAGAGGTGATTACCTCCCAAAACAGGCAGAATCAGAGTCATGACATGTTTAAGCTTTCTTTGCTTCTTTATGCTTTTATGTTTTAAGTTGGAAGACTCCATACACAGAGTCTATTGTGGTTTTGTGCTTTTTGTGGTTTGTTTTGGGTTTTTTAGGATGGCTGCAGTGTTAATAGACCTGTTTCCTCTTTCAAAATTGTTACTGAGAATGTCATCTGTGGGAAATCAGGGGTTACATGCTCCAGATCCATCAGCATTTACCTTGGGGTAAGATCTTCATTCTGCTGTTATCCAGTTGAACAGCTATTTTAAGCTCATATTTGCTTCCCTTTTGGAAGCTTTATCTGTGTCTTTGAAGTGATGTCTTGTAAGTGAAATTACGTGCTAAACCTAGAGCTTCAGTTTTAGTAGGAATTCCCACCAGGTTTTTTCAATTTTCATGTCAATGTTTTGGTCCCCAAACTTCTTGCCTACCTAGAAGCTGTAAAATTTTGAACTTTACTGACTCAGCAGGGAATTGCTCAGTCAAAAGATACTGATTTCCCATCCCCCCGCCCCCGCCAAACTCAGGAAAACAATAGTATAAAATTGAGGAATTCTCATCATGGATGATGAGCAAAATCTCTCCAAATTTCTGTAAGTCTAGGTAATATCTGCAATTCAAAATATATCCAGATCTTACCTGAGATATAGCTGTGAATCTACTGCAATGTGCAGTTATCCTCATTTCCACTGCTGTGTGACAGCTTCCAGAATTGACTAAGTTTTACTGTTCTCAGTTCTATGGGACAGTAATGCCCAGTGGTATCAGATCATCTTTGAGTCCTTCATTATCTGACAGAGAGAAGAATATGGACAGATGAAATTTTATCCAAAGGAAGAGTCACTACAAGCAGTACACATTTGCCATATTCCTGACTAAATACTGGCAGTTTCAGCTGGTTACTACTGTGGTGAAAAAATTTGTTTGCTTAGGATCCAGTTTCATAAATGCATGCTCCAGCCAAATCTTTCTGTTGATTATCTAGACATTGAAACACTGTAGTATGGCAGGTGTAAAGTTGTAAAAGTACGCATGAGACTGGGAGATAGTAAAAGAGGTCAAGACAGAGAACTATTTTCTCTGTAGCTTTTAGATTATTCTTAGGAACACATCAAAACATAATTCCTCTACTCTGCTGGCTGCGTGTAGATGATCATATTATTTCCACCAAATGCAGTCAGAGTGCTAGCACACCTAACAATGAGGGTGGAACAATGACGGTGGAACAATGACAAATATTTTTGTTTCCCATGAAGATTTGCATATCCATACAAAATAATTCCAAGAGGGTAAAAAAGCCAGTAAAATAGAATCATAGAATAGAACAGAATCATAAAACGGTTTGGGTTGGAAGGGACCATCCAGTCCAACCCCCCTGCAATGAGCAGGGTCATCTTCAACTAGATCAGGTTGCTCAAAGCCCCGTCCAACCTGACCTTGAATGTCTCCAGGGATGGGGCATCTACCACCTCTCTGGGCAACTTGTTCCAGTGTTTCACCAGCCACATTTAGGTCCTGAATTCCTGAGCTGGCTATGGAAATTAAATTTTCATTTAATGATCTATATGGGTTATGCACAATAGTATGTTTCACAAAACAACTGAGTTTGCATAGACTAAGCCATGTGTGTACTACTGAATGCCACATGCACGTTAATACCTTGGTCCAGCAAAATCCTATCAGCCCCTACTGACTTTTAAACATATTTCTTTTAGGGCATTTCATAGAATCATAGAATGGTTTGGGTTGGAAGGGACCTTTAAAGGTCATCCAGTCCAACCCCCTGCAGCGAGCAGGGACATCTTCAACTCGATCAGGTTGCCCTGTCCAACCTGACCTTGAATGTTGCTAGGAATGGGGCACCTACCACCTCTCTGGGCAGCCTGTGCCAGTGTTTCACCACCAGTGTTTCATTGTAAAAAATTTCTTCCTTACACCTAGTCTGAATCTACCCTCTTTTAGTTTAAAACCATTCCCCCTTGTCCTGTCACAACAGGCCCTATTAAAAAGTCTGTCCCCATCTTTCTTATAAGCCCCCTTCAAGTATTGAAAGGCCGCAATAAGGTCTCCCTGGAGCCTTCTCTTCTCCGGGCTAAACAACTCCAACTCTCAGCTTGTCCTCATAGGAGAGGTGTTCCATTCGCCTGATCATTTTTGTGGCCTTCCTCTGGACCCGCTCCAACAGGTCCATGTCTTTCTTGAGCTGAGGATTCCAGAGCTGGACGCAGTACTGCAGGGGGGATCTCACCAGAGCAGAGCAGAGGGGCAGAATCACCTCCCTCGACCTGCTGGCCACGCTGCTTTTGACGCAGCCCAGGATACAGTTGGCCTTCTGGGCGGCAAGCGCACATTGCTGGGTCATGTCCAGCTTTTCATCCACCAGTACCCCCAAGTCCTTCTCGGCAGGGCTGCTCTCCATCCCTTCATCTCCCAGCCTGTATTGATATCTGGGGGTCACTCTGAGCCAGGTGCAGGACCTGTCCTTGGCCTTGTTGAACCTCATGAGGTTCACATGGGCCCACTTCTCCAGCTTGTCCAGGTCCCTCTGGATGGCATCCCATCCCTCAGGCGTGTCAACCGCACCACTCGGCTTGGTGTCATCTGCAAACTTGCTGAGGGTGCACTCGATCCCATTATCCATGTCATTGATGAAGATATTAAACAGTACTGGTCCTAATACAGACCCCCGTGGGACACCACTCGTCAGGGATCTCCATCTGGACATTGAGCCGTTGACCACTACCCTCTGGATGTGATCATCCAGCCAGTTCCTTACCCACCGAATAGTCCATCCATCAAATCCATATCTCTCTGATTTAGAGAAAAGGATGTTGTGGGGGACCATGTGAAAGGCCTTACAGAGGTCCAGATAGACGACATGCGTAGTTTTTCCCATGTCCACTGATGTAGTCACTCCATCACAGAAGGCCACTAGGTTGGTCAGGCAAGACTTGCCCTTGGTGAAGCCATGCTGGCTGTCTCGAATCACCTCCCTGTCCTCCATGTGCCTTAGCACAGCTTCCAGGAGGATCTGTTCCATGATCTTCCCAGGCACAGAGGTGAGGCTGACAGGTCGATGCTTCCCAGGGGCCTCTTTTCTACCCTTTTTAAAAATGGGTGCAATGTTTCCCTTTAACCAGTCTCAGGGACTTCATCTGACTGCCATGACTTTTCAAAAATAAGTGGGACTGTCAAGGCAGTCTGCAGTAGCACAGCATCTGATCTTCAGCAAAGTGACACAGAGTAAGGAAAATACTGAAAGTTGATAAGTTATAACATCCAGATAAATTTTCTTCCAGAATTTGACATTCATACTGCGAGATGAAACCTTCACTACTTCTGGGGAAAATCCTGGAGTACGATATAATGTGAAAAAGAACGCCCTTCACCTGATGTTTGATATCATTATCCCAGGAAAATATAACATGACCCTTATCTGGAATAAGCACATGAACTTCTTCATCAAGATCTCCAGAGAAACACAGGTATTGCAGACAAATTCCTCAGTAAACTGTCCTTCAATTCAGATTGAACTGCACATTTGATGATGGTTGCCTTGACTCTCTATGATGGCAAAGGTTTTTCAGAGATGCTACTAGCAATTCATTTTCATCATTATCTCCAAAACAGCAGAGATTTTCACTAGAGGCTGATTTTTAAGTGATTACCCTACTGCATTCAGGAAATTTTTGAGCTAAGTACTTGTATTTTATACAACTGCATGGTTGAATTTGATCTCTAAATGACAACAGTTTACAGTTTAGAGGGTAAACACGTTCATCCACTGATGAACAGAACCTCATGCACAAGATGCTAAGAATGTATGAGAGATTATTTGTAGATCACATTCACTACTAAAGCACAAGAAACTGTCAGTAATCGAAAGGGAGGGTGAGTAACTTGCTCAACTGACATAGCTTCTTTCATTTAATATAGGAAACTATATGTGGTTTGTGTGGGAACTATAATGGCAATATGAAGGATGATTTTGAAACTCGAAGCAAGTATGTGGCATCAAATGAATTGGAATTTGTCAATTCTTGGAAAGAGAATCCTCTCTGTGGGGATGTATACTTTGTAGTGGACCCCTGTAGCAAGAACCCTTATCGTAAAGCGTGGGCAGAAAAGACATGTTCCATCATCAACAGCCAAGTCTTTTCTGCCTGTCACAATAAGGTAAGAATTGATTTGGCCTTCTTTTTATTTATAGGCATAATCTGTATTCTTCCAAAATGCTCACACTCCAACACTTGATTTTTCTCTTCCCCAAAATGTTTTAATAAAATATATATATAAAATGTTTTATGATTCTCATTTATGTTAATCTTCATCCTTTCTTATTTGCACTTCACCAGCCCTTTTGTAAGCACAGAAGCTAAGTATGGCATTAACTGATTAGTTAAAAATATCACACTGAAAAAAGAATGTAAGTATCAGAAACCAGTCAGTCTGTTGATGATGCCTGATACTGGTCAATGCACTGTTTACTCTTGAAACCATTTAGCCTTTGTTAGAAAACCAAACTTAAGAAAAAGCCTGAAAACACTTGTGCTCATCAGTAAATCAACAGCATTACTTAGAAGATGCAGATCAGCTCAAGAGCAAGATATCATCAACCCCCCTATTTGTTTTAAGTTGCCCACTTTGTGGAAATGAAAATATCGCAAGGTTCATCAGAACCAGGCCTTCTGAAGCAAGATCCCCATTTTCAGGAGGTGAAGACAAGTGAGAAATGTGGATAATGCTGCAGTGCTCATGCATATCCATGGAGGGGGTACAGCTGATGAACTTAGACACTTGTGCCTGAATGGGTGTTTGGGGGCTTTTTTACCTGTCTGTACATAATATATTCAGGACTAGAATTTAGAAATACATATCTGGCAAAATGTCACCAGTTTCTGTTGTTGATGTGGAGACACCTATGTTCTTGCCAAAAAGATTTGTATGAAGTGGGATCGTAATTGCTTTGACAAGTGTTCAGAGCAGATACTAGTTAGTCTCACTTAATGGAACACGTATTGTTTAGCCCAGGGAAAAACACCTTCTTAACAAATAGGCACAAAAGAATCCTAGAAAATTCATTACTTCGTTTTCCAATGCAGGTGAATCGTATGCCCTATTATGAGGCCTGTGTTCGAGACTCTTGTGGTTGTGACATTGGAGGGGACTGTGAATGCATGTGCGATGCCATCGCAGTATATGCCATGGCATGCTTAGATAAAGGTATCTGCATTGACTGGAGGACCCCTGAGTTCTGCCGTAAGTTTCTTTAAGCTCTCTTTAAACAGGTTTAAGAGAGTATTATTGGTACTGTGAGTACATTAATATGGCAACATAGGTAATTGCTTAATACCACCTCCTAAGCTGCATTTTCTCTATGGGCAAATAGTTGACTTCAGTCACCTGGGTTTTGAAATCTGTAGTTTTCATTTGTGCTAAATTAAAGAAAATATTATATCTCTTTTTACCACAGAGTAATGAGGGAGAAAATAATGTAGTCACAGAAGGCAGACTGTTTTTTCTGCTGCCACTGTATAGTGAACTATCATTTTGTCAGCAGAGGGAGTATGAAATTGTAAAAAAGTATGTTTCATTTTAGCTATGATGAAATCACCTTCTGTGTGGATGTCAAGGAAATAGAGACAGCTGTGTTGGCTTAAACACTGTAAAACAGGAAAAAGATATCAAGGTGTTCCAGAACACATGGAGGAAAAAAAGAGGATGACTGTGTTATAAATCAATGCTAGAGTTGTCATCTTTAATGGTTTCTTTTCAACATTTCACTGTATCATGCATTAAAAATTGTGGAAATGCCTGCATAGTGCATTTGCAAAAAAGAAACTGACTTCACTGGAGCGTAAATTTCAATTTACATCAGAAGCTAGTAACTTTAGTGACAAAATTTTTGCTTCAAACTGTTTATTAATTTTGTCCTCCCTTTAGTCCTTTGAAAATAACATGCCACTAATTTGAAAGATTCTGATTTCTCTCTTGCTTTTATCCTTTTTAGCTGTCTATTGTGAGTATTACAATTCTCATCAAAAAACAGGAAGTGGTGGTGCTTATTCCTATGGCTACAACAATGACAACTGCACCTGGCATTACAGGCCTTGTAATTGTCCAAATCAAAACTACAAATATGTCAACATTGAAGGTAATAAGCTATACTACTGTAAACCAGGAAACAGTAACATAGTAATTATTTTCAATGCTGTTTTTTAAATCAGTCATACCGCAGTTAAATAATGGTATTCTCATTGATGCTATCTTTGAAGGGGTTTTGCTGATCTTTACCTTACTACTGCTACTTTAAACACATAATCAGTTCAGTACCTGTACTACATTAGCTTTATATTGAGCTCAGCCTATCTTGCGGAGAAATTCTCTGACTTGCACCAAATCAAAAGAATACACTGTACTTAGGTAAGAAAACATGTGGAGAGAGCAGTTAATATTTTTATTAGACAAATGGATATAGTTGGAGAAACCAAAAAAAATTACTACATAGACAGACCCTTCTTCTGAGGATGACATTGGAAATGCTTACCTGAATAGATGATGTTGCAATTGATATGTTTTTTTAATAACAGAAATGTAAGATATTAGATTATAAATAGTATAAATTAAATGCTGTTCTCTGAGAAATGTAAAACAAACTTCTCTTCCCCTTTCTTCAGGCTGTTACAACTGCTCTCATGATGAATACTTTGACTACGAGAAGAAAAGATGCATGCGATGTGGTAAGCAGCGACCTATTTACTCATTCTCTTTCTCTACAATAACTGGAAAACAATACTAAAACATTTGTATATTCTCAAAGAAGGTATTTTTCCTAGTACCTCTCAATTAATAATGAGTGTTCATCCAAACATAACTTTCCTTCAAAATAACTGCTAGTATGTAAAACTTCAGTTGGTAAATAAAGGAATGAAAAGAACTAATTAAAAGAAGAATTAGGGTAGGGAATACTATAATACAGAAATTGGATGACCCTGACTGATTTTAGTTAGTGACATGAAAAGTTATGTTCATTGTAAATGTGAAATGTGAGTACTTTTCAAAATGTGGGTCCTCCTGAAAGTGTTTTGGTGTTCTGATCTGCATGAGGGGCTGCCCCAGTAGAGCTCAACCGAGGTACGACGGACACTTGCTCTTTGAACTTTCTGCGCTATGCTATACAATGACAATAGGAACAGTCTCTTGTCCAGCTCAGTAAATAAGAAAAATATGTACTTACTGGTTTAATGTTACAGGTTTAACGCACTATTTGTATTGTTTTGTCTGACAAAACCAGGCATGCATGAATGTGAAAATGCATAGGGTGGAACTACTGCCATTACTTGCCCTAAATTTCTGTAGGAAAAGACAGGTGGCTTCAGGATCAAACTCTGGAATGTAGGAATCAGCTTTAATGTGGTTAGTTTTATTTATTTATAGCTTCATTTATTATTACAGGAAATGGCTATAGATACAGGACAATCTGACTAATAGGAAAAGAACTTTCACATTTTGCCCTCTGGACCTCAATTTTCCAGAAAATACTTAAGATTCATAGCCTTTAAGGCTAGAAGGAATGAAGCAGCACCGGGCCTGAATGCATAGGTCATGGCATTTCCCTTCAAGTCCCATAGCTCCAGTTGGGCTAAACCATGTACTTCAAAAGGGCATCCAGCCTTGAGTTAAATATTTCTTCATCTGAAAGGTCTCAGATATATTCAACACTTATAAAAAAAGAGAACATGTAGAATAGGATCAGACCTAGCCAATGGACTCTACTTAGCAAATCTCTTTTTAGAGATTTTTTAAAAAAATTATTTTAACTTAAGGTTTGTTACCATATGGTTTACTTCTATGAAAATAATGTTTTGCATAGACTTTAGCTGCACAGTTTGGATTTTCATGCAGATGTTAAAAAACTCAAGGACAATTTTTCTCATATTACAGAATTCTAACCTGTGTAACCAGGATCTCAGCTAGTGATCTCATTTACATACAAAAAACGTTTCCATTTTCCCAGAAAAGTGAGGTGCCCTTAAGCATAAAAATCATAAGAAAACTAGCTTAAGAAAGCTTAAGCTTAAGAAAAACTTACTTGTGTTTATTATTATTATGAGATGTATTGATTTCTTTGTCATTGTTTAAGTCCTTTGATGTGAAGTTTACCACTGAAATATGCAATATTAAGCATTTTCAGGAATATCTCACTAATTAACACAATCCTTTGAATCCAATCTGAAATTTGCCTTATCTGGAATATTTTAATATGCTTTCATTCACAAACTTAATGTTCTACCTTTACACAACAGGAGATGAAAGCATCACACCTGAAACATCTTCACCTTCAACAGGTTAGTTTACATAGTTGACCAAACTAGCACTTACACACTGATATATGTCCTGATATGTGTTTATGAGGTAAATAATATCCTTTTTTGCGTGATACAGTGGCGTCACCAGTTTCACATGCATAAGATGCAATGATGAAAAATAACTTTGTATCATAATTATCACAAAAATTTTCCGAGAAATATTTGTTAGGCATCTTATAAAAAAAAAAATTATTGAGAGAACAGCATTTCCTGAGTATACTTAGGCACTTCCAGATATCAGAAATGAAATATCTCTGTTAGTGAATAAGGACTTCTGTCTTGTCTCTGATGGACAGTGGGATCAAGCACACCCTCAGCAAATTTGCAGATGACACCAAGCTGAGTGGTGCAGTTGACACGCCTGAGGGACGGGATGCCATCCAGAGGGACCTGGACAAGCTGGAGAAGTGGGCCCGTGTGAACCTCATGAGGTTCAACCAGGCCAAGGGCAAGGTCCTGCACCTGGGTCAGGGCAACCCCGGGTATCAATACAGACTGGGGGATGAAGGGATGGAGAGCAGCCCTGCCGAGAAGGACTTGGGGGTACTGGTGGATGAAAAGCTGGACATGACCCAGCAATGTGCGCTCGCAGCCCAGAAGGCCAACCGTACCCTGGGCTGCATCACCAGCAGCGTGGCCAGCAGGTCGAGGGAGGGGATTCTGCCCCTCTGCTCTGCTCTGGTGAGAACACCCTGCAGTGCTGCGTCCAGCTCTGGGGTCCTCAGCACGGGAAAGACATGGACCTCCCAGAGGAGGGCCACGAAAATGATCAGGGGGATGGAACACCTCTCTTAGGAGGACAGGCTGAGGGAGTTGGGGTTGTTCAGCCTGGGGAAGAGAAGACTCCAGGGAGACCTTATTGCGGCCTTTCAATACTTGAAGGGGGCTTATAAGAAAGATGGGGACAGACTTTTTAGCAGGGCCTGTTGTGACAGGACGAGGGGGAATGGTTTTAAACTAAAAGAGGGTAGATTCAGACTAGGTATAAGGAAGAAATTTTTTACGATGAGGGTGGTGACACACCGGCACAGGTTGCCCAGAGAGGTGGTAGATGCCCATCCCTGGGAACATTCAAGGTCAGGTTGGACGGGGCTCTGAGCAACCTGATCTGGTTGAAGATGTCCCTGCCCATGGCAGGGGGGTTGGACTGGATGACCTTTAAAGGTCCCTTCCAACCCAAACCATTCTATGATTCCATGATGTACAAAATCCCACAAAAATTTCATCACAGTTTTTAGTGGTGACTGGCTGTATAACACTTCAACAATTTAAGAAGGTCTTCATGGAAATTTATGACTTAGTATATCAAACCCCTATAGCCTGATCCAGGAAAGGAATCTATGTATACTGATCTTAAATTCGTTAGAAATTCCATTAATTTCCCTGAAGACAGATGGTACTGGGAAAACGTTACACTGTGGGCTGTGTGAATAATAAAATATAATTCCATCTCTGCTGCTATGCACAAGTATTTATGCCAAATTGACTTTAAAGTGATGAAGAAAAATGTATAAAGCTTCTGCAAGAATTCCTGTTTAATGTAGTCGCTGCATAGAATAGCAAAGGAATGGATGAATAACTTCTCTCAAATGTTTCCTCTAAAAGATAATGGTTTTTAATAGTAGTTACTATAATAGTTACTAAGGCAGTGTTTTTACTTAAAAAATAATTTTCAATTTATATAGATATATTATAAATAGGTTATCAAGTACTATTTCTTATCCTCTAATTTTGATTTTTTTTTCTCTTAGTAACAACAGTGCAGCCTAACATAACGAGAAGCTCTACCACAAGTACCCTACCAAGAGTAGCTACTACTACTTCTTATGCAGCTACTGTATCAACTGAGACTACAAATCCAACAATAACCTCAAAAATCACAGTTCCAAGAACTTCATCAGCATCACCTCTTGTCACAATACAGTCAACAACTGGTAGGTTTTTAGTGTTACTGTCTAAAATAAATTATAGCAAACCCACTCTATACACAGTTGAGATATCACTCTACTAGAAAAGCATTTGCAAGCTGTCTCAACGTCCAACCATAAGTCTCCAAATCATGAAGCAGGCAAAGCAGGCTTCTAGAAAAGTTTGTAAACCAGAAATGTTCAGAAGTGTAGATCGAAAGTGCATGGAAAGAGAAAGGATGTAGACAGCAGGTTAAAAATACAACCAAAAATCACTTGTGTGACTCATCTGAGAAGCACTTTAGAAGTTCTATAAGGGGTGAGCCAGCTCAGCTCCAGTCAGATTTATTAGCTCAGCTTCAGCCTCTTTTCCACAACTGATTCAGTTATGCAGTCATATTCAAGGAGCACCCGACCTTTTGGCTCTGAATAATGTAAGCAGGCTCCAAAGCAGAACCACACAGGTATCGGTGCAGCAACTTTGTCTAGGATTCTAGAATCCTGCTTTCAGGAGGATGACTCCTCCAACATAAATTACTTTCTGATTCTATGGCTTGTGGAGACTCATAATAACATGTAGCTTCCCACTAACATACACTTCAACTAATAAGCCATCCTGGACCCAGGCTATCAGGGAGAGCACAGTTAAAAAGAGGTTCCACAGGAGTCAAAACACAAATTCAAAGGCTGCCATTTTGACAGATGATTTGTGCACTGGGACAGCGGAAGTCCTGTAGTATGATGTTATTTGGGTCTGGAGCACAAGTCTTATGAGGAACGGCTGAGGGAACTGGGGTTGTTTAGCCTGGAGAAAAGGAGACTGAGGGGAGACCTCATCGCGCTCTACAACTACCTGAAAGGTTGGTCTCTTCTCCCGAGTAACAAGCGATAGGACAAGAGGCAATGGCCTCAGGTTGCACCAGGGGAGGTTTAGATTGGACATTAGGAAAAATGTCTTCACCGAAAGAGTTGTCAAGCATTGGAGCAGGCTGCCCAGGGAAGTGGTTGAGTGACCATCCCCGGAGGTATTTAAAAGACCTGTAGATGTAGTGCTTAGGGACATGGTTTAGTGATGGACTTGGCAGTGCTGGGTTAACGGTTGGACTTGATGATCTTAGAGGTCTTTTCCAACCTAAATGATTCTGTGATTCTGTGATTTAGCTCTGTAATACAAATTATGGAAAGCTGAAACCATGGCTGATTTGAACATAAGAATAGCCAATGAAATTGTCATTTGGACAAAGTCCATACAGACTTTAGCCAATAAGTGACAACAAAGCTAACTTCTTAGAAAAATTATATTAAAAAAAAATCTAATACAGGAAAAATACAGAAAATGAGAACAAAGAAAGATATGAGATAATAGAAAACAAATATGAGTAGAGAAAGATTTGGCAAGCTTATGAGAACAAGAATGCAAAGAATTACACAGAAAATATTCAAAAGATCAGGGGTGAAAACTGGGGTTCTGGAATATGGGTAGCTTCTTCATAATTTATCTATTTTTCTTTATTCAATGAATTGATTACTCACATTATATTATTTGTCTTTACTCCAAAAGAACATACAACATCAATTTTTACCACACCAAACATGACTACAACCATCACTACCTCAACAAAAAGAACCACGACTGCTAAACCAAAGCCTACGCTTGTTGCCTCATCAACCGCTGCTTCAACAGAGACAGAAAAAGTAAGGTTCACCACACCACCCTTCAAGACCATTATTAAAAAGGAAACGACAACCACCTCAATACCTACTCAAACCACATCTCAGATCACTTTCAGCAAGCCAAAACTAACAACAGTAGGTAAATATCACTTTTTGATATCTGCCAGGTGAAGCCATCACTCACAAGACACATGTCAATGTATTCCTTATAAAAAAAAAAAGCATTCTTACTAGTCGTCTTAGCATTGCAACTAGATAAGAAAGGACATGGATAACTGAAGAAGTGTGATAAAAATGGAAATTTATGTGTCTTGCCAACGGAGCAAGCATCTGACATCCAAATATCATCTTAAACCTAACATTTGGGGCCGGTCCTGTTCAATATCTTCATCAATGATCTGGACGAGGGGATCGAGTGCTCCCTCAGTAAGTTTGCAGACGACACCAAGTTGGGCGGGAGTGTTGATCTGCTGGAGGGTAGGAAGGCTCTGCAGAGGGACCTGGACAGGCTGGATCGATGGGCCGAGGCCAACTGTATGAGATTCAACAAGGCCAAGTGCCGGGTCCTGCACTTCGGCCACAACAACCCCAGGCAACGCTACAGGCTTGGGGAAGAGTGGCTGGAAAGCTGCCCAGAGGAAAAGGACCTGGGGGTGCTGATTGACAGCCGGCTGAACATGAGCCGGCAGTGTACTCAGGTGGCCAAGAAGGCCAACGGCATCCTGGCCTGTATCAGAAATAGTGTGGCCAGCAGGAATAGGGAGGTGATCGTGCCCCTGTACTCGGCACTGGTGAGGCCGCACCTCGAATACTGTGTTCAGTTTTGGGCCCCTCACTACAAGAAGGACATGGAGGTGCTGGAGCGCGTCCAGAGGAGGGCAACGAAGCTGGTGAAGGGCCTGGAGCACAAGTCTTATGAGGAGCGGCTGAGGGAACTGGGGTTGTTTAGCCTGGAGAAGAGGAGGCTGAGGGGAGACCTCATCGCACTCTACAACTACCTGAAAGGAGGGTGTAGCGAGGTGGGTGTTGGTCTCTTCTCCCAAGTAACTAGCGATAGGACAAGAGGAAATGGCCTCAAGTTGTGCCAAGGGAGGTTTAGATTGAACATTAGGAAAAATTTCTTTACTGAAAGAGTGGTCAGGCCTTGGAACAGGCTGCCCAGGGAAGTGGTGGAGTCACCATCCCTGGAGGTATTTAAAAGACGTGTAGATGAGGCCCTTAGGGACATGGTGTAGTGGGCATGGTGGTGTTGGGTTGACGGTTGGACACGATGATCTTAGAGGTCTTTTCCAACCTGTATGATTCTATGATTCTATGATTCTATGATTCTATTTCTCTTTGAGGCCATACTCTACATTTCCTCCAAATTTAGGCAAAATCTCTCTATGCTTCAAAGTGAGTTCTTGAAAACTCACAGGTGGCAGAGTATGTGTTCCCCCTAGCCATTGTAACAAATTCTCCCAAAAACAGATATTAAAAAAAGGAAATTACACTTCAGGATGTCAGGTACTCCATATGCCAACAAGGACAGTCCCCTCTGAGGCTGTACGACAACAGGTTAGCAATCGACACCAGAGGCTGGGACAGTGGGCGGGAAGAAGTCTACTGTAGTGGAAGGGCACGTGTACACTCTCGCGCAATCCGTGCATCTCTCACGAAGTACTGTTGGGGTGCACACATCTGGGTCTTTTTATGCCAGCAATTACAGCTTCCTCTGAGGAAGTATCACAACCCACTTTAACTAGAAACCTTATCAGCTCCCAACCATTATTAATACCCATTCTTCCTTATTTTACAGAGAGTGAGGGAACCCAAGCAACCACTCTGCACCACCAAGTCCCAAAAGGTGAGTAAGAGGAAGCTGAGGGATGCCCTTGGCCTAAGACTCTGCTTCACTTACCCCAGCTTTCCAGAGGATGTTCTTGCCCGGTCAAGAATGCCTTGGAGGGGACACATGCAAATCCAGAGAGGCTCTTCTTCCCTCAGGAGCTCCAGGAAGAGGCAAGGGGTGCTGAATTGTCAGAGGGCACCCTTCAGGCCCAGTTCTTGCCCCATATTTTTGTGGGGGGGAGCCATTGGCCCATTTCTTCCTCTTGCCCAGTAAGACTCAGTGTGGTCCAGTCCTGCCTTTCTTACCCCACCCAGACCCTGGGACTTCTGCCTGGGAATTGCCCACTTCCTTTGCCTTCCCCTCTTGCCCTGCCACCCTCAATCAACCCATGCTTTTCTCTCTGTAGTTGTCACCCATAGAAGACCAATGAAGCCATACCTGCACCATCTCAGCAAGCAGAAGACCACCCCGGCCACATCTGCCAGCAGCACCTCTGTTCCGAGAGAGGCCAGCCCTGCCAGCAGCCCCGAAGTCCCACTGACAAGGATGTCTCCAAGCCCCAGTTCTTTAACTGCCACTTCAGCCTCATCTGCTTCTTCCCCCTCCTCAACTGTGTCCTCGACATGGTTGAGACCATCACATCCTGGTAAGGCTCCCTGCTGCCCTTCCTGCTTCTCGGCCTGCTCCTTCCAGCTCCCACCATTCTCTCCTAAGCTGCACGTCCCGCACAGACTTCAGGTTTTGGTATTCGTTCTCAATTCCCACTGCCTTTGCCATGGGACTCCTGGGATCCAGGCAGGTCCTGCCAGGCAGGCACATGACCCTGATTGCATCCTCCTCCCTTGCCACTTCAGGGGTTTGGCTCCGGGGCACAGGCCTTTATCAGGGTACAGATATCCATGAGTTCTTGCCCTACAACTAGCAATCAGAGACAAGCTAACACATTCCCCTTCCCCTTAAACCGGTGCCCTGAGAATGCACGGCGGGGGGGAGAGAAGGCAGTGAAACTGGAAACTTGTCTCCAGTTTACAGCTCAGGAGAGTTTTGGGTGAGAGACAGAACACAAGGCGTCTCCATCCAACGGATACTCAGGCCCTGGCACGCCGTGGCAAGTGTGGGTCAACAAATGCCACCTCCTTGACCAATGCTGATCCTGGGTGCAAAAGAGTCATCAGTAGAGGGTGGGCAAGAAGGTGTGCACTCAACTCCAGGCTAAAGTTCTCCCACTTAGGCCCATTGGGCTCCATATGCCTGGGTTCTCTTGGTGTTGAACAGGACAACCTCCTTTGAGGAGATGCCACAACATGCTTTGTCTAGAATCCTTCCCAAGACTCAACCGTTCTTTTCTCTCGTCCCTTTCTTTGTAGCAAGGGAGCCAACCAGAGCTAAGACTCCAACTAGTAAAGTAGTAACAGGTGAGTGCTCTGGTCAGGAGAGAGCTAAGAGTCATCCATGGCCTATGCCTGTCCCTTCAGTAGCCTCGGCTATCCCATGGATCCTTTCCAGCACAGTCTGCAGGAGGCAAATAGTAGACTACCTGTCCACCAGTGGAATCACACAGGAAAGTAGAGATACCTCATCCTCTCTCAAGAGCTCCGGAAGGAAGGAGACAGAGACAAATTACTAAAGGACATCCTTCAAAACCATCACGAGCCTGCAATTCTCAGAAGAAGCAGGACGGGATGGGACATATTGGGGGTCACGGCCCCATTTATTCATCTCTAAAGCAACCAGAATTAGTGGGACACGGACCTCCATTCCTTCCCATACCCTAGAAAGCTTCTACCCCAGAACTGACCATGTAACCAAACTTCCCACCTTACCTGGTCACCCAGTGAGACTCAGTGCGATACAGGCCTGCTTTTCTTGCCCGAGGCTCTAACCCAGGGCTTCTGCCCACCTCCTTTACCTTCCCTCCTTGGCCTCATCCTCAGTCAAGCTGTGCTTTCCTCCCAGCAGCCTTCACCCCCAAGAAGACAAGCGTGCCGCACATTGTGCCGCCTGTCACCACGCAGAAGACGACCGCCGCCACCTCCGCCAGCAGCACCTCCAAGACCTCTGTCTCCAGAGAGGCCAGCCCCGCTAGCAGCACAGAAGTCCCTCCGACGAGGACGTCTCCAAGTCCCAGCTCCCCGCCTGTCCCCAGCAGCCCGCTCAGCACCCAGCTGCCATCTGCCGCCACTTCCACAGTCTCCTCCACATCGGGCCCGACCACCAGCCCCAAGCCTACGCCTACCACCCTAAGGCCCGAGCCCTATTCCCTGAGGACCCATGCGCCAACAGAACCGCCTGCATCGGCGTCCTCCGCACCCTCCACAGCCAAAACCAGCCCGCTCCCGTCGCCTGCTTCTTCTCCCTCCTCAACTGTGTCCACAACATGGCCGAGCTCCTCACACCCCGGTAAGGCTCCCTCCTGCCCTTCCCACTGCTCTGCCTGCTCTTCCTTCCTTCCGTCCTTCCTTCCGTCCATCCTTCCTTCCTTCCAAGCACCACACACCGCTTGCGCATTTGTTTTGGTACTCGGCCCTGCGTTCCCGCTGCCTGTGGTCAGCCTGGGACCTGGTGCCGTCCTGGGCCCGTGTACTGGCTCTGCTTGGGATGGAGCTGAGTTTTCCTCCTCGCAGGTTGTCTGGTGCTGTGTTTCAGATGGGTGTCCAAGCCAGTGTTGACAGCACACACGTGCTTAGCTCCTGGGGAGGAGTGCTAGCAGAGCATCCAGGCCTTCTCTGTTTCTCCTTCTGCCTGCCCGGGAGCGGGCAAGAGTTTGGTTGGGGGCACAGCCAGGAGAGCTGACCCAGAGTGACTTACCATTCCCCGTAGCACCGAACGTCATGCTGAGCAGTAAAATGGGGTAGGGGGGGAGTTTTTCCCAAGTAGCCATTGCTCCGAGACTGGCCGGGCATTGGCCAGCGGTGGGAGGTAGGGAGTGATTGCCTTTGCATCTCGGGGGTGGCTTTTGGTTTGGTTTTCCTTGAGTTTCTTCACTTCTGAAAGCTGTCTGTTTCTGGACGCGTATGGGTTTTTTGCCTTTGCAAAATGTTCTCCCCGCTCCCGCTGAGGGGGAGTGAGCGAGCGGCTGGGTGGGCACTTAGCACCCGGCCAGGGCCAACCCACTGCTGACTGGCACACACCTTGGCCGCGCCTGGGTCTAAGCGGGAGAGGGAGGCTTGGGGAAGGAGCCAGAAGCCCCGTCCTCCCTCCTGCCCAGTGAGACTCAGTGCGATACAGGCCTGCTTTTCTTGCCCGAGGCCCTAGCCCGGGGCTTCTGCCCACCTCCTTTACCTTCCCTCCTTGGCCTCATCCTCAGTCAAGCTGTGCTTTCCTCCCAGCAGCCTTCACCCCCAAGAAGACAAGCGTGCCGCACATTGTGCCGCCTGTCACCACGCAGAAGACCACCGCCGCCACCTCTGCCAGCAGCACCTCCAAGACCTCTGTCTCCAGAGAGGCCAGCCCCGCTAGCAGCACAGAAGTCCCTCCGACGAGGACGTCTCCAAGTCCCAGCTCCCCGCCTGTCCCCAGCAGCCCGCTCAGCACCTGGCTGCCATCTGCCGCCACTTCCACAGTCTCCTCCACATCGGGCCCGACCACCAGCCCCAAGCCTACGCCTACCACCCTAAGGCCCGAGCCCTATTCCCTGAGGACCCATGCGCCAACAGAACCGCCTGCATCGGCGTCCTCCGCACCCTCCACAGCCAAAACCAGCCCGCTCCCGTCGCCTGCTTCTTCTCCCTCCTCAACTGTGTCCACAACATGGCCGAGCTCCTCACACCCCGGTAAGGCTCTCTCCTGCCCTTCCCACTGCTCTGCCTGCTCTTCCTTCCTTCCTTCCTTCCTTCCTTCCTTCCGTCCATCCTTCCTTCCTTCCAAGCACCACACACCGTGTGCGCATTTGTTTTGGTACTCGGCCCTGCCTTCCCGCTGCCTGTGGTCAGCCTGGGACCTGGTGCCGTCCTGGGCCTGTGTACTGGCTCTGCTTGGGATGGAGCTGAGTTTTCCTGCTCGCAGGTTGTCTGGTGCTGTGTTTCAGATGGGTGTCCAAGCCAGTGTTGACAGCACACACGTGCTTAGCTCCTGGGGAGGAGTGCTAGCAGAGCATCCAGGCCTTCTCTGTTTCTCCTTCTGCCTGCCCGGGAGCGGGCAAGAGTTTGGTTGGGGGCACAGCCAGGAGAGCTGACCCAGAGTGACTTACCATTCCCCGTAGCACCGAACGTCATGCTGAGTAGTAAAATGGGGTACGGGGGGAGTTTTTCCCAAGTAGCCATTGCTCTGAGACTGGCTGGGCATTGGCCAGCGGTGGGAGGTAGGGAGTGATTGCCTTTGCATCTCGGGGGTGGCTTTTGGTTTGGTTTTCCTTGAGTTTCTTCACTTCTGAAAGCTGTCTGTTTCTGGACGCGTACGGGTTTTTTGCCTTTGCAAAATGTTCTCCCCGCTCCCGCTGAGGGGGAGTGAGCGAGCGGCTGGGTGGGCACTTAGCACCCGGCCAGGGCCAACCCACCGCTGACTGGCACACACCTTGGCCGCGCCTGGGTCTAAGCGGGAGAGGGAGGCTTGGGGAAGGAGCCAGAAGCCCCGTCCTCCCTCCTGCCCAGTGAGACTCAGTGCGATACAGGCCTGCTTTTCTTGCCCGAGGCCCTAGCCCGGGGCTTCTGCCCACCTCCTTTACCTTCCCTCCTTGGCCTCATCCTCAGTCAAGCTGTGCTTTCCTCCCAGCAGCCTTCACCCCCAAGAAGACAAGCGTGCCGCACATTGTGCCGCCTGTCACCACGCAGAAGACGACCGCCGCCACCTCCGCCAGCAGCACCTCCAAGACCTCTGTCTCCAGAGAGGCCAGCCCCGCTAGCAGCACAGAAGTCCCTCCGACGAGGACGTCTCCAAGTCCCAGCTCCCCGCCTGTCCCCAGCAGCCCGCTCAGCACCTGGCTGCCATCTGCGGCCACTTCCACAGTCTCCTCCACATCGGGCCCGACCACCAGCCCCAAGCCTACGCCTACCACCCTAAGGCCCGAGCCCTATTCCCTGAGGACCCATGCGCCAACAGAACCGCCTGCATCGGCGTCCTCCGCACCCTCCACAGCCAAAACCAGCCCGCTCCCGTCGCCTGCTTCTTCTCCCTCCTCAACTGTGTCCACAACATGGCCGAGCTCCTCACACCCCGGTAAGGCTCCCTCCTGCCCTTCCCACTGCTCTGCCTGCTCTTCCTTCCTTCCGTCCTTCCTTCCGTCCATCCTTCCTTCCTTCCAAGCACCACACACCGCTTGCGCATTTGTTTTGGTACTCGGCCCTGCCTTCCCGCTGCCTGTGGTCAGCCTGGGACCTGGTGCCGTCCTGGGCCTGTGTACTGGCTCTGCTTGGGATGGAGCTGAGTTTTCCTGCTCGCAGGTTGTCTGGTGCTGTGTTTCAGATGGGTGTCCAAGCCAGTGTTGACAGCACACACGTGCTTAGCTCCTGGGGAGGAGTGCTAGCAGAGCATCCAGGCCTTCTCTGTTTCTCCTTCTGCCTGCCCGGGAGCGGGCAAGGGGTGGGCAAGAGTTTGGTTGGGGGCACAGCCAGGAGAGCTGACCCAGAGTGACTTACCATTCCCCGTAGCACCGAACATCATGCTGAGCAGCAAAATGGGGTAGGGGGGGAGTTTTTCCCAAGTAGCCATTGCTCCGAGACTGGCCGGGCATTGGCCAGCGGTGGGAGGTAGGGAGTGATTGCCTTTGCATCTCGGGGGTGGCTTTTGGTTTGGTTTTCCTTGAGTTTCTTCACTTCTGAAAGCTGTCTGTTTCTGGACGCGTACGGGTTTTTTGCCTTTGCAAAATGTTCTCCCCGCTCCCGCTGAGGGGGAGTGAGCGAGCGGCTGGGTGGGCACTTAGCACCCGGCCAGGGCCAACCCACCGCTGACTGGCACACACCTTGGCCGCGCCTGGGTCTAAGCGGGAGAGGGAGGCTTGGGGAAGGAGCCAGAAGCCCCGTCCTCCCTCCTGCCCAGTGAGACTCAGTGCGATACAGGCCTGCTTTTCTTGCCCGAGGCCCTAGCCCGGGGCTTCTGCCCACCTCCTTTACCTTCCCTCCTTGGCCTCATCCTCAGTCAAGCTGTGCTTTCCTCCCAGCAGCCTTCACCCCCAAGAAGACAAGCGTGCCGCACATTGTGCCGCCTGTCACCACGCAGAAGACGATCGCCGCCACCTCCGCCAGCAGCACCTCCAAGACCTCTGTCTCCAGAGAGGCCAGCCCCGCTAGCAGCACAGAAGTCCCTCCGACGAGGACGTCTCCAAGTCCCAGCTCCCCGCCTGTCCCCAGCAGCCCGCTCAGCACCTGGCTGCCATCTGCCGCCACTTCCACAGTCTCCTCCACATCGGGCCCGACCACCAGCCCCAAGCCTACGCCTACCACCCTAAGGCCCGAGCCCTATTCCCTGAGGACCCATGCGCCAACAGAACCGCCTGCATCGGCGTCCTCCGCACCCTCCACAGCCGAAACCAGCCCGCTCCCGTCGCCTGCTTCTTCTCCCTCCTCAACTGTGTCCACAACATGGCTGAGCTCCTCACACCCCGGTAAGGCTCCCTCCTGCCCTTCCCACTGCTCTGCCTGCTCTTCCTTCCTTCCGTCCTTCCTTCCGTCCATCCTTCCTTCCTTCCAAGCACCACACACCGCTTGCGCATTTGTTTTGGTACTCGGCCCTGCCTTCCCGCTGCCTGTGGTCAGCCTGGGACCTGGTGCCGTCCTGGGCCTGTGTACTGGCTCTGCTTGGGATGGAGCTGAGTTTTCCTGCTCGCAGGTTGTCTGGTGCTGTGTTTCAGATGGGTGTCCAAGCCAGTGTTGACAGCACACACATGCTTAGCTCCTGGGGAGGAGTGCTAGCAGAGCATCCAGGCCTTCTCTGTTTCTCCTTCTGCCTGCCCGGGAGCGGGCAAGAGTTTGGTTGGGGGCACAGCCAGGAGAGCTGACCCAGAGTGACTTACCATTCCCCGTAGCACCGAACGTCATGCTGAGCAGCAAAATGGGGTAGGGGGGGAGTTTTTCCCAAGTAGCCATTGCTCCGAGACTGGCTGGGCATTGGCCAGCGGTGGGAGGTAGGGAGTGATTGCCTTTGCATCTCGGGGGTGGCTTTTGGTTTGGTTTTCCTTGAGTTTCTTCACTTCTGAAAGCTCTCTGTTTCTGGACGCGTATGGGTTTTTTGCCTTTGCAAAATGTTCTCCCCACTCCCGCTGAGGGGGAGTGAGCGAGCGGCTGGGTGGGCACTTAGCACCCGGCCAGGGCCAACCCACCGCTGACTGGCACACACCTTGGCCGCGCCTGGGTCTAAGCGGGAGAGGGAGGCTTGGGGAAGGAGCCAGAAGCCCCGTCCTCCCTCCTGCCCAGTGAGACTCAGTGCGATACAGGCCTGCTTTTCTTGCCCGAGGCCCTAGCCCGGGGCTTCTGCCCACCTCCTTTACCTTCCCTCCTTGGCCTCATCCTCAGTCAAGCTGTGCTTTCCTCCCAGCAGCCTTCACCCCCAAGAAGACAAGCGTGCCGCACATTGTGCCGCCTGTCACCACGCAGAAGACGACCGCCGCCACCTCCGCCAGCAGCACCTCCAAGACCTCTGTCTCCAGAGAGGCCAGCCCCGCTAGCAGCACAGAAGTCCCTCCGACGAGGACGTCTCCAAGTCCCAGCTCCCCGCCTGTCCCCAGCAGCCCGCTCAGCACCTGGCTGCCATCTGCCGCCACTTCCACAGTCTCCTCCACATCGGGCCCGACCACCAGCCCCAAGCCTACGCCTACCACCCTAAGGCCCGAGCCCTATTCCCTGAGGACCCATGCGCCAACAGAACCGCCTGCATCGGCGTCCTCCGCACCCTCCACAGCCAAAACCAGCCCGCTCCCGTCGCCTGCTTCTTCTCCCTCCTCAACTGTGTCCACAACATGGCCGAGCTCCTCACACCCCGGTAAGGCTCCCTCCTGCCCTTCCCACTGCTCTGCCTGCTCTTCCTTCCTTCCGTCCTTCCTTCCGTCCATCCTTCCTTCCTTCCAAGCACCACACACCGCTTGCGCATTTGTTTTGGTACTCGGCCCTGCCTTCCCGCTGCCTGTGGTCAGCCTGGGACCTGGTGCCGTCCTGGGCCTGTGTACTGGCTCTGCTTGGGATGGAGCTGAGTTTTCCTGCTCGCAGGTTGTCTGGTGCTGTGTTTCAGATGGGTGTCCAAGCCAGTGTTGACAGCACACACGTGCTTAGCTCCTGGGGAGGAGTGCTAGCAGAGCATCCAGGCCTTCTCTGTTTCTCCTTCTGCCTGCCCGGGAGCGGGCAAGGGGTGGGCAAGAGTTTGGTTGGGGGCACAGCCAGGAGAGCTGACCCAGAGTGACTTACCATTCCCCGTAGCACCGAACGTCATGCTGAGCAGCAAAATGGGGTAGGGGGGGAGTTTTTCCCAAGTAGCCATTGCTCCGAGACTGGCCGGGCATTGGCCAGCGGTGGGAGGTAGGGAGTGATTGCCTTTGCATCTCGGGGGTGGCTTTTGGTTTGGTTTTCCTTGAGTTTCTTCACTTCTGAAAGCTGTCTGTTTCTGGACGCGTACGGGTTTTTTGCCTTTGCAAAATGTTCTCCCCGCTCCCGCTGAGGGGGAGTGAGCGAGCGGCTGGGTGGGCACTTAGCACCCGGCCAGGGCCAACCCACCGCTGACTGGCACACACCTTGGCCGCGCCTGGGTCTAAGCGGGAGAGGGAGGCTTGGGGAAGGAGCCAGAAGCCCCGTCCTCCCTCCTGCCCAGTGAGACTCAGTGCGATACAGGCCTGCTTTTCTTGCCCGAGGCCCTAGCCCGGGGCTTCTGCCCACCTCCTTTACCTTCCCTCCTTGGCCTCATCCTCAGTCAAGCTGTGCTTTCCTCCCAGCAGCCTTCACCCCCAAGAAGACAAGCGTGCCGCACATTGTGCCGCCTGTCACCACGCAGAAGACGACCGCCGCCACCTCCGCCAGCAGCACCTCCAAGACCTCTGTCTCCAGAGAGGCCAGCCCCGCTAGCAGCACAGAAGTCCCTCCGACGAGGACGTCTCCAAGTCCCAGCTCCCCGCCTGTCCCCAGCAGCCCGCTCAGCACCTGGCTGCCATCTGCCGCCACTTCCACAGTCTCCTCCACATCGGGCCCGACCACCAGCCCCAAGCCTACGCCTACCACCCTAAGGCCCGAGCCCTATTCCCTGAGGACCCATGCGCCAACAGAACCGCCTGCATCGGCGTCCTCCGCACCCTCCACAGCCAAAACCAGCCCGCTCCCGTCGCCTGCTTCTTCTCCCTCCTCAACTGTGTCCACAACATGGCTGAGCTCCTCACACCCCGGTAAGGCTCCCTCCTGCCCTTCCCACTGCTCTGCCTGCTCTTCCTTCCTTCCGTCCTTCCTTCCGTCCATCCTTCCTTCCTTCCAAGCACCACACACCGCTTGCGCATTTGTTTTGGTACTCGGCCCTGCCTTCCCGCTGCCTGTGGTCAGCCTGGGACCTGGTGCCGTCCTGGGCCTGTGTACTGGCTCTGCTTGGGATGGAGCTGAGTTTTCCTGCTCGCAGGTTGTCTGGTGCTGTGTTTCAGATGGGTGTCCAAGCCAGTGTTGACAGCACACACATGCTTAGCTCCTGGGGAGGAGTGCTAGCAGAGCATCCAGGCCTTCTCTGTTTCTCCTTCTGCCTGCCCGGGAGCGGGCAAGAGTTTGGTTGGGGGCACAGCCAGGAGAGCTGACCCAGAGTGACTTACCATTCCCCGTAGCACCGAACGTCATGCTGAGCAGCAAAATGGGGTAGGGGGGGAGTTTTTCCCAAGTAGCCATTGCTCCGAGACTGGCTGGGCATTGGCCAGCGGTGGGAGGTAGGGAGTGATTGCCTTTGCATCTCGGGGGTGGCTTTTGGTTTGGTTTTCCTTGAGTTTCTTCACTTCTGAAAGCTCTCTGTTTCTGGACGCGTATGGGTTTTTTGCCTTTGCAAAATGTTCTCCCCACTCCCGCTGAGGGGGAGTGAGCGAGCGGCTGGGTGGGCACTTAGCACCCGGCCAGGGCCAACCCACCGCTGACTGGCACACACCTTGGCCGCGCCTGGGTCTAAGCGGGAGAGGGAGGCTTGGGGAAGGAGCCAGAAGCCCCGTCCTCCCTCCTGCCCAGTGAGACTCAGTGCGATACAGGCCTGCTTTTCTTGCCCGAGGCCCTAGCCCGGGGCTTCTGCCCACCTCCTTTACCTTCCCTCCTTGGCCTCATCCTCAGTCAAGCTGTGCTTTCCTCCCAGCAGCCTTCACCCCCAAGAAGACAAGCGTGCCGCACATTGTGCCGCCTGTCACCACGCAGAAGACGACCGCCGCCACCTCCGCCAGCAGCACCTCCAAGACCTCTGTCTCCAGAGAGGCCAGCCCCGCTAGCAGCACAGAAGTCCCTCCGACGAGGACGTCTCCAAGTCCCAGCTCCCTGCCTGTCCCCAGCAGCCCGCTCAGCACCCGGCTGCCATCTGCCGCCACTTCCACAGTCTCCTCCACATCGGGCCTGACCACCAGCCCCAAGCCTACGCCTACCACCCTAAGGCCCGAGCCCTATTCCCTGAGGACCCATGCGCCAACAGAACCGCCTGCATCGGCGTCCTCCGCACCCTCCACAGCCAAAACCAGCCCGCTCCCGTCGCCTGCTTCTTCTCCCTCCTCAACTGTGTCCACAACATGGCCGAGCTCCTCACACCCCGGTAAGGCTCCCTCCTGCCCTTCCCACTGCTCTGCCTGCTCTTCCTTCCTTCCGTCCTTCCTTCCGTCCATCCTTCCTTCCTTCCAAGCACCACACACCGCTTGCGCATTTGTTTTGGTACTCGGCCCTGCCTTCCCGCTGCCTGTGGTCAGCCTGGGACCTGGTGCCGTCCTGGGCCTGTGTACTGGCTCTGCTTGGGATGGAGCTGAGTTTTCCTGCTCGCAGGTTGTCTGGTGCTGTGTTTCAGATGGGTGTCCAAGCCAGTGTTGACAGCACACACGTGCTTAGCTCCTGGGGAGGAGTGCTAGCAGAGCATCCAGGCCTTCTCTGTTTCTCCTTCTGCCTGCCCGGGAGCGGGCAAGGGGTGGGCAAGAGTTTGGTTGGGGGCACAGCCAGGAGAGCTGACCCAGAGTGACTTACCATTCCCCGTAGCACCGAACGTCATGCTGAGCAGCAAAATGGGGTAGGGGGGGAGTTTTTCCCAAGTAGCCATTGCTCCGAGACTGGCCGGGCATTGGCCAGCGGTGGGAGGTAGGGAGTGATTGCCTTTGCATCTCGGGGGTGGCTTTTGGTTTGGTTTTCCTTGAGTTTCTTCACTTCTGAAAGCTGTCTGTTTCTGGACGCGTACGGGTTTTTTGCCTTTGCAAAATGTTCTCCCCGCTCCCGCTGAGGGGGAGTGAGCGAGCGGCTGGGTGGGCACTTAGCACCCGGCCAGGGCCAACCCACCGCTGACTGGCACACACCTTGGCCGCGCCTGGGTCTAAGCGGGAGAGGGAGGCTTGGGGAAGGAGCCAGAAGCCCCGTCCTCCCTCCTGCCCAGTGAGACTCAGTGCGATACAGGCCTGCTTTTCTTGCCCGAGGCCCTAGCCCGGGGCTTCTGCCCACCTCCTTTACCTTCCCTCCTTGGCCTCATCCTCAGTCAAGCTGTGCTTTCCTCCCAGCAGCCTTCACCCCCAAGAAGACAAGCGTGCCGCACATTGTGCCGCCTGTCACCACGCAGAAGACGACCGCCGCCACCTCCGCCAGCAGCACCTCCAAGACCTCTGTCTCCAGAGAGGCCAGCCCCGCTAGCAGCACAGAAGTCCCTCCGACGAGGACGTCTCCAAGTCCCAGCTCCCCGCCTGTCCCCAGCAGCCCGCTCAGCACCTGGCTGCCATCTGCCGCCACTTCCACAGTCTCCTCCACATCGGGCCCGACCACCAGCCCCAAGCCTACGCCTACCACCCTAAGGCCCGAGCCCTATTCCCTGAGGACCCATGCGCCAACAGAACCGCCTGCATCGGCGTCCTCCGCACCCTCCACAGCCAAAACCAGCCCGCTCCCGTCGCCTGCTTCTTCTCCCTCCTCAACTGTGTCCACAACATGGCTGAGCTCCTCACACCCCGGTAAGGCTCCCTCCTGCCCTTCCCACTGCTCTGCCTGCTCTTCCTTCCTTCCGTCCTTCCTTCCGTCCATCCTTCCTTCCTTCCAAGCACCACACACCGCTTGCGCATTTGTTTTGGTACTCGGCCCTGCCTTCCCGCTGCCTGTGGTCAGCCTGGGACCTGGTGCCGTCCTGGGCCTGTGTACTGGCTCTGCTTGGGATGGAGCTGAGTTTTCCTGCTCGCAGGTTGTCTGGTGCTGTGTTTCAGATGGGTGTCCAAGCCAGTGTTGACAGCACACACATGCTTAGCTCCTGGGGAGGAGTGCTAGCAGAGCATCCAGGCCTTCTCTGTTTCTCCTTCTGCCTGCCCGGGAGCGGGCAAGAGTTTGGTTGGGGGCACAGCCAGGAGAGCTGACCCAGAGTGACTTACCATTCCCCGTAGCACCGAACGTCATGCTGAGCAGCAAAATGGGGTAGGGGGGGAGTTTTTCCCAAGTAGCCATTGCTCCGAGACTGGCTGGGCATTGGCCAGCGGTGGGAGGTAGGGAGTGATTGCCTTTGCATCTCGGGGGTGGCTTTTGGTTTGGTTTTCCTTGAGTTTCTTCACTTCTGAAAGCTCTCTGTTTCTGGACGCGTATGGGTTTTTTGCCTTTGCAAAATGTTCTCCCCACTCCCGCTGAGGGGGAGTGAGCGAGCGGCTGGGTGGGCACTTAGCACCCGGCCAGGGCCAACCCACCGCTGACTGGCACACACCTTGGCCGCGCCTGGGTCTAAGCGGGAGAGGGAGGCTTGGGGAAGGAGCCAGAAGCCCCGTCCTCCCTCCTGCCCAGTGAGACTCAGTGCGATACAGGCCTGCTTTTCTTGCCCGAGGCCCTAGCCCGGGGCTTCTGCCCACCTCCTTTACCTTCCCTCCTTGGCCTCATCCTCAGTCAAGCTGTGCTTTCCTCCCAGCAGCCTTCACCCCCAAGAAGACAAGCGTGCCGCACATTGTGCCGCCTGTCACCACGCAGAAGACGACCGCCGCCACCTCCGCCAGCAGCACCTCCAAGACCTCTGTCTCCAGAGAGGCCAGCCCCGCTAGCAGCACAGAAGTCCCTCCGACGAGGACGTCTCCAAGTCCCAGCTCCCCGCCTGTCCCCAGCAGCCCGCTCAGCACCTGGCTGCCATCTGCCGCCACTTCCACAGTCTCCTCCACATCGGGCCCGACCACCAGCCCCAAGCCTACGCCTACCACCCTAAGGCCCGAGCCCTATTCCCTGAGGACCCATGCGCCAACAGAACCGCCTGCATCGGCGTCCTCCGCACCCTCCACAGCCGAAACCAGCCCGCTCCCGTCGCCTGCTTCTTCTCCCTCCTCAACTGTGTCCACAACATGGCTGAGCTCCTCACACCCCGGTAAGGCTCCCTCCTGCCCTTCCCACTGCTCTGCCTGCTCTTCCTTCCTTCCGTCCTTCCTTCCGTCCATCCTTCCTTCCTTCCAAGCACCACACACCGCTTGCGCATTTGTTTTGGTACTCGGCCCTGCCTTCCCGCTGCCTGTGGTCAGCCTGGGACCTGGTGCCGTCCTGGGCCTGTGTACTGGCTCTGCTTGGGATGGAGCTGAGTTTTCCTGCTCGCAGGTTGTCTGGTGCTGTGTTTCAGATGGGTGTCCAAGCCAGTGTTGACAGCACACACATGCTTAGCTCCTGGGGAGGAGTGCTAGCAGAGCATCCAGGCCTTCTCTGTTTCTCCTTCTGCCTGCCCGGGAGCGGGCAAGAGTTTGGTTGGGGGCACAGCCAGGAGAGCTGACCCAGAGTGACTTACCATTCCCCGTAGCACCGAACGTCATGCTGAGCAGCAAAATGGGGTAGGGGGGGAGTTTTTCCCAAGTAGCCATTGCTCCGAGACTGGCTGGGCATTGGCCAGCGGTGGGAGGTAGGGAGTGATTGCCTTTGCATCTCGGGGGTGGCTTTTGGTTTGGTTTTCCTTGAGTTTCTTCACTTCTGAAAGCTCTCTGTTTCTGGACGCGTATGGGTTTTTTGCCTTTGCAAAATGTTCTCCCCACTCCCGCTGAGGGGGAGTGAGCGAGCGGCTGGGTGGGCACTTAGCACCCGGCCAGGGCCAACCCACCGCTGACTGGCACACACCTTGGCCGCGCCTGGGTCTAAGCGGGAGAGGGAGGCTTGGGGAAGGAGCCAGAAGCCCCGTCCTCCCTCCTGCCCAGTGAGACTCAGTGCGATACAGGCCTGCTTTTCTTGCCCGAGGCCCTAGCCCGGGGCTTCTGCCCACCTCCTTTACCTTCCCTCCTTGGCCTCATCCTCAGTCAAGCTGTGCTTTCCTCCCAGCAGCCTTCACCCCCAAGAAGACAAGCGTGCCGCACATTGTGCCGCCTGTCACCACGCAGAAGACGACCGCCGCCACCTCCGCCAGCAGCACCTCCAAGACCTCTGTCTCCAGAGAGGCCAGCCCCGCTAGCAGCACAGAAGTCCCTCCGACGAGGACGTCTCCAAGTCCCAGCTCCCCGCCTGTCCCCAGCAGCCCGCTCAGCACCTGGCTGCCATCTGCCGCCACTTCCACAGTCTCCTCCACATCGGGCCCGACCACCAGCCCCAAGCCTACGCCTACCACCCTAAGGCCCGAGCCCTATTCCCTGAGGACCCATGCGCCAACAGAACCGCCTGCATCGGCGTCCTCCGCACCCTCCACAGCCAAAACCAGCCCGCTCCCGTCGCCTGCTTCTTCTCCCTCCTCAACTGTGTCCACAACATGGCCGAGCTCCTCACACCCCGGTAAGGCTCCCTCCTGCCCTTCCCACTGCTCTGCCTGCTCTTCCTTCCTTCCGTCCTTCCTTCCGTCCATCCTTCCTTCCTTCCAAGCACCACACACCGCTTGCGCATTTGTTTTGGTACTCGGCCCTGCCTTCCCGCTGCCTGTGGTCAGCCTGGGACCTGGTGCCGTCCTGGGCCTGTGTACTGGCTCTGCTTGGGATGGAGCTGAGTTTTCCTGCTCGCAGGTTGTCTGGTGCTGTGTTTCAGATGGGTGTCCAAGCCAGTGTTGACAGCACACACGTGCTTAGCTCCTGGGGAGGAGTGCTAGCAGAGCATCCAGGCCTTCTCTGTTTCTCCTTCTGCCTGCCCGGGAGCGGGCAAGGGGTGGGCAAGAGTTTGGTTGGGGGCACAGCCAGGAGAGCTGACCCAGAGTGACTTACCATTCCCCGTAGCACCGAACGTCATGCTGAGCAGCAAAATGGGGTAGGGGGGGAGTTTTTCCCAAGTAGCCATTGCTCCGAGACTGGCCGGGCATTGGCCAGCGGTGGGAGGTAGGGAGTGATTGCCTTTGCATCTCGGGGGTGGCTTTTGGTTTGGTTTTCCTTGAGTTTCTTCACTTCTGAAAGCTGTCTGTTTCTGGACGCGTACGGGTTTTTTGCCTTTGCAAAATGTTCTCCCCGCTCCCGCTGAGGGGGAGTGAGCGAGCGGCTGGGTGGGCACTTAGCACCCGGCCAGGGCCAACCCACCGCTGACTGGCACACACCTTGGCCGCGCCTGGGTCTAAGCGGGAGAGGGAGGCTTGGGGAAGGAGCCAGAAGCCCCGTCCTCCCTCCTGCCCAGTGAGACTCAGTGCGATACAGGCCTGCTTTTCTTGCCCGAGGCCCTAGCCCGGGGCTTCTGCCCACCTCCTTTACCTTCCCTCCTTGGCCTCATCCTCAGTCAAGCTGTGCTTTCCTCCCAGCAGCCTTCACCCCCAAGAAGACAAGCGTGCCGCACATTGTGCCGCCTGTCACCACGCAGAAGACGACCGCCGCCACCTCCGCCAGCAGCACCTCCAAGACCTCTGTCTCCAGAGAGGCCAGCCCCGCTAGCAGCACAGAAGTCCCTCCGACGAGGACGTCTCCAAGTCCCAGCTCCCCGCCTGTCCCCAGCAGCCCGCTCAGCACCTGGCTGCCATCTGCCGCCACTTCCACAGTCTCCTCCACATCGGGCCCGACCACCAGCCCCAAGCCTACGCCTACCACCCTAAGGCCCGAGCCCTATTCCCTGAGGACCCATGCGCCAACAGAACCGCCTGCATCGGCGTCCTCCGCACCCTCCACAGCCAAAACCAGCCCGCTCCCGTCGCCTGCTTCTTCTCCCTCCTCAACTGTGTCCACAACATGGCTGAGCTCCTCACACCCCGGTAAGGCTCCCTCCTGCCCTTCCCACTGCTCTGCCTGCTCTTCCTTCCTTCCGTCCTTCCTTCCGTCCATCCTTCCTTCCTTCCAAGCACCACACACCGCTTGCGCATTTGTTTTGGTACTCGGCCCTGCCTTCCCGCTGCCTGTGGTCAGCCTGGGACCTGGTGCCGTCCTGGGCCTGTGTACTGGCTCTGCTTGGGATGGAGCTGAGTTTTCCTGCTCGCAGGTTGTCTGGTGCTGTGTTTCAGATGGGTGTCCAAGCCAGTGTTGACAGCACACACATGCTTAGCTCCTGGGGAGGAGTGCTAGCAGAGCATCCAGGCCTTCTCTGTTTCTCCTTCTGCCTGCCCGGGAGCGGGCAAGAGTTTGGTTGGGGGCACAGCCAGGAGAGCTGACCCAGAGTGACTTACCATTCCCCGTAGCACCGAACGTCATGCTGAGCAGCAAAATGGGGTAGGGGGGGAGTTTTTCCCAAGTAGCCATTGCTCCGAGACTGGCTGGGCATTGGCCAGCGGTGGGAGGTAGGGAGTGATTGCCTTTGCATCTCGGGGGTGGCTTTTGGTTTGGTTTTCCTTGAGTTTCTTCACTTCTGAAAGCTCTCTGTTTCTGGACGCGTATGGGTTTTTTGCCTTTGCAAAATGTTCTCCCCACTCCCGCTGAGGGGGAGTGAGCGAGCGGCTGGGTGGGCACTTAGCACCCGGCCAGGGCCAACCCACCGCTGACTGGCACACACCTTGGCCGCGCCTGGGTCTAAGCGGGAGAGGGAGGCTTGGGGAAGGAGCCAGAAGCCCCGTCCTCCCTCCTGCCCAGTGAGACTCAGTGCGATACAGGCCTGCTTTTCTTGCCCGAGGCCCTAGCCCGGGGCTTCTGCCCACCTCCTTTACCTTCCCTCCTTGGCCTCATCCTCAGTCAAGCTGTGCTTTCCTCCCAGCAGCCTTCACCCCCAAGAAGACAAGCGTGCCGCACATTGTGCCGCCTGTCACCACGCAGAAGACGACCGCCGCCACCTCCGCCAGCAGCACCTCCAAGACCTCTGTCTCCAGAGAGGCCAGCCCCGCTAGCAGCACAGAAGTCCCTCCGACGAGGACGTCTCCAAGTCCCAGCTCCCCGCCTGTCCCCAGCAGCCCGCTCAGCACCTGGCTGCCATCTGCCGCCACTTCCACAGTCTCCTCCACATCGGGCCCGACCACCAGCCCCAAGCCTACGCCTACCACCCTAAGGCCCGAGCCCTATTCCCTGAGGACCCATGCGCCAACAGAACCGCCTGCATCGGCGTCCTCCGCACCCTCCACAGCCAAAACCAGCCCGCTCCCGTCGCCTGCTTCTTCTCCCTCCTCAACTGTGTCCACAACATGGCCGAGCTCCTCACACCCCGGTAAGGCTCCCTCCTGCCCTTCCCACTGCTCTGCCTGCTCTTCCTTCCTTCCGTCCTTCCTTCCGTCCATCCTTCCTTCCTTCCAAGCACCACACACCGCTTGCGCATTTGTTTTGGTACTCGGCCCTGCCTTCCCGCTGCCTGTGGTCAGCCTGGGACCTGGTGCCGTCCTGGGCCTGTGTACTGGCTCTGCTTGGGATGGAGCTGAGTTTTCCTGCTCGCAGGTTGTCTGGTGCTGTGTTTCAGATGGGTGTCCAAGCCAGTGTTGACAGCACACACGTGCTTAGCTCCTGGGGAGGAGTGCTAGCAGAGCATCCAGGCCTTCTCTGTTTCTCCTTCTGCCTGCCCGGGAGCGGGCAAGGGGTGGGCAAGAGTTTGGTTGGGGGCACAGCCAGGAGAGCTGACCCAGAGTGACTTACCATTCCCCGTAGCACCGAACGTCATGCTGAGCAGCAAAATGGGGTAGGGGGGGAGTTTTTCCCAAGTAGCCATTGCTCCGAGACTGGCCGGGCATTGGCCAGCGGTGGGAGGTAGGGAGTGATTGCCTTTGCATCTCGGGGGTGGCTTTTGGTTTGGTTTTCCTTGAGTTTCTTCACTTCTGAAAGCTGTCTGTTTCTGGACGCGTACGGGTTTTTTGCCTTTGCAAAATGTTCTCCCCGCTCCCGCTGAGGGGGAGTGAGCGAGCGGCTGGGTGGGCACTTAGCACCCGGCCAGGGCCAACCCACCGCTGACTGGCACACACCTTGGCCGCGCCTGGGTCTAAGCGGGAGAGGGAGGCTTGGGGAAGGAGCCAGAAGCCCCGTCCTCCCTCCTGCCCAGTGAGACTCAGTGCGATACAGGCCTGCTTTTCTTGCCCGAGGCCCTAGCCCGGGGCTTCTGCCCACCTCCTTTACCTTCCCTCCTTGGCCTCATCCTCAGTCAAGCTGTGCTTTCCTCCCAGCAGCCTTCACCCCCAAGAAGACAAGCGTGCCGCACATTGTGCCGCCTGTCACCACGCAGAAGACGACCGCCGCCACCTCCGCCAGCAGCACCTCCAAGACCTCTGTCTCCAGAGAGGCCAGCCCCGCTAGCAGCACAGAAGTCCCTCCGACGAGGACGTCTCCAAGTCCCAGCTCCCCGCCTGTCCCCAGCAGCCCGCTCAGCACCTGGCTGCCATCTGCCGCCACTTCCACAGTCTCCTCCACATCGGGCCCGACCACCAGCCCCAAGCCTACGCCTACCACCCTAAGGCCCGAGCCCTATTCCCTGAGGACCCATGCGCCAACAGAACCGCCTGCATCGGCGTCCTCCGCACCCTCCACAGCCAAAACCAGCCCGCTCCCGTCGCCTGCTTCTTCTCCCTCCTCAACTGTGTCCACAACATGGCTGAGCTCCTCACACCCCGGTAAGGCTCCCTCCTGCCCTTCCCACTGCTCTGCCTGCTCTTCCTTCCTTCCGTCCTTCCTTCCGTCCATCCTTCCTTCCTTCCAAGCACCACACACCGCTTGCGCATTTGTTTTGGTACTCGGCCCTGCCTTCCCGCTGCCTGTGGTCAGCCTGGGACCTGGTGCCGTCCTGGGCCTGTGTACTGGCTCTGCTTGGGATGGAGCTGAGTTTTCCTGCTCGCAGGTTGTCTGGTGCTGTGTTTCAGATGGGTGTCCAAGCCAGTGTTGACAGCACACACATGCTTAGCTCCTGGGGAGGAGTGCTAGCAGAGCATCCAGGCCTTCTCTGTTTCTCCTTCTGCCTGCCCGGGAGCGGGCAAGAGTTTGGTTGGGGGCACAGCCAGGAGAGCTGACCCAGAGTGACTTACCATTCCCCGTAGCACCGAACGTCATGCTGAGCAGCAAAATGGGGTAGGGGGGGAGTTTTTCCCAAGTAGCCATTGCTCCGAGACTGGCTGGGCATTGGCCAGCGGTGGGAGGTAGGGAGTGATTGCCTTTGCATCTCGGGGGTGGCTTTTGGTTTGGTTTTCCTTGAGTTTCTTCACTTCTGAAAGCTCTCTGTTTCTGGACGCGTATGGGTTTTTTGCCTTTGCAAAATGTTCTCCCCACTCCCGCTGAGGGGGAGTGAGCGAGCGGCTGGGTGGGCACTTAGCACCCGGCCAGGGCCAACCCACCGCTGACTGGCACACACCTTGGCCGCGCCTGGGTCTAAGCGGGAGAGGGAGGCTTGGGGAAGGAGCCAGAAGCCCCGTCCTCCCTCCTGCCCAGTGAGACTCAGTGCGATACAGGCCTGCTTTTCTTGCCCGAGGCCCTAGCCCGGGGCTTCTGCCCACCTCCTTTACCTTCCCTCCTTGGCCTCATCCTCAGTCAAGCTGTGCTTTCCTCCCAGCAGCCTTCACCCCCAAGAAGACAAGCGTGCCGCACATTGTGCCGCCTGTCACCACGCAGAAGACGACCGCCGCCACCTCCGCCAGCAGCACCTCCAAGACCTCTGTCTCCAGAGAGGCCAGCCCCGCTAGCAGCACAGAAGTCCCTCCGACGAGGACGTCTCCAAGTCCCAGCTCCCCGCCTGTCCCCAGCAGCCCGCTCAGCACCTGGCTGCCATCTGCCGCCACTTCCACAGTCTCCTCCACATCGGGCCCGACCACCAGCCCCAAGCCTACGCCTACCACCCTAAGGCCCGAGCCCTATTCCCTGAGGACCCATGCGCCAACAGAACCGCCTGCATCGGCGTCCTCCGCACCCTCCACAGCCAAAACCAGCCCGCTCCCGTCGCCTGCTTCTTCTCCCTCCTCAACTGTGTCCACAACATGGCCGAGCTCCTCACACCCCGGTAAGGCTCCCTCCTGCCCTTCCCACTGCTCTGCCTGCTCTTCCTTCCTTCCGTCCTTCCTTCCGTCCATCCTTCCTTCCTTCCAAGCACCACACACCGCTTGCGCATTTGTTTTGGTACTCGGCCCTGCCTTCCCGCTGCCTGTGGTCAGCCTGGGACCTGGTGCCGTCCTGGGCCTGTGTACTGGCTCTGCTTGGGATGGAGCTGAGTTTTCCTGCTCGCAGGTTGTCTGGTGCTGTGTTTCAGATGGGTGTCCAAGCCAGTGTTGACAGCACACACGTGCTTAGCTCCTGGGGAGGAGTGCTAGCAGAGCATCCAGGCCTTCTCTGTTTCTCCTTCTGCCTGCCCGGGAGCGGGCAAGGGGTGGGCAAGAGTTTGGTTGGGGGCACAGCCAGGAGAGCTGACCCAGAGTGACTTACCATTCCCCGTAGCACCGAACGTCATGCTGAGCAGCAAAATGGGGTAGGGGGGGAGTTTTTCCCAAGTAGCCATTGCTCCGAGACTGGCCGGGCATTGGCCAGCGGTGGGAGGTAGGGAGTGATTGCCTTTGCATCTCGGGGGTGGCTTTTGGTTTGGTTTTCCTTGAGTTTCTTCACTTCTGAAAGCTGTCTGTTTCTGGACGCGTACGGGTTTTTTGCCTTTGCAAAATGTTCTCCCCGCTCCCGCTGAGGGGGAGTGAGCGAGCGGCTGGGTGGGCACTTAGCACCCGGCCAGGGCCAACCCACCGCTGACTGGCACACACCTTGGCCGCGCCTGGGTCTAAGCGGGAGAGGGAGGCTTGGGGAAGGAGCCAGAAGCCCCGTCCTCCCTCCTGCCCAGTGAGACTCAGTGCGATACAGGCCTGCTTTTCTTGCCCGAGGCCCTAGCCCGGGGCTTCTGCCCACCTCCTTTACCTTCCCTCCTTGGCCTCATCCTCAGTCAAGCTGTGCTTTCCTCCCAGCAGCCTTCACCCCCAAGAAGACAAGCGTGCCGCACATTGTGCCGCCTGTCACCACGCAGAAGACGACCGCCGCCACCTCCGCCAGCAGCACCTCCAAGACCTCTGTCTCCAGAGAGGCCAGCCCCGCTAGCAGCACAGAAGTCCCTCCGACGAGGACGTCTCCAAGTCCCAGCTCCCCGCCTGTCCCCAGCAGCCCGCTCAGCACCTGGCTGCCATCTGCCGCCACTTCCACAGTCTCCTCCACATCGGGCCCGACCACCAGCCCCAAGCCTACGCCTACCACCCTAAGGCCCGAGCCCTATTCCCTGAGGACCCATGCGCCAACAGAACCGCCTGCATCGGCGTCCTCCGCACCCTCCACAGCCAAAACCAGCCCGCTCCCGTCGCCTGCTTCTTCTCCCTCCTCAACTGTGTCCACAACATGGCTGAGCTCCTCACACCCCGGTAAGGCTCCCTCCTGCCCTTCCCACTGCTCTGCCTGCTCTTCCTTCCTTCCGTCCTTCCTTCCGTCCATCCTTCCTTCCTTCCAAGCACCACACACCGCTTGCGCATTTGTTTTGGTACTCGGCCCTGCCTTCCCGCTGCCTGTGGTCAGCCTGGGACCTGGTGCCGTCCTGGGCCTGTGTACTGGCTCTGCTTGGGATGGAGCTGAGTTTTCCTGCTCGCAGGTTGTCTGGTGCTGTGTTTCAGATGGGTGTCCAAGCCAGTGTTGACAGCACACACATGCTTAGCTCCTGGGGAGGAGTGCTAGCAGAGCATCCAGGCCTTCTCTGTTTCTCCTTCTGCCTGCCCGGGAGCGGGCAAGAGTTTGGTTGGGGGCACAGCCAGGAGAGCTGACCCAGAGTGACTTACCATTCCCCGTAGCACCGAACGTCATGCTGAGCAGCAAAATGGGGTAGGGGGGGAGTTTTTCCCAAGTAGCCATTGCTCCGAGACTGGCTGGGCATTGGCCAGCGGTGGGAGGTAGGGAGTGATTGCCTTTGCATCTCGGGGGTGGCTTTTGGTTTGGTTTTCCTTGAGTTTCTTCACTTCTGAAAGCTCTCTGTTTCTGGACGCGTATGGGTTTTTTGCCTTTGCAAAATGTTCTCCCCACTCCCGCTGAGGGGGAGTGAGCGAGCGGCTGGGTGGGCACTTAGCACCCGGCCAGGGCCAACCCACCGCTGACTGGCACACACCTTGGCCGCGCCTGGGTCTAAGCGGGAGAGGGAGGCTTGGGGAAGGAGCCAGAAGCCCCGTCCTCCCTCCTGCCCAGTGAGACTCAGTGCGATACAGGCCTGCTTTTCTTGCCCGAGGCCCTAGCCCGGGGCTTCTGCCCACCTCCTTTACCTTCCCTCCTTGGCCTCATCCTCAGTCAAGCTGTGCTTTCCTCCCAGCAGCCTTCACCCCCAAGAAGACAAGCGTGCCGCACATTGTGCCGCCTGTCACCACGCAGAAGACGACCGCCGCCACCTCCGCCAGCAGCACCTCCAAGACCTCTGTCTCCAGAGAGGCCAGCCCCGCTAGCAGCACAGAAGTCCCTCCGACGAGGACGTCTCCAAGTCCCAGCTCCCCGCCTGTCCCCAGCAGCCCGCTCAGCACCTGGCTGCCATCTGCCGCCACTTCCACAGTCTCCTCCACATCGGGCCCGACCACCAGCCCCAAGCCTACGCCTACCACCCTAAGGCCCGAGCCCTATTCCCTGAGGACCCATGCGCCAACAGAACCGCCTGCATCGGCGTCCTCCGCACCCTCCACAGCCAAAACCAGCCCGCTCCCGTCGCCTGCTTCTTCTCCCTCCTCAACTGTGTCCACAACATGGCCGAGCTCCTCACACCCCGGTAAGGCTCCCTCCTGCCCTTCCCACTGCTCTGCCTGCTCTTCCTTCCTTCCGTCCTTCCTTCCGTCCATCCTTCCTTCCTTCCAAGCACCACACACCGCTTGCGCATTTGTTTTGGTACTCGGCCCTGCCTTCCCGCTGCCTGTGGTCAGCCTGGGACCTGGTGCCGTCCTGGGCCTGTGTACTGGCTCTGCTTGGGATGGAGCTGAGTTTTCCTGCTCGCAGGTTGTCTGGTGCTGTGTTTCAGATGGGTGTCCAAGCCAGTGTTGACAGCACACACGTGCTTAGCTCCTGGGGAGGAGTGCTAGCAGAGCATCCAGGCCTTCTCTGTTTCTCCTTCTGCCTGCCCGGGAGCGGGCAAGAGTTTGGTTGGGGGCACAGCCAGGAGAGCTGACCCAGAGTGACTTACCATTCCCCGTAGCACCGAACGTCATGCTGAGCAGCAAAATGGGGTAGGGGGGGAGTTTTTCCCAAGTAGCCATTGCTCCGAGACTGGCTGGGCATTGGCCAGCGGTGGGAGGTAGGGAGTGATTGCCTTTGCATCTCGGGGGTGGCTTTTGGTTTGGTTTTCCTTGAGTTTCTTCACTTCTGAAAGCTCTCTGTTTCTGGACGCGTATGGGTTTTTTGCCTTTGCAAAATGTTCTCCCCACTCCCGCTGAGGGGGAGTGAGCGAGCGGCTGGGTGGGCACTTAGCACCCGGCCAGGGCCAACCCACCGCTGACTGGCACACACCTTGGCCGCGCCTGGGTCTAAGCGGGAGAGGGAGGCTTGGGGAAGGAGCCAGAAGCCCCGTCCTCCCTCCTGCCCAGTGAGACTCAGTGCGATACAGGCCTGCTTTTCTTGCCCGAGGCCCTAGCCCGGGGCTTCTGCCCACCTCCTTTACCTTCCCTCCTTGGCCTCATCCTCAGTCAAGCTGTGCTTTCCTCCCAGCAGCCTTCACCCCCAAGAAGACAAGCGTGCCGCACATTGTGCCGCCTGTCACCACGCAGAAGACCACCGCCACCACCTCTGCCAGCAGCACCTCCAAGACCTCTGTCTCCAGAGAGGCCAGCCCCGCTAGCAGCACAGAAGTCCCTCCGACGAGGACGTCTCCAAGTCCCAGCTCCCCGCCTGTCCCCAGCAGCCCGCTCAGCACCCGGCTGCCATCTGCCGCCACTTCCACAGTCTCCTCCACATCGGGCCCGACCACCAGCCCCAAGCCTACGCCTACCACCCTAAGGCCCGAGCCCTATTCCCTGAGGACCCATGCGCCAACAGAACCGCCTGCATCGGCGTCCTCCGCACCCTCCACAGCCAAAACCAGCCCGCTCCCGTCGCCTGCTTCTTCTCCCTCCTCAACTGTGTCCACAACATGGCCGAGCTCCTCACACCCCGGTAAGGCTCCCTCCTGCCCTTCCCACTGCTCTGCCTGCTCTTCCTTCCTTCCGTCCTTCCTTCCGTCCATCCTTCCTTCCTTCCAAGCACCACACACCGCGTGCGCATTTGTTTTGGTACTCGGCCCTGCCTTCCCGCTGCCTGTGGTCAGCCTGGGACCTGGTGCTGTCCTGGGCCTGTGTACTGGCTCTGCTTGGGATGGAGCTGAGTTTTCCTGCTCGCAGGTTGTCTGGTGCTGTGTTTCAGATGGGTGTCCAAGCCAGTGTTGACAGCACACACGTGCTTAGCTCCTGGGGAGGAGTGCTAGCAGAGCATCCAGGCCTTCTCTGTTTCTCCTTCTGCCTGCCCGGGAGCGGGCAAGAGTTTGGTTGGGGGCACAGCCAGGAGAGCTGACCCAGAGTGACTTACCATTCCCCGTAGCACCGAACGTCATGCTGAGCAGCAAAATGGGGTAGGGGGGGAGTTTTTCCCAAGTAGCCATTGCTCTGAGACTGGCTGGGCATTGGCCAGCGGTGGGAGGTAGGGAGTGATTGCCTTTGCATCTCGGGGGTGGCTTTTGGTTTGGTTTTCCTTGAGTTTCTTCACTTCTGAAAGCTCTCTGTTTCTGGACGCGTATGGGTTTTTTGCCTTTGCAAAATGTTCTCCCCGCTCCCGCTGAGGGGGAGTGAGCGAGCGGCTGGGTGGGCACTTAGCACCCGGCCAGGGCCAACCCACCGCTGACTGGCACACACCTTGGCCGCGCCTGGGTCTAAGCGGGAGAGGGAGGCTTGGGGAAGGAGCCAGAAGCCCCGTCCTCCCTCCTGCCCAGGGAGACTCAGTGCGATACAGGCCTGCTTTTCTTGCCCGAGGCCCTAGCCCGGGGCTTCTGCCCACCTCCTTTACCTTCCCTCCTTGGCCTCATCCTCAGTCAAGCTGTGCTTTCCTCCCAGCAGCCTTCACCCCCAAGAAGACAAGCGTGCCGCACATTGTGCCGCCTGTCACCACGCAGAAGACCACCGCCGCCACCTCCGCCAGCAGCACCTCCAAGACCTCTGTCTCCAGAGAAGCCAGCCCCGCTAGCAGCACAGAAGTCCCTCC
Organism: Calonectris borealis; assembly: GCF_964195595.1. Classification (NCBI taxonomy): domain Eukaryota; kingdom Metazoa; phylum Chordata; class Aves; order Procellariiformes; family Procellariidae; genus Calonectris; species Calonectris borealis. The sequence continues at coordinate 2,361,471 of NC_134325.1, read as the reverse complement.
GACGAGGACGTCTCCAAGTCCCAGCTCCCCGCCTGTCCCCAGCAGCCCGCTCAGCACCCGGCTGCCATCTGCCGCCACTTCCACAGTCTCCTCCACATCGGGCCCGACCACCAGCCCCAAGCCTACGCCTACCACCCTAAGGCCCGAGCCCTATTCCCTGAGGACCCATGCGCCAACAGAACCGTCTGCATCGGCGTCCTCCGCACCCTCCACAGCCAAAACCAGCCCGCTCCCGTCGCCTGCTTCTTCTCCCTCCTCAACTGTGTCCACAACATGGCCGAGCTCCTCACACCCCGGTAAGGCTCCCTCCTGCCCTTCCCACTGCTCTGCCTGCTCTTCCTTCCTTCCGTCCTTCCTTCCGTCCATCCTTCCTTCCTTCCAAGCACCACACACCGCTTGCGCATTTGTTTTGGTACTCGGCCCTGCCTTCCCGCTGCCTGTGGTCAGCCTGGGACCTGGTGCCGTCCTGGGCCTGTGTACTGGCTCTGCTTGGGATGGAGCTGAGTTTTCCTGCTCGCAGGTTGTCTGGTGCTGTGTTTCAGATGGGTGTCCAAGCCAGTGTTGACAGCACACACGTGCTTAGCTCCTGGGGAGGAGTGCTAGCAGAGCATCCAGGCCTTCTCTGTTTCTCCTTCTGCCTGCCCGGGAGCGGGCAAGAGTTTGGTTGGGGGCACAGCCAGGAGAGCTAACCCAGAGTGACTTACCATTCCCCGTAGCACCGAACGTCATGCTGAGCAGCAAAATGGGGTAGGGGGGGAGTTTTTCCCAAGTAGCCATTGCTCCGAGACTGGCCGGGCATTGGCCAGCGGTGGGAGGTAGGGAGTGATTGCCTTTGCATCTCGGGGGTGGCTTTTGGTTTGGTTTTCCTTGAGTTTCTTCACTTCTGAAAGCTCTCTGTTTCTGGACGCGTACGGGTTTTTTGCCTTTGAAAAATGTTCTCCCCGCTCCCGCTGAGGGGGAGTGAGCGAGCGGCTGGGTGGGCACTTAGCACCCGGCCAGGGCCAACCCACCGCTGACTGGCACACACCTTGGCCGCGCCTGGGTCTAAGCGGGAGAGGGAGGCTTGGGGAAGGAGCCAGAAGCCCCGTCCTCCCTCCTGCCCAGTGAGACTCAGTGCGATACAGGCCTGCTTTTCTTGCCCGAGGCCCTAGCCCGGGGCTTCTGCCCACCTCCTTTACCTTCCCTCCTTGGCCTCATCCTCAGTCAAGCTGTGCTTTCCTCCCAGCAGCCTTCACCCCCAAGAAGACAAGCGTGCCGCACATTGTGCCGCCTGTCACCACGCAGAAGACGACCGCCGCCACCTCCGCCAGCAGCACCTCCAAGACCTCTGTCTCCAGAGAGGCCAGCCCCGCTAGCAGCACAGAAGTCCCTCCGACGAGGACGTCTCCAAGTCCCAGCTCCCCGCCTGTCCCCAGCAGCCCGCTCAGTACCCGGCTGCCATCTGCCGCCACTTCCACAGTCTCCTCCACATCGGGCCCGACCACCAGCCCCAAGCCTACGCCTACCACCCTAAGGCCCGAGCCCTATTCCCTGAGGACCCATGCGCCAACAGAACCGCCTGCATCGGCGTCCTCCGCACCCTCCACAGCCAAAACCAGCCCGCTCCCGTCGCCTGCTTCTTCTCCCTCCTCAACTGTGTCCACAACATGGCCGAGCTCCTCACACCCCGGTAAGGCTCCCTCCTGCCCTTCCCACTGCTCTGCCTGCTCTTCCTTCCTTCCGTCCTTCCTTCCGTCCATCCTTCCTTCCTTCCAAGCACCACACACCGCGTGCGCATTTGTTTTGGTACTCGGCCCTGCCTTCCCGCTGCCTGTGGTCAGCCTGGGACCTGGTGCTGTCCTGGGCCTGTGTACTGGCTCTGCTTGGGATGGAGCTGAGTTTTCCTGCTCGCAGGTTGTCTGGTGCTGTGTTTCAGATGGGTGTCCAAGCCAGTGTTGACAGCACACACGTGCTTAGCTCCTGGGGAGGAGTGCTAGCAGAGCATCCAGGCCTTCTCTGTTTCTCCTTCTGCCTGCCCGGGAGCGGGCAAGAGTTTGGTTGGGGGCACAGCCAGGAGAGCTGACCCAGAGTGACTTACCATTCCCCGTAGCACCGAACGTCATGCTGAGCAGCAAAATGGGGTAGGGGGGGAGTTTTTCCCAAGTAGCCATTGCTCTGAGACTGGCTGGGCATTGGCCAGCGGTGGGAGGTAGGGAGTGATTGCCTTTGCATCTCGGGGGTGGCTTTTGGTTTGGTTTTCCTTGAGTTTCTTCACTTCTGAAAGCTCTCTGTTTCTGGACGCGTACGGGTTTTTTGCCTTTGCAAAATGTTCTCCCCGCTCCCGCTGAGGGGGAGTGAGCGAGCGGCTGGGTGGGCACTTAGCACCCAGCCAGGGCCAACCCACCGCTGACTGGCACACACCTTGGCCGCGCCTGGGTCTAAGCGGGAGAGGGAGGCTTGGGGAAGGAGCCAGAAGCCCCGTCCTCCCTCCTGCCCAGTGAGACTCAGTGCGATACAGGCCTGCTTTTCTTGCCCGAGGCCCTAGCCCGGGGCTTCTGCCCACCTTCTTTACCTTCCCTCCTTGGCCTCATCCTCAGTCAAGCTGTGCTTTCCTCCCAGCAGCCTTCACCCCCAAGAAGACAAGCGTGCCGCACATTGTGCCGCCTGTCACCACGCAGAAGACCACCGCCGCCACCTCCGCCAGCAGCACCTCCAAGACCTCTGTCTCCAGAGAGGCCAGCCCCGCTACCAGCACAGAAGTCCCTCCGACGAGGACGTCTCCAAGTCCCAGCTCCCCGCCTGTCCCCAGCAGCCCGCTCAGCACCCGGCTGCCATCTGCCGCCACTTCCACAGTCTCCTCCACATCGGGCCCGACCACCAGCCCCAAGCCTACGCCTACCACCCTAAGGCCCGAGCCCTATTCCCTGAGGACCCATGCGCCAACAGAACCGCCTGCGTCGGCGTCCTCCGCACCCTCCACAGCCAAAACCAGCCCGCTCCCGTCGCCTGCTTCTTCTCCCTCCTCAACTGTGTCCACAACATGGCTGAGCTCCTCACACCCCGGTAAGGCTCCCTCCTGCCCTTCCCACTGCTCTGCCTGCTCTTCCTTCCTTCCGTCCATCCTTCCTTCCTTCCAAGCACCACACACCGCTTGCGCATTTGTTTTGGTACTCGGCCCTGCCTTCCCGCTGCCTGTGGTCAGCCTGGGACCTGGTGCCGTCCTGGGCCTGTGTACTGGCTCTGCTTGGGATGGAGCTGAGTTTTCCTGCTCGCAGGTTGTCTGGTGCTGTGTTTCAGATGGGTGTCCAAGCCAGTGTTGACAGCACACACGTGCTTAGCTCCTGGGGAGGAGTGCTAGCAGAGCATCCAGGCCTTCTCTGTTTCTCCTTCTGCCTGCCCGGGAGCGGGCAAGAGTTTGGTTGGGGGCACAGCCAGGAGAGCTGACCCAGAGTGACTTACCATTCCCCGTAGCACCGAACGTCATGCTGAGCAGCAAAATGGGGTAGGGGGGGAGTTTTTCCCAAGTAGCCATTGCTCCGAGACTGGCTGGGCATTGGCCAGCGGTGGGAGGTAGGGAGTGATTGCCTTTGCATCTCGGGGGTGGCTTTTGGTTTGGTTTTCCTTGAGTTTCTTCACTTCTGAAAGCTCTCTGTTTCTGGACGCGTATGGGTTTTTTGCCTTTGCAAAATGTTCTCCCCGCTCCCGCTGAGGGGGAGTGAGCGAGCGGCTGGGTGGGCACTTAGCACCCGGCCAGGGCCAACCCACCGCTGACTGGCACACACCTTGGCCGCGCCTGGGTCTAAGCGGGAGAGGGAGGCTTGGGGAAGGAGCCAGAAGCCCCGTCCTCCCTCCTGCCCAGTGAGACTCAGTGCGATACAGGCCTGCTTTTCTTGCCCGAGGCCCTAGCCCGGGGCTTCTGCCCACCTCCTTTACCTTCCCTCCTTGGCCTCATCCTCAGTCAAGCTGTGCTTTCCTCCCAGCAGCCTTCACCCCCAAGAAGACAAGCGTGCCGCACATTGTGCCGCCTGTCACCACGCAGAAGACGACCGCCGCCACCTCCGCCAGCAGCACCTCCAAGACCTCTGTCTCCAGAGAGGCCAGCCCCGCTAGCAGCACAGAAGTCCCTCCGACGAGGACGTCTCCAAGTCCCAGCTCCCCGCCTGTCCCCAGCAGCCCGCTCAGCACCTGGCTGCCATCTGCCGCCACTTCCACAGTCTCCTCCACATCGGGCCCGACCACCAGCCCCAAGCCTACGCCTACCACCCTAAGGCCCGAGCCCTATTCCCTGAGGACCCATGCGCCAACAGAACCGCCTGCATCGGCGTCCTCCGCACCCTCCACAGCCAAAACCAGCCCGCTCCCGTCGCCTGCTTCTTCTCCCTCCTCAACTGTGTCCACAACATGGCCGAGCTCCTCACACCCCGGTAAGGCTCCCTCCTGCCCTTCCCACTGCTCTGCCTGCTCTTCCTTCCTTCCGTCCTTCCTTCCGTCCATCCTTCCTTCCTTCCAAGCACCACACACCGCTTGCGCATTTGTTTTGGTACTCGGCCCTGCCTTCCCGCTGCCTGTGGTCAGCCTGGGACCTGGTGCCGTCCTGGGCCTGTGTACTGGCTCTGCTTGGGATGGAGCTGAGTTTTCCTGCTCGCAGGTTGTCTGGTGCTGTGTTTCAGATGGGTGTCCAAGCCAGTGTTGACAGCACACACGTGCTTAGCTCCTGGGGAGGAGTGCTAGCAGAGCATCCAGGCCTTCTCTGTTTCTCCTTCTGCCTGCCCGGGAGCGGGCAAGGGGTGGGCAAGAGTTTGGTTGGGGGCACAGCCAGGAGAGCTGACCCAGAGTGACTTACCATTCCCCGTAGCACCGAACGTCATGCTGAGCAGCAAAATGGGGTAGGGGGGGAGTTTTTCCCAAGTAGCCATTGCTCCGAGACTGGCCGGGCATTGGCCAGCGGTGGGAGGTAGGGAGTGATTGCCTTTGCATCTCGGGGGTGGCTTTTGGTTTGGTTTTCCTTGAGTTTCTTCACTTCTGAAAGCTGTCTGTTTCTGGACGCGTACGGGTTTTTTGCCTTTGCAAAATGTTCTCCCCGCTCCCGCTGAGGGGGAGTGAGCGAGCGGCTGGGTGGGCACTTAGCACCCGGCCAGGGCCAACCCACCGCTGACTGGCACACACCTTGGCCGCGCCTGGGTCTAAGCGGGAGAGGGAGGCTTGGGGAAGGAGCCAGAAGCCCCGTCCTCCCTCCTGCCCAGTGAGACTCAGTGCGATACAGGCCTGCTTTTCTTGCCCGAGGCCCTAGCCCGGGGCTTCTGCCCACCTCCTTTACCTTCCCTCCTTGGCCTCATCCTCAGTCAAGCTGTGCTTTCCTCCCAGCAGCCTTCACCCCCAAGAAGACAAGCGTGCCGCACATTGTGCCGCCTGTCACCACGCAGAAGACGACCGCCGCCACCTCCGCCAGCAGCACCTCCAAGACCTCTGTCTCCAGAGAGGCCAGCCCCGCTAGCAGCACAGAAGTCCCTCCGACGAGGACGTCTCCAAGTCCCAGCTCCCCGCCTGTCCCCAGCAGCCCGCTCAGCACCTGGCTGCCATCTGCCGCCACTTCCACAGTCTCCTCCACATCGGGCCCGACCACCAGCCCCAAGCCTACGCCTACCACCCTAAGGCCCGAGCCCTATTCCCTGAGGACCCATGCGCCAACAGAACCGCCTGCATCGGCGTCCTCCGCACCCTCCACAGCCAAAACCAGCCCGCTCCCGTCACCTGCTTCTTCTCCCTCCTCAACTGTGTCCACAACATGGCCGAGCTCCTCACACCCCGGTAAGGCTCCCTCCTGCCCTTCCCACTGCTCTGCCTGCTCTTCCTTCCTTCCGTCCTTCCTTCCGTCCATCCTTCCTTCCTTCCAAGCACCACACACCGCTTGCGCATTTGTTTTGGTACTCGGCCCTGCCTTCCCGCTGCCTGTGGTCAGCCTGGGACCTGGTGCCGTCCTGGGCCTGTGTACTGGCTCTGCTTGGGATGGAGCTGAGTTTTCCTGCTCGCAGGTTGTCTGGTGCTGTGTTTCAGATGGGTGTCCAAGCCAGTGTTGACAGCACACACGTGCTTAGCTCCTGGGGAGGAGTGCTAGCAGAGCATCCAGGCCTTCTCTGTTTCTCCTTCTGCCTGCCCGGGAGCGGGCAAGAGTTTGGTTGGGGGCACAGCCAGGAGAGCTGACCCAGAGTGACTTACCATTCCCCGTAGCACCGAACGTCATGCTGAGCAGCAAAATGGGGTAGGGGGGGAGTTTTTCCCAAGTAGCCATTGCTCCGAGACTGGCCGGGCATTGGCCAGCGGTGGGAGGTAGGGAGTGATTGCCTTTGCATCTCGGGGGTGGCTTTTGGTTTGGTTTTCCTTGAGTTTCTTCACTTCTGAAAGCTGTCTGTTTCTGGACGCGTACGGGTTTTTTGCCTTTGCAAAATGTTCTCCCCGCTCCCGCTGAGGGGGAGTGAGCGAGCGGCTGGGTGGGCACTTAGCACCCGGCCAGGGCCAACCCACCGCTGACTGGCACACACCTTGGCCGCGCCTGGGTCTAAGCGGGAGAGGGAGGCTTGGGGAAGGAGCCAGAAGCCCCGTCCTCCCTCCTGCCCAGTGAGACTCAGTGCGATACAGGCCTGCTTTTCTTGCCCGAGGCCCTAGCCCGGGGCTTCTGCCCACCTCCTTTACCTTCCCTCCTTGGCCTCATCCTCAGTCAAGCTGTGCTTTCCTCCCAGCAGCCTTCACCCCCAAGAAGACAAGCGTGCCGCACATTGTGCCGCCTGTCACCACGCAGAAGACGACCGCCGCCACCTCCGCCAGCAGCACCTCCAAGACCTCTGTCTCCAGAGAGGCCAGCCCCGCTAGCAGCACAGAAGTCCCTCCGACGAGGACGTCTCCAAGTCCCAGCTCCCCGCCTGTCCCCAGCAGCCCGCTCAGCACCTGGCTGCCATCTGCCGCCACTTCCACAGTCTCCTCCACATCGGGCCCGACCACCAGCCCCAAGCCTACGCCTACCACCCTAAGGCCCGAGCCCTATTCCCTGAGGACCCATGCGCCAACAGAACCGCCTGCATCGGCGTCCTCCGCACCCTCCACAGCCAAAACCAGCCCGCTCCCGTCACCTGCTTCTTCTCCCTCCTCAACTGTGTCCACAACATGGCCGAGCTCCTCACACCCCGGTAAGGCTCCCTCCTGCCCTTCCCACTGCTCTGCCTGCTCTTCCTTCCTTCCGTCCTTCCTTCCGTCCATCCTTCCTTCCTTCCAAGCACCACACACCGCTTGCGCATTTGTTTTGGTACTCGGCCCTGCCTTCCCGCTGCCTGTGGTCAGCCTGGGACCTGGTGCCGTCCTGGGCCTGTGTACTGGCTCTGCTTGGGATGGAGCTGAGTTTTCCTGCTCGCAGGTTGTCTGGTGCTGTGTTTCAGATGGGTGTCCAAGCCAGTGTTGACAGCACACACGTGCTTAGCTCCTGGGGAGGAGTGCTAGCAGAGCATCCAGGCCTTCTCTGTTTCTCCTTCTGCCTGCCCGGGAGCGGGCAAGAGTTTGGTTGGGGGCACAGCCAGGAGAGCTAACCCAGAGTGACTTACCATTCCCCGTAGCACCGAACGTCATGCTGAGCAGCAAAATGGGGTAGGGGGGGAGTTTTTCCCAAGTAGCCATTGCTCCGAGACTGGCCGGGCATTGGCCAGCGGTGGGAGGTAGGGAGTGATTGCCTTTGCATCTCGGGGGTGGCTTTTGGTTTGGTTTTCCTTGAGTTTCTTCACTTCTGAAAGCTCTCTGTTTCTGGACGCGTACGGGTTTTTTGCCTTTGAAAAATGTTCTCCCCGCTCCCGCTGAGGGAGAGTGAGCGAGCGGCTGGGTGGGCACTTAGCACCCGGCCAGGGCCAACCCACCGCTGACTGGCACACACCTTGGCCGCGCCTGGGTCTAAGCGGGAGAGGGAGGCTTGGGGAAGGAGCCAGAAGCCCCGTCCTCCCTCCTGCCCAGTGAGACTCAGTGCGATACAGGCCTGCTTTTCTTGCCCGAGGCCCTAGCCCGGGGCTTCTGCCCACCTCCTTTACCTTCCCTCCTTGGCCTCATCCTCAGTCAAGCTGTGCTTTCCTCCCAGCAGCCTTCACCCCCAAGAAGACAAGCGTGCCGCACATTGTGCCGCCTGTCACCACGCAGAAGACCACCGCCGCCACCTCCGCCAGCAGCACCTCCAAGACCTCTGTCTCCAGAGAGGCCAGCCCCGCTAGCAGCACAGAAGTCCCTCCGACGAGGACGTCTCCAAGTCCCAGCTCCCCGCCTGTCCCCAGCAGCCCGCTCAGTACCCGGCTGCCATCTGCCGCCACTTCCACAGTCTCCTCCACATCGGGCCCGACCACCAGCCCCAAGCCTACGCCTACCACCCTAAGGCCCGAGCCCTATTCCCTGAGGACCCGTGCGCCAACAGAACCGCCTGCATCGGCGTTCTCCGCACCCTCCACAGCCAAAACCAGCCCGCTCCCGTCGCCTGCTTCTTCTCCCTCCTCAACTGTGTCCACAACATGGCCGAGCTCCTCACACCCCGGTAAGGCTCCCTCCTGCCCTTCCCACTGCTCTGCCTGCTCTTCCTTCCTTCCGTCCTTCCTTCCGTCCATCCTTCCTTCCTTCCAAGCACCACACACCGCGTGCGCATTTGTTTTGGTACTCGGCCCTGCCTTCCCGCTGCCTGTGGTCAGCCTGGGACCTGGTGCTGTCCTGGGCCTGTGTACTGGCTCTGCTTGGGATGGAGCTGAGTTTTCCTGCTCGCAGGTTGTCTGGTGCTGTGTTTCAGATGGGTGTCCAAGCCAGTGTTGACAGCACACACGTGCTTAGCTCCTGGGGAGGAGTGCTAGCAGAGCATCCAGGCCTTCTCTGTTTCTCCTTCTGCCTGCCCGGGAGCGGGCAAGAGTTTGGTTGGGGGCACAGCCAGGAGAGCTGACCCAGAGTGACTTACCATTCCCCGTAGCACCGAACGTCATGCTGAGCAGCAAAATGGGGTAGGGGGGGAGTTTTTCCCAAGTAGCCATTGCTCTGAGACTGGCTGGGCATTGGCCAGCGGTGGGAGGTAGGGAGTGATTGCCTTTGCATCTCGGGGGTGGCTTTTGGTTTGGTTTTCCTTGAGTTTCTTCACTTCTGAAAGCTCTCTGTTTCTGGACGCGTACGGGTTTTTTGCCTTTGCAAAATGTTCTCCCCGCTCCCGCTGAGGGGGAGTGAGCGAGCGGCTGGGTGGGCACTTAGCACCCAGCCAGGGCCAACCCACCGCTGACTGGCACACACCTTGGCCGCGCCTGGGTCTAAGCGGGAGAGGGAGGCTTGGGGAAGGAGCCAGAAGCCCCGTCCTCCCTCCTGCCCAGTGAGACTCAGTGCGATACAGGCCTGCTTTTCTTGCCCGAGGCCCTAGCCCGGGGCTTCTGCCCACCTTCTTTACCTTCCCTCCTTGGCCTCATCCTCAGTCAAGCTGTGCTTTCCTCCCAGCAGCCTTCACCCCCAAGAAGACAAGCGTGCCGCACATTGTGCCGCCTGTCACCACGCAGAAGACCACCGCCGCCACCTCCGCCAGCAGCACCTCCAAGACCTCTGTCTCCAGAGAGGCCAGCCCCGCTACCAGCACAGAAGTCCCTCCGACGAGGACGTCTCCAAGTCCCAGCTCCCCGCCTGTCCCCAGCAGCCCGCTCAGCACCCGGCTGCCATCTGCCGCCACTTCCACAGTCTCCTCCACATCGGGCCCGACCACCAGCCCCAAGCCTACGCCTACCACCCTAAGGCCCGAGCCCTATTCCCTGAGGACCCATGCGCCAACAGAACCGCCTGCGTCGGCGTCCTCCGCACCCTCCACAGCCAAAACCAGCCCGCTCCCGTCGCCTGCTTCTTCTCCCTCCTCAACTGTGTCCACAACATGGCTGAGCTCCTCACACCCCGGTAAGGCTCCCTCCTGCCCTTCCCACTGCTCTGCCTGCTCTTCCTTCCTTCCGTCCATCCTTCCTTCCTTCCAAGCACCACACACCGCTTGCGCATTTGTTTTGGTACTCGGCCCTGCCTTCCCGCTGCCTGTGGTCAGCCTGGGACCTGGTGCCGTCCTGGGCCTGTGTACTGGCTCTGCTTGGGATGGAGCTGAGTTTTCCTGCTCGCAGGTTGTCTGGTGCTGTGTTTCAGATGGGTGTCCAAGCCAGTGTTGACAGCACACACGTGCTTAGCTCCTGGGGAGGAGTGCTAGCAGAGCATCCAGGCCTTCTCTGTTTCTCCTTCTGCCTGCCCGGGAGCGGGCAAGAGTTTGGTTGGGGGCACAGCCAGGAGAGCTGACCCAGAGTGACTTACCATTCCCCGTAGCACCGAACGTCATGCTGAGCAGCAAAATGGGGTAGGGGGGGAGTTTTTCCCAAGTAGCCATTGCTCCGAGACTGGCTGGGCATTGGCCAGCGGTGGGAGGTAGGGAGTGATTGCCTTTGCATCTCGGGGGTGGCTTTTGGTTTGGTTTTCCTTGAGTTTCTTCACTTCTGAAAGCTCTCTGTTTCTGGACGCGTATGGGTTTTTTGCCTTTGCAAAATGTTCTCCCCGCTCCCGCTGAGGGGGAGTGAGCGAGCGGCTGGGTGGGCACTTAGCACCCGGCCAGGGCCAACCCACCGCTGACTGGCACACACCTTGGCCGCGCCTGGGTCTAAGCGGGAGAGGGAGGCTTGGGGAAGGAGCCAGAAGCCCCGTCCTCCCTCCTGCCCAGTGAGACTCAGTGCGATACAGGCCTGCTTTTCTTGCCCGAGGCCCTAGCCCGGGGCTTCTGCCCACCTCCTTTACCTTCCCTCCTTGGCCTCATCCTCAGTCAAGCTGTGCTTTCCTCCCAGCAGCCTTCACCCCCAAGAAGACAAGCGTGCCGCACATTGTGCCGCCTGTCACCACGCAGAAGACCACCGCCGCCACCTCCGCCAGCAGCACCTCCAAGACCTCTGTCTCCAGAGAAGCCAGCCCCGCTAGCAGCACAGAAGTCCCTCCGACGAGGACGTCTCCAAGTCCCAGCTCCCCGCCTGTCCCCAGCAGCCCGCTCAGCACCCGGCTGCCATCTGCCGCCACTTCCACAGTCTCCTCCACATCGGGCCCGACCACCAGCCCCAAGCCTACGCCTACCACCCTAAGGCCCGAGCCCTATTCCCTGAGGACCCATGCGCCAACAGAACCGTCTGCATCGGCGTCCTCCGCACCCTCCACAGCCAAAACCAGCCCGCTCCCGTCGCCTGCTTCTTCTCCCTCCTCAACTGTGTCCACAACATGGCCGAGCTCCTCACACCCCGGTAAGGCTCCCTCCTGCCCTTCCCACTGCTCTGCCTGCTCTTCCTTCCTTCCGTCCTTCCTTCCGTCCATCCTTCCTTCCTTCCAAGCACCACACACCGCTTGCGCATTTGTTTTGGTACTCGGCCCTGCCTTCCCGCTGCCTGTGGTCAGCCTGGGACCTGGTGCCGTCCTGGGCCTGTGTACTGGCTCTGCTTGGGATGGAGCTGAGTTTTCCTGCTCGCAGGTTGTCTGGTGCTGTGTTTCAGATGGGTGTCCAAGCCAGTGTTGACAGCACACACGTGCTTAGCTCCTGGGGAGGAGTGCTAGCAGAGCATCCAGGCCTTCTCTGTTTCTCCTTCTGCCTGCCCGGGAGCGGGCAAGGGGTGGGCAAGAGTTTGGTTGGGGGCACAGCCAGGAGAGCTGACCCAGAGTGACTTACCATTCCCCGTAGCACCGAACGTCATGCTGAGCAGCAAAATGGGGTAGGGGGGGAGTTTTTCCCAAGTAGCCATTGCTCCGAGACTGGCTGGGCATTGGCCAGCGGTGGGAGGTAGGGAGTGATTGGCTTTGCATCTCGGGGGTGGCTTTTGGTTTGGTTTTCCTTGAGTTTCTTCACTTCTGAAAGCTCTCTGTTTCTGGACGCGTACGGGTTTTTTGCCTTTGCAAAATGTTCTCCCCGCTCCCGCTGAGGGGGAGTGAGCGAGCGGCTGGGTGGGCACTTAGCACCCGGCCAGGGCCAACCCACCGCTGACTGGCACACACCTTGGCCGCGCCTGGGTCTAAGCGGGAGAGGGAGGCTTGGGGAAGGAGCCAGAAGCCCCGTCCTCCCTCCTGCCCAGTGAGACTCAGTGCGATACAGGCCTGCTTTTCTTGCCCGAGGCCCTAGCCCGGGGCTTCTGCCCACCTCCTTTACCTTCCCTCCTTGGCCTCATCCTCAGTCAAGCTGTGCTTTCCTCCCAGCAGCCTTCACCCCCAAGAAGACAAGCGTGCCGCACATTGTGCCGCCTGTCACCACGCAGAAGACCACCGCCACCACCTCTGCCAGCAGCACCTCCAAGACCTCTGTCTCCAGAGAGGCCAGCCCCGCTAGCAGCACAGAAGTCCCTCCGACGAGGACGTCTCCAAGTCCCAGCTCCCCGCCTGTCCCCAGCAGCCCGCTCAGCACCTGGCTGCCATCTGCCGCCACTTCCACAGTCTCCTCCACATCGGGCCCGACCACCAGCCCCAAGCCTACGCCTACCACCCTAAGGCCCGAGCCCTATTCCCTGAGGACCCATGCGCCAACAGAACCGCCTGCATCGGCGTCCTCCGCACCCTCCACAGCCAAAACCAGCCCGCTCCCGTCGCCTGCTTCTTCTCCCTCCTCAACTGTGTCCACAACATGGCTGAGCTCCTCACACCCCGGTAAGGCTCCCTCCTGCCCTTCCCACTGCTCTGCCTGCTCTTCCTTCCTTCCGTCCTTCCTTCCGTCCATCCTTCCTTCCTTCCAAGCACCACACACCGCTTGCGCATTTGTTTTGGTACTCGGCCCTGCCTTCCCGCTGCCTGTGGTCAGCCTGGGACCTGGTGCCGTCCTGGGCCTGTGTACTGGCTCTGCTTGGGATGGAGCTGAGTTTTCCTGCTCGCAGGTTGTCTGGTGCTGTGTTTCAGATGGGTGTCCAAGCCAGTGTTGACAGCACACACGTGCTTAGCTCCTGGGGAGGAGTGCTAGCAGAGCATCCAGGCCTTCTCTGTTTCTCCTTCTGCCTGCCCGGGAGCGGGCAAGAGTTTGGTTGGGGGCACAGCCAGGAGAGCTGACCCAGAGTGACTTACCATTCCCCGTAGCACCGAACGTCATGCTGAGCAGTAAAATGGGGTAGGGGGGGAGTTTTTCCCAAGTAGCCATTGCTCTGAGACTGGCCGGGCATTGGCCAGCGGTGGGAGGTAGGGAGTGATTGCCTTTGCATCTCGGGGGTGGCTTTTGGTTTGGTTTTCCTTGAGTTTCTTCACTTCTGAAAGCTGTCTGTTTCTGGACGCGTACGGGTTTTTTGCCTTTGCAAAATGTTCTCCCCGCTCCCGCTGAGGGGGAGTGAGCGAGCGGCTGGGTGGGCACTTAGCACCCAGCCAGGGCCAACCCACCGCTGACTGGCACACACCTTGGCCGCGCCTGGGTCTAAGCGGGAGAGGGAGGCTTGGGGAAGGAGCCAGAAGCCCCGTCCTCCCTCCTGCCCAGTGAGACTCAGTGCGATACAGGCCTGCTTTTCTTGCCCGAGGCCCTAGCCCGGGGCTTCTGCCCACCTCCTTTACCTTCCCTCCTTGGCCTCATCCTCAGTCAAGCTGTGCTTTCCTCCCAGCAGCCTTCACCCCCAAGAAGACAAGCGTGCCGCACATTGTGCCGCCTGTCACCACGCAGAAGACGACCGCCGCCACCTCCGCCAGCAGCACCTCCAAGACCTCTGTCTCCAGAGAGGCCAGCCCCGCTAGCAGCACAGAAGTCCCTCCGACGAGGACGTCTCCAAGTCCCAGCTCCCCGCCTGTCCCCAGCAGCCCGCTCAGCACCCGGCTGCCATCTGCCGCCACTTCCACAGTCTCCTCCACATCGGGCCCGACCACCAGCCCCAAGCCTACGCCTACCACCCTAAGGCCCGAGCCCTATTCCCTGAGGACCCATGCGCCAACAGAACCGCCTGCATCGGCGTCCTCCGCACCCTCCACAGCCAAAACCAGCCCGCTCCCGTCGCCTGCTTCTTCTCCCTCCTCAACTGTGTCCACAACATGGCCGAGCTCCTCACACCCCGGTAAGGCTCCCTCCTGCCCTTCCCACTGCTCTGCCTGCTCTTCCTTCCTTCCGTCCTTCCTTCCGTCCATCCTTCCTTCCTTCCAAGCACCACACACCGCGTGCGCATTTGTTTTGGTACTCGGCCCTGCGTTCCCGCTGCCTGTGGTCAGCCTGGGACCTGGTGCCGTCCTGGGCCTGTGTACTGGCTCTGCTTGGGATGGAGCTGAGTTTTCCTGCTCGCAGGTTGTCTGGTGCTGTGTTTCAGATGGGTGTCCAAGCCAGTGTTGACAGCACACACGTGCTTAGCTCCTGGGGAGGAGTGCTAGCAGAGCATCCAGGCCTTCTCTGTTTCTCCTTCTGCCTGCCCGGGAGCGGGCAAGAGTTTGGTTGGGGGCACAGCCAGGAGAGCTGACCCAGAGTGACTTACCATTCCCCGTAGCACCGAACGTCATGCTGAGCAGCAAAATGGGGTAGGGGGGGAGTTTTTCCCAAGTAGCCATTGCTCCGAGACTGGCTGGGCATTGGCCAGCGGTGGGAGGTAGGGAGTGATTGCCTTTGCATCTCGGGGGTGGCTTTTGGTTTGGTTTTCCTTGAGTTTCTTCACTTCTGAAAGCTCTCTGTTTCTGGACGCGTATGGGTTTTTTGCCTTTGCAAAATGTTCTCCCCGCTCCCGCTGAGGGGGAGTGAGCGAGCGGCTGGGTGGGCACTTAGCACCCGGCCAGGGCCAACCCACCGCTGACTGGCACACACCTTGGCCGCGCCTGGGTCTAAGCGGGAGAGGGAGGCTTGGGGAAGGAGCCAGAAGCCCCGTCCTCCCTCCTGCCCAGTGAGACTCAGTGCGATACAGGCCTGCTTTTCTTGCCCGAGGCCCTAGCCCGGGGCTTCTGCCCACCTCCTTTACCTTCCCTCCTTGGCCTCATCCTCAGTCAAGCTGTGCTTTCCTCCCAGCAGCCTTCACCCCCAAGAAGACAAGCGTGCCGCACATTGTGCCGCCTGTCACCACGCAGAAGACCACCGCCGCCACCTCCGCCAGCAGCACCTCCAAGACCTCTGTCTCCAGAGAAGCCAGCCCCGCTAGCAGCACAGAAGTCCCTCCGACGAGGACGTCTCCAAGTCCCAGCTCCCCGCCTGTCCCCAGCAGCCCGCTCAGCACCCGGCTGCCATCTGCCGCCACTTCCACAGTCTCCTCCACATCGGGCCCGACCACCAGCCCCAAGCCTACGCCTACCACCCTAAGGCCCGAGCCCTATTCCCTGAGGACCCATGCGCCAACAGAACCGCCTGCATCGGCGTCCTCCGCACCCTCCACAGCCAAAACCAGCCCGCTCCCGTCGCCTGCTTCTTCTCCCTCCTCAACTGTGTCCACAACATGGCCGAGCTCCTCACACCCCGGTAAGGCTCCCTCCTGCCCTTCCCACTGCTCTGCCTGCTCTTCCTTCCTTCCGTCCTTCCTTCCGTCCATCCTTCCTTCCTTCCAAGCACCACACACCGCGTGCGCATTTGTTTTGGTACTCGGCCCTGCGTTCCCGCTGCCTGTGGTCAGCCTGGGACCTGGTGCCGTCCTGGGCCTGTGTACTGGCTCTGCTTGGGATGGAGCTGAGTTTTCCTGCTCGCAGGTTGTCTGGTGCTGTGTTTCAGATGGGTGTCCAAGCCAGTGTTGACAGCACACACGTGCTTAGCTCCTGGGGAGGAGTGCTAGCAGAGCATCCAGGCCTTCTCTGTTTCTCCTTCTGCCTGCCCGGGAGCGGGCAAGGGGTGGGCAAGAGTTTGGTTGGGGGCACAGCCAGGAGAGCTGACCCAGAGTGACTTACCATTCCCCGTAGCACCGAACGTCATGCTGAGCAGCAAAATGGGGTAGGGGGGGAGTTTTTCCCAAGTAGCCATTGCTCCGAGACTGGCTGGGCATTGGCCAGCGGTGGGAGGTAGGGAGTGATTGGCTTTGCATCTCGGGGGTGGCTTTTGGTTTGGTTTTCCTTGAGTTTCTTCACTTCTGAAAGCTCTCTGTTTCTGGACGCGTACGGGTTTTTTGCCTTTGCAAAATGTTCTCCCCGCTCCCGCTGAGGGGGAGTGAGCGAGCGGCTGGGTGGGCACTTAGCACCCAGCCAGGGCCAACCCACCGCTGACTGGCACACACCTTGGCCGCGCCTGGGTCTAAGCGGGAGAGGGAGGCTTGGGGAAGGAGCCAGAAGCCCCGTCCTCCCTCCTGCCCAGTGAGACTCAGTGCGATACAGGCCTGCTTTTCTTGCCCGAGGCCCTAGCCCGGGGCTTCTGCCCACCTCCTTTACCTTCCCTCCTTGGCCTCATCCTCAGTCAAGCTGTGCTTTCCTCCCAGCAGCCTTCACCCCCAAGAAGACAAGCGTGCCGCACATTGTGCCGCCTGTCACCACGCAGAAGACCACCGCCACCACCTCTGCCAGCAGCACCTCCAAGACCTCTGTCTCCAGAGAGGCCAGCCGCGCTAGCAGCACAGAAGTTCCTCCGACGAGGACGTCTCCAAGTCCCAGCTCCCCGCCTGTCCCCAGCAGCCCGCTCAGCACCTGGCTGCCATCTGCCGCCACTTCCACAGTCTCCTCCACATCGGGCCCGACCACCAGCCCCAAGCCTACGCCTACCACCCTAAGGCCCGAGCCCTATTCCCTGAGGACCCGTGCACCAACAGAACCGCCTGCATCGGCGTCCTCCGCACCCTCCACAGCCAAAACCAGCCCGCTCCCGTCGCCTGCTTCTTCTCCCTCCTCAACTGTGTCCACAACATGGCTGAGCTCCTCACACCCCGGTAAGGCTCCCTCCTGCCCTTCCCACTGCTCTGCCTGCTCTTCCTTCCTTCCGTCCTTCCTTCCGTCCATCCTTCCTTCCTTCCAAGCACCACACACCGCTTGCGCATTTGTTTTGGTACTCGGCCCTGCCTTCCCGCTGCCTGTGGTCAGCCTGGGACCTGGTGCCGTCCTGGGCCTGTGTACTGGCTCTGCTTGGGATGGAGCTGAGTTTTCCTGCTCGCAGGTTGTCTGGTGCTGTGTTTCAGATGGGTGTCCAAGCCAGTGTTGACAGCACACACGTGCTTAGCTCCTGGGGAGGAGTGCTAGCAGAGCATCCAGGCCTTCTCTGTTTCTCCTTCTGCCTGCCCGGGAGCGGGCAAGAGTTTGGTTGGGGGCACAGCCAGGAGAGCTGACCCAGAGTGACTTACCATTCCCCGTAGCACCGAACGTCATGCTGAGCAATAAAATGGGGTAGGGGGGGAGTTTTTCCCAAGTAGCCATTGCTCCGAGACTGGCTGGGCATTGGCCAGCGGTGGGAGGTAGGGAGTGATTGCCTTTGCATCTCGGGGGTGGCTTTTGGTTTGGTTTTCCTTGAGTTTCTTCACTTCTGAAAGCTCTCTGTTTCTGGACGCGTACGGGTTTTTTGCCTTTGCAAAATGTTCTCCCCGCTCCCGCTGAGGGGGAGTGAGCGAGCGGCTGGGTGGGCACTTAGCACCCGGCCAGGGCCAACCCACCGCTGACTGGCACACACCTTGGCCGCGCCTGGGTCTAAGCGGGAGAGGGAGGCTTGGGGAAGGAGCCAGAAGCCCCGTCCTCCCTCCTGCCCAGGGAGACTCAGTGCGATACAGGCCTGCTTTTCTTGCCCGAGGCCCTAGCCCGGGGCTTCTGCCCACCTCCTTTACCTTCCCTCCTTGGCCTCATCCTCAGTCAAGCTGTGCTTTCCTCCCAGCAGCCTTCACCCCCAAGAAGACAAGCGTGCCGCACATTGTGCCGCCTGTCACCACGCAGAAGACCACCGCCGCCACCTCCGCCAGCAGCACCTCCAAGACCTCTGTCTCCAGAGAGGCCAGCCCCGCTAGCAGCACAGAAGTCCCTCCGACGAGGACGTCTCCAAGTCCCAGCTCCCCGCCTGTCCCCAGCAGCCCGCTCAGCACCCGGCTGCCATCTGCCGCCACTTCCACAGTCTCCTCCACATCGGGCCCGACCACCAGCCCCAAGCCTACGCCCCTTACTACTTCCACATTTAGATCTGCTGAGAGTACTACGTATATTTCCTCCCAAAACACCACATTTACTCCACATAGCAAAACATCTTCATTAGTAGTTCCTACCAGTATCTCTGCCAAGTCCACTCCAGTTTTCATCCCAACTGTGTTATCCACAACAATTACTTTTGCTCCCAGTGTTATTACTAGTGCTTCTACAGAGTCAGTTGAAAGGACTTCTTTGCGAACAACAACATTAACCACTAGCCGCACCATGTCGTCATCTTCTTTCACCTCTAGACTTTCAACATCCTTGTCTTCTGTTGTACCATTAACAGTGCCACAAGGTAAAGTATGTCCGTATCGTTTCTTAGATCATGTTTTCGTTTTTATCACATCTTTTCTTTTCTGAGTGTATGAATTCTTACATTGCATATTCTTTGGCTATAATACCATTTGTATGCATTGGCTCCATCTTTTCTTTTTGTCCTTTCTGCAGTTATTTTTTGTAGAGTAGTTGCCTGAAGTCTGATTTCCTAACAACAGGTTCCTTGCTATATACTGATGTAAATATTGGAAAGTGTCAGCTAAGGAGGCTGACAGGATGCGTATCAGGAGAATCACAGAATCGTTTGTTTTTTAATCTTAAAATCCCAGTTAAGCAGCATAAGCAAGATAGCCTGTCCAAATAAAAGCTCTCTCTTGCCTTACGCTGCAGTCCTCATTAGCTCTCATATACTCTTTTTGCGCACTTGAGCTTTTTTTGTTCTCTCTTCTCCAGGATACCGTTTTCTCAGTTTTCAAGGTACAGTGATGGTTTTTGGCTCCTGTGCAAAATTAAAACCTAATATGTTTTGCTGGAAGGAATACCACATTCTACAATTTCTGCACAATTTCATATAAAGGGAGGCAAACAAAGCAACGTCCTCTCTATTGGTTTTAAATGTAACTGCCCTACTTTACGATCTACAGCATACGAGTCAGGTACACTGGTGGGGATGTACAAGAGGTATCTATACATTTTTAACTGTATTCTGTATAGGTAGCAAAGGCCTAGTTTCTAGTCCTATTTAGAAATAGTGAGGCAGACAGTTTTTATTCAGTGCTTCCTAGGATATGGATTAACCCTGCTAAAATAAACCAGAATGACATAAGCACTGTTCAGTCTGTGAATGGAAGGTGGATTTCCTGTGCGGTTCTTTTTTGTTTGTTTATTTGTTTTAACCACTGTTTGAGGACCCAGAGAAGAATTAACATCTCAATTTCAACTACTTTGCATTCTGTTTTGGGAGAGTTCAACATACAAAGGAGAAACTATCTGGAAAGTGAACTTTAGCCATATCATACTGCCGTCTTTCCTATTGCCTTCTCCACTGTTATATACCACTTTCACTGTTTGTTCTCCTTTTCTGTGTGTTCAATTCCTAAAGAAAGCGCAACCTCACCTCCAACAAGTTACAGCCTTCACTTGCTGTATCCTTCTCAAGAATTAGGAGGGATATGCAGCATCCTAATAGGCCTGCCCTTTTCTACCCTGCTTAATAATGAGATTATAAGTATTTGCGTCTTTTTATCTGTGAGGCACGTGTTCAAAATTTTTCCACAGACCTATATGCCATTTCCTTAGTTGTTGTGAATCTTCACACAAAGTCCTCCAGTCCATCGTTACAATCAGATCAACTGAACCAGAACCTTCTAACAGTAACAAAAAATGAACAAAGCGGAACAGCACGCTCAAGTCATTCAAGACATCGCCCACCGAGTCTTACTCCAGAGGACTGATTTACACGGAGGAAATAGTCAACTAAGGAAATGGTATTTGTGGTTAACTACTACTCTCAAACAGTGATGTGAGAGTCAACATGTAACAGTGGGTACAGTCACCTGCAGCAGAACCTTTCATCTCCGTTCTCACTGTTAACTTTGTCAGCAGAGAGCGGCTCGTACAGGACGGTCAGCGCAGCCACAAGGCATGGCAGAATTACCTACTTACAGGGCAAGCGCTTGGAGGCACAGTCTGTCCCTCCTCCCACTCTTACACAAGTAATGCAGCACCAAAGAGGCTGGTTTCAGTTTTTTTGGCAGAAAGGAGGCTCAGAGGGACTGCGTGAGCATCAGGAAATGACAGTTTGACCCAAGGAGATGGGATTCTTTCTATTGCCCCACTCCCTTTGACCCTGCTTTCCCTGCGTCCTCATAATTTTCACCTCACAGAATGGGAATCCAAGTAGGTAACTCTCATAAGCAGAAGGATTTTCCCCAGTATAATTACAGTTTTGGTGCCTGCTTTAGATTTTGTCCACACTCTGTTTCTAAGAGAAGCGCTTCAGAACAGTGTCTTCCCAACAATACCATTACTGGGTTTGTTCCTTGCAGTTAACAGGCAGTACCTCCCAGTATTTATTTCATGAGTTCAGAAAGTTGCAAACAAGTTGTTCTTTCTCTGCACATTTTTCAGCCCTAAACTGAGCAATTCTGGTACTTTTCAGTCTTGCAGAATATTAATACCTTTCAGTCCAGAAAGAAAAGTTAAATACTGGCCTAGCTCCTAGCTCTTCATTTATGAGATACAGGTGTAGCACCTTAGTCTAGCGTCCATTTATTAGTTGCCTTATTTTGCAATGACAAATTCCCAGATTCCTACTACAGTATTAACTTGCAAGAATGTTCAGGTTTCATCCATAACCCTCCTTCAAGCAGGGAACCTGAATGGGCTCAAAAGAGCATTGTACAGGAGCAGCGCTAGAGGTGCATAAATTGTCTTCATAGCATTCAACATCTTTGTTCTCCTTAACAGAAACTTCAAACGCAATCTTTAAACTCATTGGAAAACTTGTGTTTTCCATCAGCTTTTTGCTTCATGAAGTGCTTAGTGTCTTGTTTCAAGTCAGGAGAAAATGCAAGATCAATACTTATAATCATTACCTGCTATGTCGCATTACACGTTCTATCTGGTGAGGAAAGACAGACTTCAGGCAGACATTTAAGTTGTGAACTTCTAGCTGCCTATAAATCAACCATCCCTTAAAATGAGTAAATAAAGCAATTTTCAAAGAAGTAAAATCTATTACAAAGTCTGTGAACCAGAAATAATTCCACCAGAATTAGCCAGCTGGTTGTTTTATTTGCATCTTTGTGTTCTCATCAGCGGATTAGAGTTTTTTCCTGCTGGACTGAATTTGCACTATATTCTTAACAGGAATTTTTTTTGCTCATTTGTAATTCCACCAAATCCAGATCTCCATTTTCTTCGTTGTCCTCCAGGGTAACTACCTCATGCACTTGTAGTGCCTCGTTTAAGACCACCTCTTCCTGTGTTACTCACTCGTGACTTCTTGTCTCACGCAATAGGAATGGTTTTCCATGAAACCCAGTCTGGAGGCTTTTGGCATCCAGCAAAGGTCACCCGAGACCACCAAGATCAATTTCTGCTATAATTTTTTTCTTTTTACATTTAACAGAGCGTTGTAGAGAACTCAAATATGAAGAAAAAATAACTTACAAAGGCTGTTCTACAAATGTCACTTTAAGCCGATGTGAAGGATCATGTCCATCGTCAACAACGTAAGGACAGTTGAGAGATTGTGTAGTACTGAAGTTGTTTCTTTTTCTTATTTGGCCATCTGTAAGGAGCGATATTGGTTAACTACCACTCCTTTATAATGCAGGGAGAAAAATGTGGTTGGCATCTAGCCAGCAATATAATGTTGGTATACATATGTGTCTGTGTATATATATATCTATATGTCAGTATAAGCCAGCTAACTAGAAACACCACTACTAAGGTCATTTAGTACATAAGGGATTGACAATTTAAACAAGGAATGTTGTCTCCCTTCCTTAAGTTTTTTTAAAAAAAAAGACATCAATGCTGCAGTTTTTTGGGGCTTTTGTTGTTATTGTTGGTTTGGTATTGTGGTGTTTTGTTTTTTTTTTTTTTTTAAAGATAGAAAAGGTCAGTTAAGACTACAAATACCTGTTTTCAAATAGCCAAGACAGCAAAATAAATTTATCTCCCCTAAATACATACTGTCGCTTTAGTTGTCTCATAACACTATTCTCCTAACAGTGTAATTCAGGGATATTTTATAGTTATAAGTGCGCATCCTCAGTCTGTGCAGTTCTGCTTGCTCATGAGGAGGCTATTCAGACAGGGAAGCAAGGCTTCGACAAAACTGAACTCACTGCAGCAGTATTACAGAGTTCAGAGTTATTTGAGAAAAAAATTAAAATTGTTATATTCCCAAGCAATAGAAAGAACGTTCAAGAATAGGAGAGCAATGAAGGGTTTTGCTTTTGCAATAACTGATTTAAATTAATCCTGAAGCTAAAAGCTATCCCCTTCCAACTGAGTTCAGGTGTCCCCCAGCATTTTGAGAACTGGGTTATTGACTTCGTATCTTGAGAGTTTTCAACAGGGCTGTGAAGCCTGGAGGAAGATTTTTAGAGTTAACTTTCACTAAGAAAGTTGTGGTTAAAAAACAGTTTTATTTTAATTGAAACCAAACACTGTTTGTAGTTCTGTAGTTGATGGAACCATTAAATTCTAAGGGTTGTGCTCTTTCCTCTAAACATTCCACCATAAGAAAAAAAATATAATTTTCAAATACTTGAAAAGGTGTAAGCCTAAAATGCTAAAATGCTGTATACAAACCCTAACTGATCCTCCCTCTCTTCCAAACAGGCTGAATGTTGAGAAGATGATGATCGACACAGTATGCGGCTGCTGTAGGCCCCTGCAAGTTTCTCAGAAGGAATTCCAACTACCATGCCAAGACCCAGATAACCCTGGAAAAAAGCTCATTACAGAAATAATTGTATTTAGTGGCTGTGTTTGTAACTTTGACAGTTGCACACACTAGCCAGACCTCCAGATGGCCTCAGACACCAGCTGTTGTTTTTTTTTAATCAAACACTGATCACAATTTAATACTTCCACAGTGACTGCTCATTGCTGGGAGTTCTCTTGTATTGATTATACTTGCAGCCAGGCTTCCCGAGCAGCTATCTGGAGTGTCAATGCAGTTAATCGATAAATTACTCCTGATCAGGAGGGGATTGGGGGAATGGGGTTGCAGGGGAGAAAAAAAAGAATGGGCAGGGTGGGGGCTGGGAGGGAAGACCATGTCAGAGACTGTCTGGCCTTGCTCAGGGTGGTGTTTAACCGGAGGCTAAAAACTGGCCGATGCACTGTGCAATAACAGAAATTTGACTTGCAAATAAAGTAGAAGGAATTGAATTATTTCTCATTATTTGACCAATTATTTTAACTGAAAATAGTCTGTTAGGTTCACTACAGTTGAACCAGGACCTGTGGAATAGCCCATTACTCCACTGGGAGAGGAGACAACCGAGGTGACCCGTTCCCTTCCTTTGAAAGTGGACACAGCACTTGTGCTTGTCATCCATACACAGCTGCTGTCAGAAAGCAAGGTGCCACACGAACCAAAAGCTAATTGTGAGGTTTCAACAAGCACCCTTAATGTCGTGGGACATCTCTGGAAACACCATTGACACAGACATGCAGTGGCTTTTGGACAAAGCAGAAGTTTGCAGGGCATTTCTCTGCAAGAAATCAAAGACTGTACGTGTCTAACAGGGCACAGGTAGTTCACTCACAAGCCATTTCTACTTCCTGCTAGTAGAGAGTATTCTTTACTACTTTGTTTGCAATTAATTTAAGAAAAAGGTGTAAGAATGCACAGAAGCTCATAGTGCCCCGGTATTTTTTTTCCTTGTAGCAAGTTTTAGAGAAGTACTAAGAATCTGAAGCATACATTTAAAGCTTCAGTGAGGTTATTTAGCAGTTTGATACTCTTCTTTTACAGCGACATCAACTTTTTTCTTACAAGTGCTGCCTGTGTGTAATACAGGTGCGTGCTTCATAGCCTCAACCACACCCCACTGTCACACCAGTTTACTGCAGCATGTGCTGTTAATACTTACTGTTGTTAAGCTCTATAGGAAGAAAGATTTTACATCAAGTTGTTTTTTCAGCAGAGTATTTATAACATGTGACCAAACACACCAACAAAACACCCGTAAACAAACTCACTGGGGGAGCAGGGATCTGCAAGGCCAGCTGAGACCCAACTGAACACAACCCACCAGTGGTTTGCAGAAAAGAATTTACTATTACACATCAATTGTTGTTCCATAACAACCATTCCATAAAAGTATTCTTTACACTTCCATGCCCCCAGACAAAAAAGGACAGTTTGATTACTGTTCTAATCATTTATTTAATCTTAATACGTTCTTCTGATGAATATAGTCTAATATATAGTTTTCTATATGAAAATTCTCCACTTAATTTGACAGAACTTTGTTTTATACAAATAAGACAATCACCATAAATGTTACATACTGGAGTGTAGGTCAGGAAGGAACATATGCTACCTGTTTTGCTATTCAGTTATTTTCACATGTCAATGCCTGAAAATACTGTACTTAAAAACAATAACACTGTTTACTGCAGAAATTACTTGGTCTGCTTGACAGGATACATCACTTTGGTAAGTTAACCATCATTCACAAAAAAAAAAAATCAAGTATTTGTCCTTAATTTGTTCACTTTTCTGCTCATGGCTTCATTAAGCTGACATTTAATGCAAAGTGTGAACAGTCATAAGCTTAACACAGTCACCACTGAAAACACACTTTCCCTTACCCCCCTCCTTCCCACATTTTTAATGCACATTTTAGCACAGCTTGAACCAAAGCAAAGTGAACTAAAGTAGTGCAGTGTCTCAAGGTGTCTTTTAATGAGGGCACAGAACATTTTCAGGGGGACAGATATACAACAGGATTTGGAAAAAATGAAACAGAAGCGCCTCCCCTGTCTTAGCAAAGACTCCCTTTAGTTCAGTACATCAGATTTTTAATGTAGCAGCCAACAGCATGGTTAAGATAACAGGACTAATAAAAAGACATATGGCATCCAAAGGACAAGACATAAGGTAGTCCATTAGTACTTTGCCAACTGCCCAACCTGACTGCAGGAACTGCTCATGAAGATTTTCAAAGACAACGTTTGTGATCAAAGAGTCTTGATAAGCTACTTGAAAGGCCATAAAAGGGCCAATTGTTCAAGAGAACTTTTGCAGAAAGACCAGGTCTGTAGCCAAGTTTTCAGTCATAACATCCATAGCTACCAGCCATTTCTGAGAAAACAAAACAACACAACACCAAAACAAAATATCTCTCAAAATCCACAAACCGCAACCAACCCTTTGTTCCGTATTTCTCACTTGCACTCAAGTACGATCACTAGCCTTCAACCAAACCAAATTATAATCACCCAGTTCCACCATTTAACTCAAAGCACTGAAGAAAAAAAGCAAGCACACTCAATCATGTAGAATCCTGTTCCCTGCTGTGCACTGGGCAGCACGACAGGAGCCTCATTTAAGTGTATTTTCAATGACATCGCTATTACTCAAAACCTTTATATCATGGGCATACTTGGCTGTATGTGTTGTGAGACACCAGTCCCAGGCTTCCTTTCAATAACCTCGAGCAAATCTTGATCTGAGGTTCACTCCTCATGTCAGCAGCAGCTGACTTTGTTCACCATGACCTGTAGCACTCACTGACAACTGCCCGCAGCTTCTAACTGCGCTACCTCACCTGCTTTGTCTTAGCAGCCGTTCTTGCACCTCAAGGCTTGAAAAGTGTGAGCCAAAGTTGTGTCCACTTACTTCTGCAGAGAGGCTACAAGAGTTTTCTGATGTGGAACAAGTTACAAAGGCTTTGGTTGTAAAAAACACCATAAAAGCTGAACATTTTTGGGCCTTCTACTCTGTCTTGACACAAGTCTTCTACACCATGTTGGATATTTTTACCACCACTGACAGACAGGAAACTGTTCAGGTATCAGTTATTCAACCTCTCGAGTTTTAACATTACTGTACACTGGGGAAAAAAAAAATAGTGTTTAAAATTATGTTTTCATCTAAAAGAGCGCATGCCTTACAGCCCTTCAAGGGCCCATTTCTTCCCACTTCTCCTTTTGTACGATACCAGACTCTGCAGTTAGTTATATCACATCATTAAACTACTACTTGCTAAGTCTGATGGGAAACAGAAAAAACACAGAACAGAATATTTAACCTCAGTTTGACTAACAATGAACAAGCATGTACTCATTCACCACCTACCAGAGAAGCTCACCTCATTATTTGAGATAAGCAGAAGGATTAAGAATAGCTTTTGTGTTCAACCCACTTTCCAAAGATCGGAAAACATTAAGAGGTAAAGGATTACAAGATGAATACTTTAAGACTCTGGTCCTGTGGCATTTTTCAAATACAAAGATTGACAACAACATAAATGTTCACTTGAATCAGATTCAAACACATCTTGCAATCTGCCCTTCCATCCAGTTCAAGACTTGTGGCAATGTTCAACTTTACGAAGTTTTGACTCTACATTAACATCTGAATTAACCTTACTGAGCAGCATTACATTGGTTTCTTTCAGCTCAGCACAGAGGGAGTACCTGTTAAAGGCGCTAAGGCAGAATGTTACTAGCCATTCCCAGTTGAAATCCCTGGTTATCACATCTAAATCGATTTCCCTTTAACAAGTTTAAAAGCCTAACCTCTGCAAAAAAAAGGAGCACAAGACAGCCCTCCCACCCTTTATGTAACACACTAAAAGCTATTTTGAATGTAAAAAGTCACTTCCCTGTACTGTACATTTTATTGTCTCAATTTCAAACAAGGGTCAAGTCCTATTAAGGCAGGGAGCTGGTATTGGTTAACATTGCAGTACTCAAACAGTGATGTACAAGACATTTATTTGCAGTATGATGACAGTGATATAAGTGGAAAAACCAGAACTGACATGGTTAATATTAAAACTGTTCTGACAGCAATTCACATAATCTCTGAGATACAGCTTCTTTACTTGTTCGTAGTGTGAGCCTATACATCTGAAAAAGAACATAAAATATTATTTACTTTTTGAACACAGTTTGGCATTAAATGAATGCACAGTCAACTAGTGAAAGCTACCAGTTACCTCTTAGTTTTTTTGTTAGATTTGGTAGGAAAAAGACCTCAACTTAAAACTTTCAGAGGCAGCCAGCCACTGAGTAATGCAGCTTTTTCAAACCATAGGCTGAGTACATCTTCAAACCCTTGTTGAGAGTTACCATTGTTCTAACATTTTTAGGCTTTAACAGAAAGTTGTTGTCCAAAATTTTTCTTTAAAAGGAGTGAATGTTGTGGAAAAGTCTAAAGACTCTCTACCACCATTTCTTCAGAAAACAGGAGACTTACCGTCCAAAACTCATTTTCAATTCCCAGTTAACTTTGATAAAACCTCTATCAAAATGCTTGAGGAAAAATATTCTTAACATTGTGTTTGTTTGCTTATGTTTTCTCTTTTAGCCAATCATTCTTTTATTAATTTAAAATGGCAAAGAGAATTATCCTCAATCTTGTCCAAGGTGCACAAAACAGAAACATCAAATGTTTCCAACCTTCAAGAGAAGATGAGTCTCCGTGGACAGTCTGGAATAATACAGGGATCTCTTCCAACAGGAGAGGGAATTGCTATGAAGAAGCAGCTTACCAAACTGGGGCAGGACTAGTTGCTACAATTTCATTTCTTGTTGGAGTCTGCAGTCACAATTAGCTATTGCAATAGTGATTTTAAATAAATACCTTAAGGAGTTTCAGATATACACAGATATTTAGTTCCAACAAGACCTTGTATTTAAGCTGTAGATACTTAAAACAGATACCTGTGCCTGGAGGTTGGGCTCAAGGCGCAGCAAGCATCCAATCTGAGTAGTTTTTGTATGTATGATACCAGCACCAACAAAGTTAGCAGGATTGGGATCTACCTCCTCAAGTAGTGCTGATCCAAAGCCAATTATCTATGAAAGAAACCCAGAAGATTTAGATGTGGGGACAGCGGGACACCAATACCAAGTCTACCCAAGCACAGCCACCACCAACTAGCAAAACAAGTAGGAGACTAATTTTTATTTGAAGCGTTCAAAACATTAAAGAATTATCCAGTATCAATTTTATTACAACAAATTTTTGAAGTGACAGAGTGACCCTGATAATGAGCTGTTCCTGAAAAAAAAAGTTCTTCTGAAAAACAACTGAGAAATAAGTTAGATTCAACAAGTCTCTCCTGTTTTTGATGAAGCCGTTCCTGTCTTACACTAGTCACTTCTGTTTTGCCTAAGGCAGCTGGTTCTACAAGAAGTTGCTTGTTTTCTTTTCTAACTAGTAACTCTAGTATAAATTAAGGCTTGAAGTATCTTCCAATTCAGTTTTAAGCACTGAACTGGTGTTTTCTTAAATAGCTTAAAGTTTCCAGCTGCTATTGAAGATTATATCCAATTCAAGGCACACTGAGAAACAGTCCATTCAACCCAGCACTGCCAAGGTCTGTTACACAACATGGACTTACACTTTAACAGGATGATCCAATTGCCATATCAACCAAGATGGACAAAGTTTCCTTATACCACTACCCTCACAATTATTGAGGATACCACACTACCACCCACCTTTGCTTTTGTAATCTCTGCATCCATCGGGTGTTTTGCTTTGAAGATATTCTGTACTTCTTGTTTCGGGCTGCAAGACAAGGCAAGATGAATACAAAGTATAACACGTGTATTATGTACAGCATTGTTCAATAGCAACTAATTACATTGGGAGAGTTTATAACTCACAGGATTAAGTATGGGATGGGGCACTGCACCAGCTACATTCACAATATACCCTTTTTCTTCCCTTGGCCCACCACAAGAGCCCCAAGCCCAAGTATAGACAAAGTCTTACTTGCTCAGTTGCTTCCAACGCTGAAAAAAGTCTTGAGAAGACATCTCTGTCGGCTGGAAAAATTTATTCAGTGTGATGGGTAATTTTACTGAAAGATTTTGAAATGTTCCACCATACCTGCATATGGAAGAGAAAGAACACGATGTATGCAGCACAGTGTCAGCAGTCTCTCAGCCTAAATCCACCAAGCAATTGAAGGTGAACACTAAGGTGCTATTGTTTATGATTAAAATCCATCAACTGCAGGTAATATTATTTCTAAGATACAGTTTTAATCCACTGTTAAATAAATTTATTTGCTCTGGTTAGATAGCACATGAAAGTGAATTGGCAGAACTTCTAATAAGGATCTCTCAGTTTCAACACAGGTTATTATCCTTCTAGATGGCACCCAAAGGAGTGAAAATATATCTCTGTGAAAACATACCAGTAAGACCCAGTTTAGACTAGAGTAACAGACTGTAGCCCAGAAATCAGGATTTCCCAAAGGCTGATGTTGAGTGGACATAACAAGATTCTGGTTTTGGCTGCATGCATTTCCAGTACAATTTGTTTGCAGAAACGTTCTTGGTTTCCAGAAGGGAGAAGTTACTGCCTATATTCCTGCCAAGATTTCTTAAGCAAACAGTAAGACTGCTCTTTTATACGCATAGCAAAAAGAGAAGTCATGGAGACATTTTATCAGTAGCTGCTTCTTGATTAGGTTTTTTTTTTAAACCACATTGTTCCAAGTGGATTCCCTACCTCCCCTAGTAGCTCAAAGCTTAGTTAGATCAATTTTTCAAGTAAGTCGTCTACCCAAGACACCTTTATGTGTCCATATTCTACGCTTCAGTCAGAGAACCAAGACAAATTTAACATCTTTCACCTAATTAATTCACTAGCATTTAAATCCTCTGTTTTACCTGAATTGAATGTTCAGGATTGGAGCTTCAATAAAGTCTGACACACATTCGATGTTCACAACCTGTTGAACCTGTGCACCTCCATCCACTGTGGGGTCAACAGGTTTTGTCTGAAGATTCAGGCATAAGAAGTGGTTAAGGAAACTGATCAATGAATTGGTAACTTAAAAAAAAAAAACAATACAGCAAATCATCCAGTAACCTACATGAGGAATTAGCATCGTGCCCACTCATTCTCTATATACTACTGAATATTCAAAGTTCAATTCTTGTACAGCAAAACAGGGTTTGGTTTTGTTTTTTTTTTTCCATACTGACACACCTAGAAGCAATAACCCCCACAGCTCTCAGTTATTTGGATATTCTTAAAGAAAGATGCCCTCAAAAAGGTATGAAGGCACAGAGTTCTGGACTGTCTCATTTTGATGTGAACATTACAGTGATGCTTTGAGTCAAACAAGCCTGATTACACAGTCTCCCAGAAATCCTGAATTTGCAATACCAAGCATTAAGGACAAACTGTAAAGTAAGAGCTTATTTTAAAGTATCATCATCTTTGTGTACATGTATTCTTCTACCTCCATCTCAAGTCTGAGGTTATCTGTTAATGCAGGACTTGAAGGACACCACATCTATACCCCTGCTACTTCATGACAGTGAAGAAAACAACAGTTACATTACACATTTATTCAGCTTAATTTCTCCTTATTTCAACAGTAAACTTTGTGTTTGTAACCAGAGCTTTAAGGAGAGAAACTTCCATCTCTGCTCAAGACTTGTTCTTTCTACAAGAACTTTAGAAAATTATCTAAGTTTCTCACTTCTTCATGTTCAAGGACACCATACCTTCATCCAGCAGCTTTATTATAATTTTGTGTGGCATAAAACACAAAACCCAAATAAGAACAGACACATTTAAGGATATTTGACTGTAGGTCATCTGAGCAGATTACTGTTGGAGTAAAATTCAAGAACTGTGTTGACGTCTTATTACCATAGAATATGAACATACGTCCTAGAAAGAAAAGAGTAAGACATCAGAATTTTTAGGTACGTCACATGTAATCATATTGAACTACTTGTGCTTCAAGTATCTAATACGCTGTCTTTCTACCTCTCTTTAAAACAACTTTTAAAAACAAAGCATAATTTACATGGTTTATCTTACCCAGATATTCACAGTTCAAAATGAAATAACAGATTAAAACAAACCATCAGACCTCTCCCATAGTAGCTGTCACACAGGCAGTTAAATAATCAGTGGAAGTCTTTTAGTTGCCGGAGAACATTACTTTTTATGTGAAGAATCTATTATGGTACCAAAAGTGATGCAAAAGGAGAGAAGCAAGCAATCCTAGTGCTGGCCTGTGTTCGATTCCCAGCTCTTTCCTAGATGTTTTCAGTATCTTGTGCATTAATGTATTATGATAGACATGTCTGAAATGTATTGTGTATCATATGTTATTACAATAAACTATACTGTAAGATATAAAAATTGAGGAGAATGGTCCTTTATAACCCTGGCTGTACCAGCCTTACAATTAGGCAGCCAGAGCTGGAGCTTACAGTACCACTTAACACTCCCATTTCATCTCAGCTACCAAAACAACCAAAAAGTTTAAGGAAACAAGAGCCCACATGGAAGCCAGGGACACACAAACAGTGAATATCCTAAGACAGGTTAGGCCTGAAATCATATTTCCCGCTTCAGTAGCTGAAAAGTAAGTCCTATCCGCAATATCGTGCTGGCATTGGGGTTCGTAATGCAGACAGCTAACAAACTTGGCCTGAAAGATCTTACCCAGGTTCTGTCGAAATTCAGATTTCAATCCAATTTGTAGCAACTGATTTTCAAATAAGACTCCATTATTTTTACACACAAACCTAGGCAAAGAGAGGGAAAACGTGTTTTAAATTGAGCCATATTAAACAATATTTAGAACCACAAAATTCAGGGTTTACACAGAGGATGAAGATTGTGGTTAACCTAGAGTGCATCAGTCTGTGAGAGGCCTTTGCAGAAAACTGCAGAGTTAGAAAAGACAATTTTACAACCAAACCCACCACTTGTAGGACACGAAAAGAACTGAAATTTTATTTGATAGGATGTCTGAGAAACTACGAAGCAAGCCACAATATGCTATACACACACACACACTGTCTATAAAGGACCAGGCAACAGACTAGGATTTTTCTTATTCATATTCTTGACAACTTCTGAAACTCATTAGGTTGGTGCAGAATTGAAAAGTTTGAAGCTTTGACTGTTTAAACCTGAAAGAAAAAAGAATCCCTTGTTTTATCAGTTCTGTGTCACATAAGTCAGAGAGCTGTTTTTTTTTTTTTTTCCATTTTGAGAGAGGAAGCCCATTCTGTAGTGATTTCAGTCCTTTCTGTCACTCTTCACTTAAAAGTAGAAGAGGTGGTCAGCAAATATCAGCCTTTTGCATACAAGGCACTTAAAACATACTTCCAAATATCAGCACTTTTGACAATTTACTCTTTTTATGTTTTTCCTTTATTTGTGAATAGTTGCAAAACTTAATATACAACTGGCACTGCCTTATTTTAGAGCAGTGTGTGATAGCACTGACTCGTAAAGGCAACTCTAACCTGTGTATTCATGAGCTTGTCATAAAATCCATAGCATCTACAGAGGTGTTCTAGCCACAAGCCTGACAGTACATGTTTCTCTAGTTTTGCTGGTATTAAGTTAATGCACAATATAGTTTTGCTTTATAACTATATTCTGGAAGTTGCCCAGCCTTGCAAGGTTTTAGTATTGCTTACTTGTGAAAAAGCTCATCAGCATCATGCACAGTATCAGCTGGTTCCTCAGAAACTACCTCAGATGAAGCCAGGTCAGGGCTAGTTCAGGCAGCACAAAGGAAGAAAGGCAGTAGCGACAGAGATAGCAGGAGTTAGTAAAGACAGCTTAGTGCTTAGTTATTTCTTTCACCTCCTTCCTCAAAAATGGCACTGCTGAGTTTAATGCATGAAAAATTTATTAGCTGCCCTAGCTCAGTACACTTAAGAAAGGTTTTAGGCATTAGGCAATGTTTTTCCCCACTTCTCTCCCCCACCCCACCCCTCCCTGATTGTTAGGAACCAGCAATTCTTCCCAAAGACAGGAGACAGCTGAAGGTGTTCAGTAGCTTAAATTTATACCTCTTAAAGAACCAAGTCCTTTGAGGTGTTTAATTGTGACAACAAAAAAGTTTTACTTCAAAACCATAAATGTAGATGTATATTAATTACTACAAATGTGCACTTTGAAGCGGAGGCCTCATCAACCTTAGTGGCACTTCTAACTACAGCTGCACAATCTGTTCTTAAAAACACGCAAGTATTAAGTGTAGGCAAGAATATACAGGCACACAGAGAATGACTTACCCAAGTAACAGATTAGAAACAAAAGTGACAACAGCAGTAAAAAGAGGCAGGAAACTGTAAAAGGCAACTTCTCAGTATCATTAGAGAAGCATTTAATCATCTACAGACAGACCAAGGGGGTGGGCAATGCTATACTTTCTTCTGCAGAAAGAGAAAACTCTTTTTAGGTAACTTTGCTTATGAAGCTACTAGTATTGGTCTTTTTTTTTCCTCTTTTTTTTTAAAAAAAAAAGCTCCAACAAGCCTGTGTAGCTTCTTAAAGTCTTGGTATTGTGTAGCATGATTAAACATCGCTTGTTGTCTTCCAAGAGAAATACAGGATCAAGTCTTAATCACTGCAAACCTGCAACAATGCATTGCGTAGTATAAAACTTCGATGAAAGTCTCAATGATCCAGGCAGATTAGTTTCACTAGTTATGTCTTTTATATTATGATGCATTGCAAATTTGTCATGACATTATTCAAAATTTGGTCCTTGACAATAGTAAGACATTCTTTGGCCAATAAGATGACAGATTTTTTAAAGACATTCTGTGATCTTACACTATTTTTTTCCAAAATTTTAGCCAAACAACATTTGAGTGTAGCCACAGTGGCTTTTAATATTAAAGGAATTAATAACACATTGTACCTATGCTACACTTGATAATGTAATTGGGAAGATACTTGTATCAAATCCCCTTAAAAAAAAAAAAAGAAAAGCACTTGTTGGTTTTTTCCCTTTATCACACCTGTTTGTCAGACAGTAGCAGAACAATTTAGCAGACAGTATCTTAAAATTCTGAGAACCAGTATCTCTGGATATAATCCATCTCACTGTTCCAGTATCAGCTTGCCATA
The DNA here is from genome assembly GCF_964195595.1 of Calonectris borealis. Lineage (NCBI taxonomy): Eukaryota > Metazoa > Chordata > Aves > Procellariiformes > Procellariidae > Calonectris > Calonectris borealis. The sequence continues at coordinate 2,327,555 of NC_134325.1, read as the reverse complement.
AGTAGAGAGACACAAGAATACTTTATGGAAATAAGATAAGAATAAACATATTCATATCAGGCCAAATAACCCCCAAATTCAAGATGTATTGAGATGCACAAGCAGTTTAGTTGAACAAAGAAGCAAAACCAGCATGAAAACAAGGCAATACGGTGTGGCTAATAGCCTCAGGTTGATTACTACAGACTCAGTTTTTCCATGAGCAGAGGTATTCAATAAAGATAGCACATCCAGCATAGAGTTCAAGAACAGCTCTCTTGCTGCACAACTACCACCCAGGAATGCATTCAATACGCTGGAACAAAACCAAAAGTTATTGTATGTATTTTTTTCTCTAATCCTGTTTTAACAGACAAATTCCTCCTCAGATTCCTTACAAGGTGACTTAATTACCTTGCAAAGTTGTCATCAGAACCAGGAGCAAGAGGTGCAACCGCAGAAGCTGAATCTGAAAATACATCCACCAGCAGGCTACCACTAGAGGACGGTGGGGGAGCTGAATTGGTGAGAGGGGCAGCACCCAGACCCAGCAGATCCGCAGATGGAGAAGGAGTAGACTAGGGAAGACAAGACACTTTGGTGTTACACTACAGCAAACCTAAAACAAATTTGTCTCTTTTGCATAGACAACTCAGCTATGGCAAAGTGCCTCTCCCTACCCCAAATCAAGCTTTAAATGGACGTAGGAGGCTTCATGAATGCAGTTATCACCTTGCATTTCAACTTAAGGTTATTTATACATGTAGTTTTCTTTTTTTCCTTTTTTTTTTCCTTTGAAAAGAGTTAGTCCATCTAACCATTAAACAAAAAAAAAATTTCATCTGTCTAGAATCTCATTCTGCAGAAGAAAGATGACAATGTTTTTCCCCCTCTCTTCTCCACTCTTAGTTTCAAGGGAAATCAAGTACTGTAGGGAATAAAATTCAAATGTGTTGCTTTTCTTTCATGAAGAATCCAACAAGAAAGGCAGTGGCTTTTACACAAACCTAAATTAAAACATCACAGCATCTTTAAAATTGACTATCAGTTTAGGCCTGGGTTTTTGAAGCTTGGCAAACCTTAGAAAGAATGTAAAACCTAACCAGCAAAAAAGCAGAGCCTGTAGCTAGTTCAAGCCGCAAACACTAAAGGTAGAGGCAAGACCTTTAAAAAAATTTTTTCTCCAATAGAACAAATCAAGTAGCAAGAATCACGCAACAGAGGCTGCATGTATGTGCCCAAGTCACATGGAAGAACAAAGCATAGACTGTTAAACAAAGTGTTCCCATATTAGACATTAGCAGCCTACAATATCCCAGATACACTGAAGATGAGTCATGAGATGCATTTGGATTGAGTCTGAAATTTTGTTTTTGTAAACCAACTCAAAGTTATCATATACTCCAAAGACTGAATTTGATGCAGTATAATGAAAAATTCCCTGGCAAAAAATTTTCAGAAGCCAATCGGCAAGAATTACTGAAAACAAACAGTTGGAACTCCAATTTGGAACATACTCTTGGCATCTAAGCCAGGGTTCACACCAAAGCCACTGATGAAAGTAACATAGCAGAATTTCTTACATGGCTGCAACCCGCAAAGTGAAGCTCATAAAGCATAATGCAATTTTAACTGCCAGTCACCTCAGTCAATTTGGCATGCAAACAAAATTTGGCAACTTTTCTGCCAGAAAGGTGTTTTTGTCCATTCAAAGATCTTGCACATGGAACATCTATTCTTACATACTGCAATGACTAAGAGTTAAAGGATTATGCTTTAACAAACTGGGCAGGGAGTGTGCTACAATATTTCCTCCTCCTCTTAGGTAATGTACTACTACATCTCAAATGTAATTACAAGTTATGCTAGTCATTAAAACCAGAAACAAGTACTACATTATGGGAACGATTCATCCCAACAGCTTTAACTGACAATAAAATGAGAAGTTTCAGCTCAGACGAAACAAGACTGTGGCCTTGTCTACCATAACTGAACTCAAATAGTACTGTCAAATAAACAGTAACAATATTATATTGATTTAAGGACACCCGTGTTAAGTCAAGTGTTGTCCGCTTCTAGTAAAAACAACAACCCGAAACAAGATACAAAATATCTACCATGTTAGACAAAGTAAAGGAACAGCCGATACTTTGAAATTCAAGTTACTCCTTTTAAATATGTTAATTTTACCACCTCACCTTCACTGCAATTTCACTGACAAGGAAATTCCCACTTCTAAGTTTACAGCAATATTTTTCAAAGTAACAACATAAAACAGGATTTTTTTAGGCTGCAGACAGTTTGTCCCCATTTACATAAGATTTCCAAAGGAAAATTGCATCCAAGCATGCAGTGGGGGGAAAGCAGCTGTATGTTCCCCTGCTACTTTATAGCAAACACCCATAGTCTCAAATTTGAGATAGGAAGTTTTAAACCCGTAAAAAGCCACTTTAAGGAAACCATTCTTTCTTAACTTGCACACTAACTAAATTAGTAAAATAACAGCTTTTAAACTCACAACAGCACTGGCATTGACAGAGGCAGGTTCAGCGCTTCCATTCATATCAGAGCTCCTCTCCTTTTTGATCTCTTCCAGGTCAGTAACTGTGCCTGGGCCTTTCTTCTTCTTGAGTTTAGCCAAAATAGAAGATTCCCTCTCTGGAAAGGGAGGCATTTCTTCCAGCACTGTAGCCTTATCAAAGAAAAAAAGTGTATTAGTTAAACTTACAGAAAAAGCCAAACCAGGCTTCTGAGTCTTTGAAAAGATATGCCCTTACAGATTGCACGAGGCAAAACCAGAAGTAATTATCCACACAGAAAACGACTATGCAGTTTATTGTACAGTGATGGAGTAGACTTGCTTTTTTAAAAAAAAAAAAATTAAAAATTATTTAAAACCTTCTGAGGTCCTCCCAAAGCAGTTGTTTAAGAGAACAGGAGCATATCACTTCTCTAGTACAGTGCTAGTAAATAAAAAAAAAAAATAAAAATTAGATCATAGCAGACCTAATAGTCCTTAAGTCAAGCAGACCTAGACTGAAACCACAGATGATTACCCAAGGATCTAGTCAGACCTAAGCATTTATTAGCTGCCAAAATTAAGTGTGCCATGCTCTGGCCAGACCTGAGAGCATCATGTTAAAACACTAAACTTCTAGAGACAAAAAAAAAATTCAGCACAATCACAAGTTTCCTGCCCACCATCAAGTTCGTTCTCAAAACAAAGCACTAGCCTTTTGGTATCTGAATACTGTAGGACCCTGTACTACGCCAGCTTTCACTGGCTTCCCAGCTCCAGATTAGCATGCTTTAATGGTCATTTGTCCCAATAATGCAATAATAACTTCCATTTTAGCTCTAAATTAAAGATGACTGCAGCTGAATTAGGTAGACTAAAAGAATCAGCACCCACATTATGGATCCTTAATCCTGCATTAAGATTTCTGAGCAATCAGGTAAGGTTTAGTGGAGTTTACTTGTTGACAGAAGACACAGAGTTCTGCGTAATAAAAAAAAAAATAATCTTTATACCTACCAATATATCAGTACTGGCAATAGTACTGAGCCTCAAATACTCAACAGCTCTCTGCTGCAGCTCAACATCAGCATTCTTTAGCTGACTGTCACTGCGCAATACATCTTGAATTGTAGTTTTGATTTCTGGAAACAGGTTCACAAACTTGATGTAGGTAGACAGAAGCAGAGCTCGGGTAGGAACACTACACAGATGAAACTTGGAATGTAGCAAGTTGAACTGGATGAGGGGACTTAAAAGATGGGAAGAAAAATAATTTGTTCAGCTTTTGTAGACATAATTCTTAATGCATTACTAGCAAGAGCTGAAACATTTTTTAACTGGCTTTTAGGAATATTAAATAGACGTTAGATTCTTTACAGAAAGTGTTACTACTTCAATTCAGTATTTTAGAAGGTGTTTTACCTTGATCTTGGATCACCTGCTATCAGATTTCCAAATTCTCCCAAGATGTAGCCACCTACTTTTACAAGATTCTCGTGGCATGCTGGAGCTTGAAGGGCCTGTAAGAACACATTAATAGTCATCGATCTGTAGTGTATCAAGAACGATCTTTTGTCACTTCCATGTCCAGTTTCCTAGTCTCCTGTAAGAGCAGACCATAGGTCTAGGCATTATAGAGCACTTACGAGAAAAGCATGATAGGTGGTACGACTTCATAGAAGAATCTCTAACGTAAGCATTACTTGCTTAAGAGCACTCTTAGGCCCATCTAGCAGCACTGTGGACTTTTGAGGACAGATACAGCTGCTTAGGTTTCCCCTTACATTTTTAGGGGTGTCAGTGTATTAAAATTAATATACTTAATTTAAACCTTGCAAGAACATGCTGAAGTTGTCCACAATAAAAATACTGTCTTTATTGAGTATGAAGAAACACATAGTAGGGATGAGTTCTGAAAGTCAGCTTAAACATTCAGGAAAGGAAATAAAAAAAAAAGTGGAAAGCCCATATGAAGAACCCAAACAAAGTCAGAGCAACAAGGCCAGGCATTTGAAAGTGTTCTCCTTTAATAGTTCAAATTCCAGTTTTATCAGATCCTGAACAGAAGGAATGGGTATATGCTTCCAGAAGGATCATCAAGTTATCATTTTGAGTGTTTTGGATTCCTGCGTGCAGAAAACTAGAAAGAAAGGGAAAAAAAAAAAAGAGAAAAGCAAGCCGCCCTGTAAAAGGCTTCTATTTTTATTACATTTCAGTAATTTTGCAGGTAATGTGGTTTCCTTACCAAGCCATCCATTCAATGTCATCCACCAAAATAACAAAAAACCCAGCATAACGCACCCTGCCCTCCCTCACCAAAACCAAAATAGTCCCAGATGTATTCTACATTACTTAAGCCAGAGAAGCTTCTCATCAACTTAATACAGTCTCTAGCTCTGAAAATCTATGATGCTTCAGCAGCATTTTGTTGAAATATTCAGGATCATATTTTAACTCCTCCCTAACATGGGGAAGCACACACACCTGCTAGATTATGTGGTGTTTACTTAATTCCTACCTCATTTTGAAAGGGAATTAAACACAGTTATTCTCACCTCAAAAACAGTCTTTGCTGCATACCCTTGAACATCATCCCTGTTGATGACAATCTGAATAACTCGATACCACACTTCTTCACTGACATAATCACCAGCAATGCGAATCAGATTCAAGATTGTATCCACATACCAGGTATAATCCACCGCATACTTCTCAGCTAGAATTGCAACTTTCAGAACCTGAACACATGTAAGAGAATAAAGAAAGGTTGACTAGCTTCTGCTATCAGCTGTATATCAGGATTCACTTTCATATATGCCTAGTGACACCCCATGATATCCCATGAAGCCTCAGTTTCAGATGCGTCAGCCTGCTCACTTGCTCCCACAGCTAAGATGAAAGATAAATATTGAAATGCTGTGCCAGAACACACCAGTTGCCAGGTACATAATGCTTTCCCCATAAGGCATTCGAATATGTTGCATCTGTGGCTTTTCAACTGTGTACCTAAGCGATCAAGAGCAATTTATTGAACATTTTTGTTTGCTGTAAAAACAGCATCTAAACCATCACTGAGACAGGACCAAGTAGGAAATTGGAGACCGCTAAAAAAAAAACAACCACCAAAAAACCAAACAAAAGCCGTGGAAACCCAAGCTAGCAGAGACAGACCAGAGTCACCAAAATATAGCTGACTTTTTCAGGTCATAGTAAAAATCCTATATCCTGAAGCAATCAGCATAGGAAAAGACCTCCACATAATCTGTTGCATTTATACTGACCAATTCTTTTAAGAGTAGTAACTTAACAGAATGAAATTCACATTATCTGCCAAGTCAGGGTAGATTGCCAACAGCAACAAGACAGCACAAGAGGTAAATCAACTAACACTGTATGCTATGTTAACGTCTCTGATCAAGAAACTAAACACCTAAGTAAGCTAAGTAATTACCCTAAGTACAGGTTTTGGCTACCATTCTAGGAAGGTCATTAAGTATTTCAACTTCTGCATTTTTTTTCCTGGTGGGAGGAAGGAGATAGATATCATGCCTCTCTTTTAGCGGATTATAAGGTATGGTTTTTGGGAATCCTTAGACAGAGAATGTTCTCACAGCATACATAGTATGAAGTTCTACCTACAAATAAGTAATTATCACACTAATTTTTGAAACTATTAAACAGTTGACTAGAGTAGGATCTCAGATCTAGAGATCGTATTTGCTTAAGTGTTGATAAAATTCACTTCACTTTCTATATGCAATGCCCTGAGACCAAGATTAGTTTTTAAAACTCCTAGTTTCCAAGGGTTTTTTTTTTTACCCCCTCCCCCATTAGTTTAACCTAAATGAAGAACATTCTTTGCTATTAGACTACAAACTTAGGGGTTTGTGGGTTTGTTTTGTTTTTCTTTTTTTTTTAAACCACCATGAAAAAAGAACCTCTATCACAGACTATCCAGCATCCCACTCAATAAATCATATATATGGTGCCAAATCCAGCTATGAAAAAATTAAGGAAATACAAATATCTCACAATTTCTTCTCTAATGGAATAATCAGCAGTCTCCAAGTAATTCAGCATTTCAGCCACAATCTGTTGAGCATTGCTTCGGTCACACATTGCGTACAGAAGATCTACAGCTCTTTGTCGTACACTTACATCTCTTTCAGTCTACGAAAGGACACACAGCAAGAGGTCAAGATGATTTCCTCTTTATTTGGAAAGCACATGTAACTTACTGAAGAGATGAAACTTACTATAATCCATAGTCAAATTTAAAACAAATGCGTTTTCATAATCTTTCAGATACAGAATGAACTTAGATATACCCTTCACATAAGCTATGAGTTTCTCATGTTATTCTCACTTTCTCATGTTATTCTAGAAAGAGGTCACTGGAGACTCAGACAGCTTCCTGATTTTAGATACTACAAGAATTCAAATCATCAGGTTTTGTTTCTGTAGTATACATATTCAAATCTGTGCAAGTGCTGAGAGGATGGAGGAGTTTGTACAGAATACTCCACTATTACCCTAACTAGGGTGAATGAGTTTGTGGTCCACTGTGCACTGGGTAACTGGCACCACTGGCCACAAATGCACTAATAACTGGCTGAAATTGTCAAATTGTCACCAGGCCAATGGGCAATCAGCTACCTGCAGGTTTAGTGTTGGACTTGCCTTGGATGAACAGAAGCCCAGCTACGACAGATATGTACTTCAGACAAATGTATTAATAAGCTACAGCATGAGCTTGGAAGAAAACAATACATGTGAACACTGAAGTGTGCAAGTAAATTTACATGCAAATCAGTCTTCCTCTTTCAACTTCTGCTTTTTCACATAAACATAGCCTGGGAATGTCCTTCTGGTTTCTTGACTTTCTGATTCTGCAGTGGAAGTTGATCTGCTCTACTGCTCCCTATGAACTACTGCAGTGAAGGAGCAGTGTCCGATACCAGCAACTCAGTAATAAAACAAAGTCTTCCTAGCATTCTCTGTTTTGAAATTCCACGTTTTGAAAGAATTATTCATCTTCAGTCTATAGCTTGAGGAGATACCAAAGTGTTACAGGGGCCACAGCTACAAGTATCAGATTTATTAAAAAGCTGCAGAAATAAACTGAAGCTGACCTTTATCATTGCCAGCACAGCAAGGTTTTGCAGGATTAAGGAAAACAACCTGAAGCAGACTTCTGAGAATAACTCGTTTGGTCCCCAAGTATTATTAGCTTAATTGGGGATGGGGGGCTTGGGGCAGTGAGGGAGAGGGCATTGAGGCAGGGGAGATGACGACACTCAAAACAGATTGCACACTTAAATATTTACCTTCAATGCATTGATAACTGTTTCTATGTGTGTTTTCACAGCCTCGTGTGAGAATTCAGAGCTGGCAAGCGTGCACATGCTTTCCAGTGCTAGGTAACGCAAATTAGTTTCTCGGTGCTGCAAGAACTGACCTAGCTGGTTGCAGGCACGGACTAGTAGATTTGGCTCACTGCACAGAACAGGAGAGAAAGTGAAAGGGTTAAAAGCAACAGGTCTGAGAACACCCAATACAGAATACTATTTCTGCAGTGGAAATTTCTTCAGGCTCCAAGTGTCTGCTAGAATGCCCCGCTGGTGAAATGAAAATTCAGATACCCTGAGCAAGTAATCTCTGTTGGATCAGAGTGGTGGGCTCAATACAAAACACCAAAAAAAAAAAAAAACCAGCAAGAAACAAAGCAATAAAAAAAATATGCTGACAGCAACACAGTTCATTAATACTGTTCAATTCCATTACTGTGGTTGTGTTCCAATCTAGCAAACAGCTTCATATTCTGTTCTCCCCCCGCTTCCTCCTCAGTAAAATTCCATCTAGTGTTCAAGACAAAGCCACAGCTTCTCACTTTAAAAAATCCTCTCATAATAGAGGTGTTCTCACAGCTTACCTGTCATGATGTATAATTAAGCTTATTGCCTCAAACAGCACAGCATTCTTTGCATTTGAGTGTTGTACTTTTTTTGACTTTGGCGGCTCCTGCGCTTTGTTCAGAATAGTTTCCAGGCATTCTGTTAGACGACCACGTACCGCAGGGTCTTCTGGAGAAGAACAAGCCGTTGGACAACTTCATTTTGCTCAACGCCCTAATCCCTACCTTAGGCCTTCCACCTTGCTAAATCTGAATAAACTGAAGTATTCTGATACATTAAAAACAGTTCACCCTCCCCCAATATACAGTTGGCAAAAGAATTCTAAGCCACAGTTCTATTTGGGCAAGAACAAAAGCCAAACGCGATCTGCATTATAATATATTTAAAGGCTTTAATACAGTCGATAACATTAAAGAATGTTTGAAATGGCAGTTGCAACTATTTTGTAAGATGCACGCTGGTTTGACACTTCGCTCTAAGCTACATGGCCTTTTGAATTACATTGTGTTTAATTTTAACAATCTGAAACACTCAAGAGTACAGACTTCAGTATCCTTGTCTTAAGGCAATGTGCTTGCACTCCAAGTTATGGTAACGCTACAGCACAGTAGCTCTTTGGAGAGAGTGTACTGCATAAAAGAGATGACCACTGTTGTGATTTGTGCATTACCTGGAGGTGGATAGCACTGCAACAGCCTCAGAAGTTTCACAGATAACCAAGGAGCAGGAACAAAGTAGTACGTATAGTCCTGAAGATCTGTTGATGCAGAAGTTACAATCTGTAAAATAAGCAGACAGCACGTCAGCTACTGAAGTGATGCGCAATCATGAGAAGGACCCAAAGAACACTGTAGGTCACCTTTGACAGAGGCTTACAAAACTATGTCACTAGCAATGTTTAATTCAGTAATTAATTAGGTGCCAGCTGTCATACTATGAGTATATCATCAGGTTCCCTAGTAATAGAAATTCAGTTTTACAGATACAGTAGTCTTGGAAGTGTCTTCCTGAAAGCATACTTGCTTTTCTTAAGAATTAAAGATGACCATCTTGTAACACCAAAATGTTTAACTAGAAGCTTGACTTTCTTTGGTTCAGCAATTCACAGGTTCAGCCAACAGAAAGCCTAAATATAGGGTTATAGTTGACTGCTGACAGGTGAACTTGGAATTCATGCACAAGATGCTGTGACAGACTGAACTAAAGCAGAAGGATCAGCTAACACCTTCAGTAATATTCATACTCCAGAGCAAAGAACAGATAGCTTTCACAGAAGAGGTGTATATGCATAGTGAAAAGTGATAAGGATTAGATTAGGTTTCAGAGGGAGTACCCCTCTTCATGGATTTCTCTTCCCTCTTTGATTCTAGGGTAAGCAGGAGTTTGGCACGAGCTTTGCTCAAAGAAGTTTTATCTAATTCTTGCTGCTCCATTACAGAACAGCTATGCACTTCCCTCAGCACTCCCTTGCTTTTAAGTATTAGACAAAAATCTTCGAATTTGAAAAGAAATTACATTTCTCTGACCTACAGATAATTTTGGGTATAACACTGCATAAATCTGGGTCTAAAATACATTTGTTAAGTAGTATCCTCCCATGTCTTGCACACCTTCCAAAAGACAAAAATCAATCAAAACAGTAATGTAAGTTTTCCAGCATGAAGATGCTAACTTACAGAAATGTCTCTCCACTTCTCCCTCCAACCCCTGTGCCTGCTTAACCTCCTACACCCATTTACAGAATATCAAATGCTTATGATTATTAACCTAGCAGCAGCTCAAAAGAGGGAACAAGACGACGACTCATCTTGTAAGAAGCTTAGATAAGGTTAAAAGTACGGGCTGTATTTTTGAGGGTTCTGTGCAGAAGTTTGCAGAATCAGTCTTTGATCCAACTACTCTTTGGTATTACAGTAACATAAAATGAGGATTAAAAACTCAACTGCATCATAAGGATCGTTTCAAATACAAGCAGCTCAGAGAGAGAGAGAAACACCTTTTTGCTACATAGACTTGGAGCATAGCAAGGATTAAACCAAGAAAGTTTGGGCAAGCTAATACAGTTTTTTGCCTTGGTAAGCAACAAGTGTTAAAAGAGATTAGCTGAACCAGCTATATGAAGTGAAACTGAATCATCTTCACTTTTAATGGTACACTAATCTGACCTAGAAAGCTGAATAAATAAGCAACAGTAAGCTAACCTGACCTAGAAAACTGAGTAAATTAAGCATCAGTGAAGTATTATCAGGGTTATCATCGGACTCACTCTGCTTAATCTCGACACTGCCAAGGAGACGGAAGTTTTAAACTCTTCTGGGTTCTTCTGTGCCAAAGTGGTGATCAGACTTGTAGCTGCAGTAACCACACCCTAGAAAAAAACCAAAGCAATGCATTCAATTTTGTAACACAAACATTTTACGTTACTGCAGACTAAAGCACTCTTATTGCTGCTGAAGCACAGGTCTTAATAGCCTTACCTTCATAAAGTAACTAGACAGGGGAAAAAAAAAAATAGAGTCTCTTAGCTAGAACAATAGGTTTTTCTGGACCAGCAAGATAAGAATGACAACATGGACACCACAGGACAAGGAAATCCAAGCACTGACAAATCAGGCCTTGCATTTTTAGTGCAGGTCTAATCTTAAAAGGCCTAGGAAAATTAGTATTACACCCATGCAATATGACTTAGGATCACAAGGCACAAGATTAATTTATTTACAGCCAAAGCAAAAGAAGAACTTGTGCATACCATTCTTATATCTCCAAGAAAAAGTAAGGTAAACAAAGCTTTATTAAAAATTAATATATACAGCAACTAAAAAAGGACTACAACTCCTTCTATTTCTTTCCCCAAGCCTGAAGAAAAGAGCAACCCACTTGTCTGAAAGACTCAAGAAGAAATAAAATAACAGTGTATTTAACTGCAGAAATGACATCATTCTCTATACAGAGTAGGCACGAGAAGCATAATGAAACTGATTTACCAAGTGCTGGTCATTGAGGAGATGCACCACTCTAGATGTCCAGTCTCCCATGGGGACAAGGTCAGGAGAAGTTCTATATAAACGCAGCAAGCATAAAGCAGCACTCTGCTTCACACTATCCATAGTATCTCTGCAAGACATAAATATGGATTTAAAATACAGTGGTTAAGTCACAGCAATACTTGCAGGCCAGCATTACACTAGTCTTTGCACTGACTCAACACCCTAGCCAGGTAGCATCTTTTCAACAGACATTGAAACAGAAGTTCACTAAATTCTTCCTATTGTACGTTATTTGTTCTTAACTTTGTCCAGTAAGTTTAACTAGCCAAGTTTTCAACATTACATGTGTCTAGTAGCCTCTATAATGATTCTTTGCAACTTAGAGTGACATTTCACATCTTTTTATCAGAATTGAAAGTTCATCATTAGATGAACACAAGCTCATCTAATCACGAGAACAAGCTTCTTCCAAACTGACTCAAGCCAAACAGTCAAGGTACACTATATTATGCATGCAACGAAAGCTGGATCTCCTGATAGGTCCTGCATATCAGATACTAATCATTAATTACTCAACAGCTTCAGTACCTACAGCTAGCATGCAAGTTGGCTAGCTATCACCAAGCATGCAACTCACAAATCTATGCACCTTGCCATCCATGCCGCTGGCACAGAAATGGAATATTTTAAGAGCAGCATGCTACTATTCTAGTTCAGTGAACTCTCTTTCACAAAGTAGTCAACTAAGCATTTTGTATGTTGTACAAACAGCAGCTAAAAAACGCACAGAGTATTAGCACTGAAAGTTTTAAGAGGCAATCTTGGTTAAATGTTCAGGAACCTCCACATCCCCAGTAGAAGTTCAGTCCACCTATTCTTTATGAATTTACTAATTTTCCATGAGATCAAGTTGTACCTCAGTTAAAAAAAACAAAACCCAAACCTATTCGTCCCTTCCCTGTCCACTCTCTCCTTCCAGTTTGTATTCAAGCCAAGGGAGCTACGCTAAAGTTGCAAATGTAACTGACTGCTCATTCTGCACAGGTCACTTAGATATGACATGTACATGTACACATTTTATACATATTCTCTTAGAAATGCAGAAGGAGTGACAGCCTGAAGACTGATCGCAGAACATAAATGCGGCGCAAAGTGCAAACAAGTCTGAACTGAAGGAGCTGTGCTCTGCCTGTGATTGATAACCTTAAAAAGTTCCAAAAATTTCACTTAGGGTCGTCTTACTAAAACCCATGACTCATCATCGCAGTGTTGTCTCCACTATGCTACATGGAGAATAGCACCTGGCAAGGGCAGTGCAGGACAGGACAGCAACAAGCCTGACAGGGCCCCAGAACGAGCCATCTCTAAACATGCGCCCTTACATAGGGAATTCCATGTCTGAGAAAGGTGGAATTGCAGCATAGATTCTCCCCAATTTCCTCCACCAGACTAGACCCATACTGAGCACCAGGTGCTAGCTGCTTATTCTTCTCTTTCTGGCCCGTACTACATTTCAGCTTTGCAAAACAGTAAGTGTTCAAGTGTGGCATTATAGAGACACTATTTCAAGAGTTCAGAAGTATTTCCTAAGACTTTTGCCACCACTAGATATCACATTATATCCTTCCTCTTGTCGCCAACTCAGTGCACACAATAGACACAGTCAGAATTAGTGTTGCATAAGCAAGCACATTTCCAACATTTGCAAGCTCCAGTGCTTGACATTTAGAGTATTAATACAGTTCTTACGCAACATGTTAGTTTTTTATATTAATGTAAGACATCAGTTTGTTATAAAACAAGGTCCATGCATATTCCAAAACATTTCATATCCATGAGAGAGTTAAATGCACTGGTTGCACTCAGACTTTTAAGTTTCAAAATAAATTAGCCCTGCAATCACAAGTTTTATTTTAGATTTACTTAACTACAGTTCCAGACATTTGCCAGGTCTGTTTAGAGACTTCTAGCAATACAAAGGGAAAGTTAGAAAGTTGGCGGTGACTATTTGCCATTTACAGGAATTGCTGTTTACACGGTTAGTAAAGGAAGCAAGAAAGCTCACACAACAGAATATTCTCACATTCCTTATGAAGTCAGAACCATTTAAATAAAAGCTTTGGTTTATAACAAAAGTTGTAGTGTAAACATCTATTTAGGTTCGTTTATTTCTTCTTTTCATCAGGAGAGATAAGGAAAGTAAAACATACACATTTCAGGGGTGTTCACTACCACACGTTTATACAGAACAAAAACTTGATCACAACAAAGCTGTAAAAGCCTATTCAAGATATTGACATAGTCTTAATTTCCACCTTGTATTTGTACATTACACAAGCAACTCCATGCTCAGGTATATCAAAGTATCTGCAGTTACTAGAAATTGTCACTATTTGTACTGCAAGCCCAGGGCTGTATAGCTCTAAGCATGGATTAAGCTGCTGCAATGGAACTGAGTTGCTGAAAAGGTTTATTGGTGTTGTATTTGAAGGAGGCATGTCATACCTACCCAGCTACAAGTATTTTTGGAATTTCTCCAGCAAATGCTTCCGCCATCTCCCGGCTACCCACATTAGCAATACAATGCAGAGCAAGCCCCATGAAGGTGGGGTTGCGGCTGGCCAGATCATTCTTGATGGCATTGTTTATTAAGCGAATCAGCTCACTGTTAGAGTTCACTAGTACGGAGATGAAGAGATATCCCTGTGATTCAGAAAAACGAAAATGAAAGTTGATTTTAGCTGATTTAGATTATGTTTTCTGTTAATGCCACAAGTAATTCTTTGAGACATACAGTTGTCCTCCAATACCAAACTTAGGGACAGAAATAGATATTTAGATAGCAGAGCAAAGGCTAGAAAGATTAAGTGAACTAAAAAAAAAAAGAGTAAGTTTAGCGTTACCCTAATTTATCAGTTTTTAAGTGTTTCATCAATCTATTTCAGCATATACTCTAAAGATCATTTTAGATGAATGGGAGGAAATCAATAATATTATCCAGACACTAGTAAGTTACATGTACTTGATAAATACAACCTTACGTAGGAGGATTTAAAGAGATATTCTGAAAATTAAAAGGTTACTTACATTTTAATACAAGACTCAAGGCAGTTTCTTAACAAGAGTAATAATTTTACACAGAGTGCACATTTTAGCTTTTACAATCAGTACAAGATTCCCTGAGCACAAAGGTGTTTAAATTTCAGAATCACTGCTAGATCCAAAAATAAGGCTTTAAGGTGGGGCGGGGGAATGAAGCAACATCCTTTACAGACCATACAGCTGAAGCTGTATATTAGAAGAGTTTATCTTTTACAGAGACTGAGTTACTCACAATTTGTTTCTCTGTATATCTATTGGAACTGAGCAGGTTTACAGCCTCCATGTGACCAAAGTCAATGTCATGCCCCAGGAGAAAGATGAAGAGCAGTTTGCAGACATATTTTTTCTTACTGTAACCATCCAGAGCCTTGTCACCTGGAAAGCAAGGAAACAAAGAACAATTAAGCCTATGTTGTTCCTGTATCTGGTTCCTCCTCCTCTCAGTTCTACCGAGGTACCTCATCATGTCTTACAGTAACAAGACTTACAGTTGTACCCAGCAATACTGACATTTGATTCACTGTGTACCACCCTACAGAAGAGGGACAAACTGAGGGTTCAGCTATTGCAGTACTGGAATTTCAAAAATTTTAAATATATTATTTCAGCTTTTATTTACTCTACAGCGAGCAAAATGCTAAATATATCCATTTATCTCTGACTTAAAGGACTGTAAGTCCTTACATCATTTTGTGCTAAACACATGAAAGTTATCACAAACCATCATAACAGATGTCAGACAACCAAACAACTCCTGGGTTTTCAAAAAATTATTCCCAGTCATAGAACACAGGTAGCTTGTAGCTCTTCCTAATGGTCCGAGACAGAAAAATGCATAACTCCGAAAAAGCTGAGCTGTCACTGAATCAACAAGACGTTCACATGATATTAGTTTTAAAGATTTATCTAAATCTGAAATTCATTTATAAGGAAAAAAAACACCAAAAC
Source organism: Calonectris borealis (assembly GCF_964195595.1). Lineage (NCBI taxonomy): Eukaryota > Metazoa > Chordata > Aves > Procellariiformes > Procellariidae > Calonectris > Calonectris borealis. The sequence goes on along the minus strand of NC_134325.1, from coordinate 2,312,106 downwards.
CTGAAGATTTCAGTGTTAATTCTATTTACCATTATCTATATCCTGAAGGACAGTCATGAAATAATGCTATCATCTAGTCCCTGAATTATCCTGCTATGTCCTTGAAGTATTTTCTTGCTAAGAGGTAGTACATACATGTTTATTCAATTTTGATTTTCCTGTTTCTGTTAAGAGCAGCTATACGTTTTCCGTACACATGTTCTCTTGTTAAACCAATTATCAAACCTTTATCACAGTAAGAAGTCTTAACACACTTCCTGAAGTGCACCACAGTAGAGAACTCAGCAGCAACAAAATAAAAACAGCAAGTCTTTTTAGAAAGATAAATGATAGAGGTATATCCCAAAGCCTTGAAAAAACACATGAAATGAGATTACCATGAGAGCTTTAAAGTATTTGTAAAACAAAAGTATTCACAAGTGTTTCAGTTTTAGAAGAAAAATGCACCCTAAATAGGTTTGGCCTTATATTGCAGTATTGCTGTATTTTAGCTTGTAAAAGCTACATAGAACAGTACAGCAGCTTACAGCTCATCAGGCAGACCACTTCTTTTCCTGAAGAAAAGGTCTACATAGGAACATACACTTTTTGCAGAACATTCTCTCCCTATCCCAAAGCAGGAGATAAAGGAGTATCCACTAAATCAGGCAAGCCTGAATGCTAGAGAGTTCAGTCAGGGTAGCAAAGTTTTGATAGATGCTGCTGCCTAAAAGGCTATATAAGCTCCCCAGCCTCTGCATTCTGTGCCCAGAATAACTAGTCTGTCAGATCAGTGTGTATTCCTTAGTGATGGGCAAGTTCAGCCAGAACAGCACTGCATACAGTAAAGCTTAAATAAGATATCCCTAACTCATTGCCGTTCCCCAAAAAAGCTCCAAGCTGCATTTTTTTTTAAACCTTCAGATTTATGTAATAGGCAGCTAAATATATAATAAACAATCTTAATGGTATAAAAGCTTCTCCTTCCTTCTTATCCACTGGTGCATAAGCAGGTTAGATTTCCCATGCCACATGCATCTGCAGCTCCCATAGATTTCACACTACATTCACTGACTGTATAAAGCCAACTAAACTTACAGTTTGTGAAAGAATGTACACTACCATCAACATGTGAAGCCACATAACGTTAGTGAACCAAGAGAAAGCATACTGCCACATCGAACTAAACGATAAAAGGTTATGTCTACAGGCTGCAACTATGCATTTTGGGGGGTTGCTTTCTATTTTGACTCTAGAAACATCTTTTACTTAGTTTTATTTCAACTGAGAAAACAAATTTAATTACACAACTGCCATTTTAATACAGACAATGATACCCTTCAAACCTGAGTCCTTAGACACCCGTTGTCTTTTTTTTTTTTTTTTAAACTGGCACAGAGAGCATATCAGTTGCCAACAAAAAAGCTTTACCTTAAAGCTATTTTTATGCTGCGCAAGGAGAAGTTGCCTTCAGGTCCGTACCACAGAAGCTGGTACAGGTCACATTTTACTTAGACACATGAAGCAGTGTTACTGTAGATACTCATGACAGTGAAATCCTGCTATCCTGCTATACTGAAATCCTGTCAAGATCCTCTGACAACACCCAGCTCTGCAGAAAGCTGCCCAAAGACATGTTTTCTTCAAGTTACATTTACAGTTTGCTGCCATAAGGCTATTTTCCTGCTGAGTCAGCAAACGAATCCAGGGCAGTTTGCTTTACTAGACACCTGAATTAACATTAGAAGAACCAGAGCAAAACATCCAGACTGGGGGGAGAGAAAGTTCCCCCACACACACCTTCTTTGAAAGCAATATGACCAGAGGGAAAAGTAGATATTCAGCCATGTCTGTCTATCTGCTGTAGCCTTCAAACTATGGCTTGAGCAGCAAAGGAATAAAGTCTGCTGTATTTATAACAGGGGAAATAACTATCTCCTGTTATACTATTTTCCCCAATAAAATGGTACTCAAGAGCAGAAGCTTCCTCCCATCCCAACATGGTAGGGAGATGCAGATCAAAGATACTTTCCTTCCTTAAGAGAGGCAAGGAAAACAAAAATACACAAAAAGGCAAAGTGACAGCTTTAGTTTGTAAACATTTTTCAGCTGCGTAAGGAAAGTTTTTGCAAGCTCTTAGGATTTGATTTTCAATTGGTCTTCTGCATGAGATCTGTAAGGAAAATAATTAATCAATGAATAAACCAGGGAGGCTTTATATTACTTATCAATAAGAACATGCCAACTCATGACAAGCCAGTTGTTTCCAGGTGACTGATTAAAGGAACAGGTGATGCTGGATACCATTACCAAATACTATTATGATTCACAGAAGGGAACACTAAATAAGCTGTATCCATTTTAGTCAGTGTTCCTCTAATGGCCGAGATCTACATAATTGAGGACTTGCTATGGTATTTAACAGCATTAATATCATTAGTTGCTTCTCTATAAGTATAGATACATCAAAAGGCATCAGAAAGTAGCTTTCACATGAACTTTACCTTAAGTAAAAGAAAAAATAGTTCACGACTGCTTTCAAAAGCTTTTGTTCCTTGTATGCAGAACCAAAGGCAATCTGAAGGTTCTCAATAACAGGCCAGTTTATAAACTAAGTCAAGTAACAGTTACTAGAACCCTTCTTTAAAGCCTTATTAGTTCCCAGCAATAATAGAACATCATTGTCTTTTTTTAAATTTTATTTAATATTTAATTAGCTGAGCAATTTGAAAAAAGAGCATTGCAGTTAAAGGTGTCACTGTAGTTGTCTAACTCCAGCTGTGTTTTGAAAAAGTCTTTGATTCAGATTCTTATTGAAATTTCAAGTTTAACTATTCAATTCCTCTCCCTCCCATGTAACATTTACAAAGAGTTATAAGGTTCTATTTTAAAAATTACTAACAAGTCTCATTGCTTAAGTATGTGCTAAAATAGCACAGCTTCCCCCAGCCTCAAGCAAACATCCGAACAAGAGCAGAAGGAAATTTCACATTCTGTTCTGTTATCTTTATTGCAATACACAATAATTTCTTTTAACTCAGCTCATTTTTAAATGCTTTTGGGAACATTTGCAAGTACTGCAAATCAAGTCAGGAGAAACAGGAAGGATTCAGAACACACGTCAGCAGATTTTGAGCACAGTGGGCATTTCAAAGGCTACTTGCTTTCCTGGGAAGTTTATTAGTCATCTTTTTAAGAAAGAAATTATTAACTGCCAATCAGCAAATAGTACTATTAGTAAGAAAGAATTATTACTTTCACATTTCTGTGCATCACCTCTCTACCATTTCAGCAGGGAAGTTTTGGTTTGCATTGCTCACAGATCTCTCTCATGCAGCCTTCCAAAAAGGAAGAAATAAGGCACAAATGCATTATGAGACCCTTTGGTTCCCAGGCAGCACCTTCTGTCTCTAATTTGGACCATGAGTTAAAAAGCAGCACCTGCTTTTGAATCTAATTCAGTATACTTAAAAACCAGCCTGCTGCACAGTTGCAGAACCTGCTACCAGCCAGAGGGGGCAAGGCGGCAGTTTAGTCCTGTGGGATGTTCGCTGGGGAGCAGAGGGTAAGGAAGCCTGACAAGTCTAGTCTCACTAGCATCCAGATGGTTGATTGCTATCTCAAAGACAAGACAATCTTAGCTTTTAAAACTGCAGTAATGGCTTATGCAAAACAGAATGGACAACACCCTGAAGCGTTTCTGTGCATTCGTGTGCTTCCTTCCAGGTTGACACTGACGTATGTTCATGCGGTTGACAGCAATCCAGTGCTATACTGTATCAGATGGCCTACTACTACCTTAGAGGCTAAGAAAAATGAAGTTGCTTTTTATGAATGAATCTACACTTTGAGACAAGATTTGTCTTTCCATAAGAGTGACAGTCCAAGCCCCCTAAATGAAAGGCTGAATATCTGTGGCAGACAACCCATACAAATCCATACGCTAGTATTTAGCTGCCATACTTCTACTACCAGAACAGAGCATTACTAGAGCAGTCCTACAACTCAGGTGATGTTTGAAGCCTGATTTTACTTCTAACAATTCACTTTGTCAGTGAAAACACTTTATTATTTTACTGTGTGATTGCCTTCATACATCTCTTAGATGATCAGAAGACAGTGTGACTAACCAGACCCGTCTTAAATATAAAGACTATGCTTTTACAGCCTGCCAGGAAAGCAATTTACTGTTACACAGCTTCTGTTTAAAACAGGTATTTAGAGGCTTATCTTGAACTTCCTGCAAAGGGTTACTGTGTAGTTTGGGACAATAGAGAAGACTTGCTCGAATTTGGGAAAACAAGTGAGCTGAAGTAAAAAAAAGCAGAGATTATCAACTGACATTGGGGCACTTCTGCACAAGCCAGAACTAAGATACACCAGCATGTTTGAAATCTAGCAGCCGCTCTTGTAACACAAACCCTATTAAGCAATCAGAACAAACCTAAAATCTAATGCCAGATCTGGAAAAAAGAACTAGCCTGAATCAAGCAGAGAACAAAGTTCCTTTGACTGCAGAAACAGCTTAGAGATTTGCGGGCAGTTTCATTAGTACACAAATTCTGCTCTGAGAGATCAAAATGATGCAGCAAATGAATAAACCAGATATTTTTTCATTCATTTTCAAAGCAATTACTACTCTGACAGCCAGACTTGTAGTTTGGCTTAAGCATGGAAGTGAAATGAGCTTACAGTCTGAACACGTAAAACAAACAATAGTATATTTCTCCACTTCACACTTAACTCCTACAACTTCTGCTTTATTACACTGGTGTGGTTTCTCTCTACTACATGCATCTTATCTCAGTTAATGCAGAAGCACTTAAAGCAACCGTCAAGGACACACTGACCTCAGCAATGGAACCTCCTCATACTGAAACAAAAGACAAAGTCATCTTAAATACAGAGATTCTAGATTCCTTCAGACCTTGGAACACAGAAGCCAGATCAGAACCCAAAGCCATGGCATACGTCCCACCAGTTCAAAAAAAGTATGACTTTTCCAGAGATGCGCAGCCTCATCCCAGCCTGTTAGGTACACAGGTATTTAAATAGCAGGTTACCCAAACATAAGGCGGGTAACAGGCTTGCCAGCTACTTGCATGATAGAACAAAAGTAGAAATACTTAGCCTCTGTCTGTAACTATGTAAGAATGTATCTTGCAAGTTACACAGGGTGGTGGTCTAGATACTGCAACAGAGTATGCTGAAGAGTGTGAAGCTCCAAAGGAAGGAAAAGGATACTTGTGGTATACCAGTCTCTTATGCCAGTCTCAAGCAAGAACATACCTGTGTCAAGAGGCACTACTGCCAGCCTTACTTCTTACAGTCAGACCTTTCCCTGGTTACAGCAATGCAGCCAGTCCAACAGGTGCATCTTTGGCCAGTTAATTAACCCAGGGCACCAGTATTCCCCATAATTATTTAGCAAGGGACTCCATCTTAAATTCACGGTCGCACATTTGTCTTAATCCAAACTATTTAAAAATATTTTTAAATATGTTTGTTTGTGAACATAATACATGCTATTTTATGTTACATAAAATAATATTTTACATTCTAAAGAAGAAACTGGGTTAAACTGAGTGATCTCCACTTAAAAATAAAATGCATTATAAAGCCTTTCTGCAAGGGCTGAATATTTGTGGCAGCACAAAGCCCACGTAGAACTTCTGCAGCAGAAAGATACGCAGCTATCGCCTCCCTCAGACTCTCAAGGCCTCAGGCAGTTACACAACAAGTTGTCCAAAATCAGCTTCTTCCAAATTGTGACATTTATGTCTAGTTTTCATTCAGGCTACATCAAGTTATTGTCTTCAGTTAAGTAAGATTCTTCACCTAAAATCCATAGAAATTCAGTAATACAGTAGCCATAATGAAGATCAGCTTATGGGAAGGTTTAATCATCTTTCACTCAAACTACTGAATAAGCACACACTGATATTTATTCAAAACTATTTAAACTGTGCTTAAAGGATGCTACAAAAGGTACGCAGGCTAAAGTTATTGCACTACTTCACTGAAAGCACCTCTATTCTCTGATGATTGACTGATTCACGGTTCTACACAACCAAAGGTTCTTATGATCATTTCTCCCCCACATCACAATTAACCAGAGAAGAATTTACTGTGCACGTACTTTTAACTATTTTTGTACTTCAGCCACAAAATACCTTGCAAAACCGAGGAACAGAACTGAACAGGTTTTTATGAACTGTGCCATCAGCAGCTCTTTAACTTATGATTACTCAGTGATACAACACAGCTACCAAACTACCCATGTTAACCAGAGAATGCTATCTTGACAGAATTCAATTCGCTCAAGAGCTTCATTACTGCCAAGTTTTCTTAAATTTTAATACAGTGGCTCATACTGCTGCTTTTACAGAGACATTCACAGAAAAGAACAGTGAAGACTAGCTCTATCGTGTTAGGCAGCCTTTTACTAGAGGTGATATTAGCAACCTTCCGAATACACATTCGTAGACTCTTCACAGGGCAAGACACAGGATGACTGACATTGACAAAATACCGAATTGTGTGCCAGTGTTCATTCTGTGATTCCCACGTAGGATTTATTGCACTTTACCAATAAGCGCACTCAGAAGGCATAATTATTATCAGCATTAATTTTAAAGGCTACATTGATTGCTGTGGTACCTTAACAATTCACAGATTCACTTCTTTCACACTCATAAGTTTACAGAAGTATGCAGGTTAGTGGGTGCGGATGGACTCAAACGGAGTTTAACTTGTGTTACTCAAAACATGTAAGCCATCATTTTTTCTAGAATGCTTAGCTTTCATATGAAATAGAGTTTTGAATCTAGCTTCCCCATTTCAGCTTGTAGATTAAAGCTTTTCACATCAGGTGCAAACATAAGGAGTTTGGCTAGTAAGCAGCAAGTGAGATACTAACTGCTCCTATCTAAAGAGAATTACTTAACAGGATTCGACCACAGCCAGACAGTAAGAACTAGACTATATCCCTGCAAATCAGTACTTAAACAGCCTTAATGATTATGAACTTTTCTGCAATTCCTTATTGCATTCCTTTACAACAGCATGTTTAACCCTAGAAGTGAGGTGAGCAGGTCTGAACAAACCTCCCTCATGTTTCAAGCACACTGGAACACACAGTAGGCAGTGAGGTTCTACAGGAGCTTCAAAAACTTTCAGTTTTTTTACACCTTTTGAAGTTTTCAGACTTTCACTGCAAACTGAAGACTTAGTCTGATGAAAGCTTCCAGTTTCATTAGTGAAAAAATGATTAGGTTTTGCTAACAAACTAAAAGCTTGCCCGTCAACCAAATCAAGATATAAAAGGTGGTGTAGCCTGAAGTCAAGTTGCTGAAAGAACTAGATTTCTGTGTTAGTGTGACTGCAGCAAGGTTTCCAGCTAGGCATTAACTTCTAGTTGTTCTTGATGACAGAAAGGCATAGGTGGAGTAACCGTTAATATAGCTACAGGGAAAGTGACATGCTGCTTTCTAGAAAGAGCTGTCCTGTCTAAACAATTAAGTAAAGAATTCAGGTGCAAAAATGAATTTCAGCAACAGCTGATAACCAATAATGCTGCTATCTGACAGCAAGTAGTTTTATAAACACAGACCAAGAGAAAACGAGCAGTCTGTCGCTGTATCTTTCAGATTAATCAACTTAGTGAAATTAGTTGAAAGATAAAGTAACATGAAACTTTGACTAACTTCTTAAGTGTACAGAAACTTCTGCAACAGTTTTTAATTAAACTTCATCTGAAAGATATACTTAATTCGTCTAGTATAGCTCTTGCTTGGAGATTAAACTACTTTATTTAAAAGTTATAGTTTTATGCTTAAATTTACTAGGCAATAAGATGATCCACTTTGATCATACAGCTGGAACTAAGAAAAATGGCTGTTATGCAGGTTTCTAGCAGACCCTTGAACCATGTGCTAGTTGCTCAGTGTGCAAGCATACTTACTACATGAAGACAGTATCTACTGGTCACTGTCTGGAAAACGGACACAAGTAGTCACTGTGACTGGAAAATGGAGACAAGTTTTAGACTCGGATTGGGTGACGGAGAATAGTCTGTAGAACAGACTATGCAAAGCCCGCTATTTCTGGCAAAAATCAGACCAACAGTGCTAGATGGAAGCTTTGCAATGAAAAGGAATTGAAAAACAATGTGATAGCATAGGGAGGTGACTAAATGAAAGTTCCTTTTTCTATTTACCCTAGAAAAAATAGCCATTAAAATTTCCTCAGTTACCGTACAACTGAAGTTACCAATCTGGATAAAGTACGCTGAAATTTCTAAGAGAAAAACGTTAGCAGAGAGGCGTGTGACGGCTTCTAATTTAGAAGAATTTCTTAACTTTTCTTAAGTGTCTTGCACTGTGGTCAACTTTTCCCTTCCAAGCTGTTGTTGACACTCAAGTTTTTGCAGGTCTCTATATGCCTTTAAGAGACATACCACTTAAAAAGTAGCAACAGATCCCTATGAAGTTCAGGAAAGTTATTTCAGGCTTTATTAATGCATTGAGTATTCCAAATAGATACACTAGTCTGAGTCAGGAATGATAATTAAGGTAAACGGGTTTAATCTGAACACAGCAAATTCTGAAGCCACATATATGACCTCAACACTGCAATACCTTATCCAGCTACACAGACAGACCCATATCTATTTAAACAGAATGTGTGCCACAACCACTACTGGTAGAACTCCATTCAAAAGCGTCTCAACTACCCCTCAGAATCTTTAAAATTTGAAGCCACATACACAACTTGAATACAGTTACAGCATGAGTTTTACCATGTGTTGTTTAAAAGTGAATTGCTGCCTCTTGGAACGCATGAGGATGGAATTAGTCACTGCATATCCTTTATTTCATATGAATAATTTGTATTGCTCTTGCTTATGGGAGTGGTCAAGGTGTACGGCTTCATCAACTACACATTTTTATCTTAATTCTGCTAGAAGACAGACTAATCCATTACTTCCCTAAAGGGTTAGGAGGGGGTGGGGGGAGGGGGGAAGGAGGAGAAGTTTAAATAGATTCTGTTTTACTGGAAATAATTACATCCACCCATGTTTTCTTCCACGGCCTTCTGGAAGAAAACAGGCTGAGCAGTCACATGGGTAGCATGCAAAAGTATTAGAAAAAGTTTGTGAACAGTAGCTCAATTCTTTGATATAGGAGGGAGTTTTCTTCTGTTATGGCCAAGAATCACAGAACTGTCAGGATGTTTTGTAGTTAGGAGAACATTTTCAGTAGTTATTCTAACAGCCTGCTCTACCATTTTGCTTGCATCAGCAGTTGACAAAAAAGTCTAAACATGTAAAACCAAGACAAAAAAACATTCCTCAGAATGTCATATGAGGAAATATGTATAGTTTAGTATGATCAAGTCACTTACCTTTAAATTTTGACCGAATGTTTGCTAGTTCTTTATTTATCCTCTTTATCTCCGCTTCTTTACTTTTGCCTGAAATCAAAAGAACACACATCAGGATAAAGTGCTTTGGACAGCCCTCTGCCACCCTAAGCTTCTTTCCACCCAACCATGCTGCATGAACATACATACATCAGGAGGAATTATTACTCTCCCTTTCCAGTATTAGGACTGAAAGGTGGCAAACATCACAGAGGTAACTTAAGCATCACTTCATAGGGGAATCTGAGAAGCTAAAAGGACCTCCCTGTTTAGACAGTATCAGTCGCATACAATTAATTGGAGCTGCCTTTATTACTGACTTCCACAAATGCTTCAGTTTTTCTACTCCTTAAATCAGCAAGAGAAAACTGAATTTTACTTCCAATTTGATTACTAGGTTGACAGTGCTTTGAAGGAAAGAATCTCGTAAGCACAAAAACAAACAGCTTGTGTTATTCCTCACCTTAAGTACAAGCCAATTTACTGTTTCTCTGTTGAATGGTCATTCAGTTCAACAGCTTTAAAAACATTCTTAACAGACACTGAAGAGGAAAAGCAGTAAACTTACAGTAGCCCAAAAGACCTGAGACAGATAGGATACATGCATAAGTTCAGACTTTCAATATTCCCCATGAAAGTCACTTGAAAAAACAGAAATATTTAAAATTCACATTTTATCAGGTGACTTTACCATTTTAGGCTTCTCAGCACAGTTTATATTTCATATCAACTTTTGATTCCAAAAATAGGTATTTGGATTTCTAGTGCCAATTCAAGTTAGATATTCAGAGAAATAAGCTGCAGTTTAAATTCTAATCATGCAAGCTTATTCAAGTAATACTTGCATTGTCCAAACCAAAGCAGCTTATTACTCTTTAGCATTTTATTTTTTGGTGATTGAGATTCTGTAGAGGTCTGGGTCCATTATTTCCTACATGAGTGAGTGTGGTAGGGTAAAAATATCTAACTCAGGCATTATATTCAGTTGCTTGAAGTTTGAGGGAAGCAAATGAAGTCCGCTTCAGCAATGCAGAACAGGCCATCTAGTTGTGTTGGAAATTCAGACCTGTACCTACTCAAACTTTTAAGCAGTTTCCAAAACATCAACTAGCAGCAGAAAAAGACAGCTTCCTTTATGCTTCATCACATATATTTGGCTACAAGGTTATGAATAAAAGTTTCCTGGCCCTGTCTGAAAATGGTCCAACCTTGTAAGTAGTGGGGATCGGATGCCCTGCTTTCACAGCCCACTTTCCCCCACACCACTCCGATCACAACTACAGCCATGTCAGTGCAAGGAGGGTATGTGACAAGGCTTGAAGAGCCTTCCAAAGCACCTCCAATCTCACACCTTTCATCCACATAAGCAAATCAGCAACTCCCAGCATTTAAACATCCTACTACATTTGCACATCCAAACCTCCAGTGTCACCCAATGACTGTTAATCACCCCTTTACCATTCCAAAGATGATCTGACAGCAGGCCAGATGATTAACTAACTCAAGGAAACAAGTGCCTCAGGAGAGGCTAACAGCAAAGTATCTGAAGTATAAGGGAATCCCATACCAAATGCAAATTATCCGAATTTTGTGACTTCTTGATTTAGACTCAGAAAGGAAACTGAAGATACACACTTCCAAAACCAACTCTTGCATAAAATGCAGAAAACTGCTTTATATTAACATGCCTGTAACAATGGCCACAAGAGTACAGACACATAGCAAGCCTAGCACGCAGTACAAATGGAAACAAGTTAGTTACCTAAGTTTGGAAGCTAGGTCCTTGCTCTGTGTCTTTAGGTTCTGTTTGTAAGGAAAGCACATTGCAATATTTACTTTGAATTATTAGCAATTGTTTCTCTAACCTCAACAAGCATGGCACTAATCACTGATCTTAAAATGGGGGGGAAGGGGGAACAAGAGTAAGTACATCTCAGCCAGTTTTTCTTAACCCAAGATGAAATCAAGGTCGTCATTTCTTTTAAATCACCAAAACCTCTCAGCAAACCTTTCAAGCAGCATTATCTACCCATTATGCTCGCAGCTTATCAGTTACTGCTAGAAACTGGGTTCTTTGTGTCCTAAGCAAGCAACAGAACATAAGGGAAGCCTGACTAAAATACTTCAGGAATTTGTGAAGTCAGCACCTTTGGTAGAAATGGATTGCAGCCTCAGCAACACAAAAATCAAAATCCCACCCCCTGTGCACACAGCTGTAGCAGTGAGTTGACAGGAACACCCATAATCAAACAGCAAATTCATATCTGAAGGTTTATTCTCTCAAAGTTAAAAACTTGCATAGCATATGTACAAAAGCCTGTTTTGAATAATTCCTTCAGGCTGCTCTATTTTGAATGCAGTACATAATTTCATCTAGACCTTGACCAAACATAAATAGCATAGCAACTAGCTGGTGATAAAAGTTTAACTCCATACATTGAAAATCAAGTTGAATGATTAAGTCGTAAGTTGTCTCCGTGTTACTGATTACCATCTATACGTGCCTGAAATTGCAGTTTTAGAGAGCAGCACCAGCACATTGGGTGTTAAATGTCACTGAGGAGAGCAACATAACAATGCTTAGGACAACTCATGAGTTAAAACGAAGCTGAAGTATCTAAAAACAAATTTCCTGAACTCCAGCAGTTATATTACATGATAACTTTATTCAAACTTAATTTATCGTTTACATTAGAGGATGACAAAGCAAAACAAAGCCTCACAGTGGCAGGTAGCTTCAGTTTGTTCCATGTACAGGGAAAAAGAAAATAAAAGTATCAAAAAAACAAGGACCAATTTTTAGCTAGATCTTCTGTCCCACTAAGCCGGTGGATGGCGGATGGGGGGGCAGGGGCTGTTAAAGAAAATGTATTTGATTAACTGAGAAGTTTCCATCACATTACTCAGCCATGGTAACACTCACTGAATAATTTCTACATGCATATTTGATTTTTACCATCACTAGAAACACTTAAGTAACCTTAAGGATAGTTAAAAAGGAAGATAAGACCACTACTGATGACAGTTGAAGGAGCACTGTGCTGCAGAACTAGAGGCTTACATTTCAAAGCTTGCAAAGGCAATTGCCCCGCCTCACTTCCAGGCTGTTACACAGCTCCCAGTTTCAAGACATTATCAGAGCTGTATTCCAACAAAACGTGCTGTAGCCAAGCTATTCAACTTGGAGAGGCTTAATAAAGGTCATGTCATGTATACAAACTGATGGGTAGGACAGTATTTAAGCCAGAGCACAACAAGATTATGTTCCACATCAGTTCAGGCCACATCCTTCTCACTTCCACTTATTCAGGCTTCTTCCAGTTTAGCAAGACTATGATTAAATATCCATAACAGATTATTAAAAGAGGTGATTGCAAGCCTGTAAGTTTTGGCTGGCTATTTTGCAGAAAAGACATACACTGTTTATAGCCTTAGAGCGCTAGTACATGACTGCTGTTAGTCTTCTCCAAGATGAGTACCTGAGCAAACAGATACCCAGCCACAACACTGTCCAAGGCACTTACGAGCGATTACGTCACCTTTGGCAGTTCGCCAGGCTTCAGACTCCACTGTGCTGCCTACTGCCTTCATTAGGCAAGGTAAATTTAGTCTGCAGTGCACTATTATCTTTAATTACCATCTTGTTTAACAAAGATAGACTAGTGAACATCAAAAGTCATCCAGCTCTTCAGACAGCCAATTACTATTCTTAAATCTCCCAGTAATCCAGGCTACAGTCAGAGCTTCAGTACTGCATAAATAACACTTCCATATCTCACGTTGGGAGTTTTGCATTGCAATCTAACAGAAGAATGAGAAAACAGAAGTTACAGGAAAGGGATTTATTGAGTCCGTTCATTTGAAGGGAACATTTGACATTCCCTAATACTAACTTGGCAGCAGGGTTGCAAGATTAAGCAAGTGCTTCAAGGTTGGAATTAGTGGGCTGCTTGTGGCTCACTTAGTGACTTGCTCCATCAGGATTAATTTGTTGCTATACTAACTGTAGACTGCCTAAGCCAAGTTTGAGGCACAAAGCACATCCGTGCTGATTAACTAGAACTGCTACACGTTCTTAGCTTTCATATAAACCATTTAGAGTCCGGTATATTTCTGATCAAGTCTACACATTTATTTCCCAAAGGAAGAGAGAAGCAGTTGTTCTATACAAGTGTCTGCACAAATACTGAGCAGAGAGATTTCTGCAGGCAAGTTCTTGAGAGACAGGTGTCTTGACATTTAAAGCAAAAAAAAATTGCTTCAGAAAAGTTTAGATGTTCCCAGTATTCATCTGGCTCCAATCTGCTTATGACCAGCAGTCAGTGTAATTGAGCCCCCCAATAATTCATTTATTTTGAATTTATGCACAAGTCAGAACTGTTACATTGTGTTACCTCTTAGCCTTACTTGCCCTGTGGCTACCTGGCACATCTATAATCATAGGATTGTCATTATTAGTGTGAAGAACTATAAAGCATGTTGGATAGAAGGTTCTATTAGCATTAGAAAAAGCTTGCCAGTATTCTATCATGCTTCTTGAAGGCAAGTAGTAGTGTCAGTTATTCTTTGTGGCACTACCATTTGTTTAACAGAACATGCCTCTGTTCACATTCAGTTATTGAACAGGCCTTGAAGACAACTCTAGTCTTCTGTTTAGGAGAGCAGTAATACGAATGCTACCAAGGCTAAGAGCAGCAGCTTCTCCACTGAACTCCGTAATGGCTAAGAACATCTACTTGGGAAGAACACAGTTCTTACACAAAAGATAAATTCTCAATTTTAAAGATGTTAGATGTTTTCCTTGAGAGCTGTGAGTCATTCTTTTCCAAATGTAAGAATTTTTCTGTTTTGTTATGTTTTCATTAGATGCTTATTAGGAGCATCTAAGCTGATCGGCGAGTTAGGTGGGAGAGACAGTCAAACTGCTACTAGCTTCCCTTCAGCAAAATATGTTGACACAGTTTCATAATCAGTTTGATTCAAGGCTGTACTACTTAAAAGACAACAACTCCGGACTGTTCCTTAGCACTGCTCTCCTCCCGGCATACACATTCCTGCTACTACCTCGTACTGCTGCAGGTCAGTTAGGGGGCCAAACAGCCAAAAGCAAAACTAGTTTATTTAATACCCAAAGCCTAGGGTATTAAATACCCTTAATACCCAAAGCCTAGGACCCAAGTCCTATCAGCTTTACTACAAGTGATAATGCCAGCAGAAGACGTAACTAGGTAGAGAGCAAGTTCACCACATTCACCATCCAAACACACTTCAGTTGGCATAAAGCAATCAAATTACCCACTTGCCTTTCCTATTGCTAAAACAGCTTACAAGTGTGATGCTAAGACTACATTGCATTCTTAAACACTGCTGCCAGGGGACAGAGAAAGAAACTGCATGAAAGAGGAGGCCCAAATCAAAACAAATACTAGCATCTCGACAGTAAAAGTGGTGCAAATACTTATAGGAAAATATTCACGTAGAAGTAATCAGTGCATCCATTCTTGCCTTTGTGAAAGATCTTTTATAGTACTTACATCTCGTATCAGTAAATTAAACCACTACTTTTACCTGCCAGCAGGACAGATACTCACATTACAGCTCTAGAGTATAGATTAGCAATTTGCTATGCAGATCATTAGCTTCATGAAGTAAACCACCAAATCCACCCTCCACCTCTCCCTAATTTCTCAGCTGGTTATTTAGCACAGCAGGGAAGAGGGCCAAAACAGAGGCAGGTTACACAGCAACACACTGGAGTGGTCTGTTTGCTGTATGCCTGCCCTCACATTATGCGAGTTTGTTTGCATAAATTCCTTCACTTGGCTAAACTATCTAGAGTACTACAATAGAGGTGCAAGTTCCAGGTCCACCTGAGTATGTCTGAAGGAGGATGCTGGTGCTATTGTTTATAAACTCACTGTGCAACTAATCCAAAGAGACTACTATATAATACTGCACCTTCACAAGACATTAGTATGGCTTCAGTTTTGTTCTGAAATTGACCAGTTCAGGGCTGCAGAACAAGCAGCTTTTTACTTAATGATGTATAACATCCTGTTATGAACAAAAACATGAGTGCATGCTGTCCTTTCACAAGATGTGTTTGATCAGAGGAAAGAAGTGCCTGTCTGTCCTGTTGAAGATCATGAATGGCACAAAGGCATTGAAGATTGTTGTGCCTCAGGACATCCTGTTGTGATAAGATATCCATTACTACAGACAAAGAGATCAGTGACCTACTGATCACATTTAAAAACTTTGTAGTGTATATTTTCTTATATTCTGCACAGTAAGTGAACTACTATCCACAGAACTGACTTCTTCTTCCAGTATGCTACTAGAGATTTGCCCCTAGAACAACACTTCTCATGAAACAGCAGGGAGTCACAGGCTTTACTGTAATCCAGTAACCCATTAACTCCTTGTCCTCATAAGGGAAGGGAAATAAATGCAAAAGAGCACACAGCGGCTTCCAAATCCTATCACAATTCAGATACTCTAATTGCAGCAATTTAATACAAGTTCAGTAATTTTAGGTGCCTACCATGGATGCTTTTTTCCTAACTAGGCACCACAAGTTAAGAAAAACACTACAGCTCAAACTGTGAAAGAGTTTGAGGAGTAACTAGGTAACAGGGTCTAGATTAAGACCACATCTTTCCCCAAATTAATTGAAAGCTTACTGGAAGCTCATATCTGAGTGACTTTATGACATACAGGGCACCTATTTGGCAGTTTAGTTGACAAAACTACATTGACTCCTATCAAAAGAGAAGCTTTAAACTAAGAAGATATGCAAAAGCAGAAGTGCGAAGTTAGGCTACTACATAAAGCAGCTCCTTGACTGAGCAGCATTTAAGTAGTCATTTCCTTGACCAGTATTTTCACACTGTACAGTTATACTCCCTTCAACAGGATAAGGCAGTATTTGCACTGATTTAGTACAAGTCACTGTGGACTCTCTTCTACCTTAGTTCACAGTCAAGTAATAGAATAATAGTTTGAGTCTCCTAGTTTAACTCCTAAAGTCTCCCAGTTTAACTATCACTTCTAAACTACTGTTTCAGGGGTCTTAAAAATCCTGTATGAGCTCATTAATTGATACAGATTTGGGGGTTGGACTAGACAACCTTTAAAGGTCCCTTCCAGCCCAAACCATTCTATGATTCTGCGATATGCAATAGTCTCTGCAATAGTCCTCAACTTCCTCTTACCAATGCTGATGGGCAGCCTCTATCCAAAGGATTTCAAATTCAGCAGATCTTATGTTGTATTTTCCAATGTCTCTAATGGAGATGTTGGATGTCACATAAAAGATTCTAGATCTTCACTACCTCTCATCTATGAGTTACCATCTTCACCTACTCTCCTCTTTTCTCATGCACAAATTCAACATGTGTAAAAAACAGACAAATAAACAAAAAACCAAAAACAAACAAACAAAACACCCCCCCCCCCCCAAAACACCACTAGCCCCTTAGAGTTCCATGAAATGACCACAAGAAAGTTAAGACAGGGAGACCATGGGCAGAACACTAGTTTTGTTTTACACATCCTCCTCAGATTAATCTCATGCTAATTGTATTTTCCTTAAATCACTCTCCCGCAAATAGTAGCAAGAGATGCAAGACTTAGTGCTTATTATAGCTCTAAGCAGCACGCTGTTAGGGTTTTTTCAGGCCAGAAACTGTCCATATTAGATGAGCGGCTATAGCCTTGCAAGAGAAATAGGAGAGCAAATCAGGATGCCTTGCCTTCAAATTTCTTCAAAGAAATAAGTAATCTAAGAATACAAATAAGTCATTGACTGCCTACAGAAGTAACTCAAATCCTACTTTAAAACTATACCCAATGCAAATAAGAACCTACACCTCAGAGGAGCAATGCAGTAGCTTTACTCTACACACTGAAAGCCGAATTACTGACATACAGCACTAAAACAAGCTGTATGTGCCCAACTCACCCTATCTGAAGTTTGTTTCACTGTGTGGCTGTTCTCACGGAGAACAAATAACTATACACACCCACGTGGTCATTTAATACATGTGCATGCCCCTCCCACATACACAGGTAATGCACTCCATTATCTACCATTCAGTCAAAAGTGTGATCATCATATGACGAATTTCATGAACCACTCTTTTAATCCCCACTTGCTTATCCATAACCTGATGCACCAGTCCCAATTCAGTGAAGCAAAGCTACTGAAGTCAGACTTCAAGAGGCTTCAGCCTCTGGACACTCTCCCTATCCAGTACAAAGAAGAATTAATGCATTAAATTCATGAGAAGAGATAGATCTTTGTTTAATGTATCTGTTGGGTTTTATTTAAGGAAAAAATACAGCCTGAGGAGAAAGGAACAGTATCTTGGAACACAACATATACAGAAACGTTTAGAGAACAAACTACAGGAATCCTTCCTCCCTCTGTCCAACTTCCAAGGCGACACTGAAAAGGTAAGAGAGTTATCTAAAGTAGTGAGGGAAATGAAGAACCGTCTTGTCCTCCAAGCCTGTGGCAAAAGCAGCTTTTGCCTCTGTTTAGACCCATTTCATCAACCCAAGAGTAGATGACTTCCTGATTTTACAGTGGAGGAAGGGGTTACCAGTAGTACACTTAATATTGCAATAGAAACTATTTCTACACTACCACGTCCAAAAGAAAGGAGAAAAGCAAGCTTTCCTAGTTTTCAGGGTGAATAGCAGATAATACAGTTGTTGCAACAGAATAGGTTGTGTGACAAATGACTTAAGAATCCTTCATCACCAGATAAGCATAAAGCTATTCTCAAAAAAATGAAAGCAGACTCCTGACAATGTATCTGTCAACTAAGACAGCTGGAGAGTTTATAAAGCACCATCTTGCATAAGCCAAATCACTTCAGCAGTTCTGCAGTACATACACAAAAAAAGATTTAACTATTTATACTATTTAAAAGTAAGTATTTCTTGCAGGAGTCCATATGCTTATAACACATGCAGATCTTGTTGGGTTTTAGCTCGTGAGGCACTTCATCCAAAAAGTGACAAGGACTCTTCCTGACCTGAGCTCCTCAGCCTGGATGGCACTTCACCAAACCACAGAATTCAGAGCTTTCCAGCTCCACTACCACCACAATCTATTTTACAGCATAGCCACGCCTTGCTATTTTCTCAGTGGGCCACATTAACTAAGTGCTAGTTAACTGGGCTATCTTAACCAAGTACTTCAGTTCAGCTTTCAGTCTATAGTTTTCTTGTCTCTTCTCTGGCATCTACAAAAGATAAGCTCAAAAGCTATTTGCTATACTATTTCATATATGTTATAAAACAATCCAACAGAGCAAGTTTCTAGAAAAGCCCATGCATCTACTGGCAGTTGTCAGGCATTTAAAAGGGTTATTTTCTTAAAAACTCTTTTTTTTCCTGCCATCTGCACTAGGACCTCTATATGCAAAATACAGAGCTTACAACAAGAAGCTGCCCTGAAACAAAATTCTGGAAAGCTATCAGGAACTGCAGGTTAAATCATTTTCTTATACTATTGGGTTTTGAAAATTCACTTGATATTTGTATGAATAAAGAACATTTTGCTTTGAAAAACTGACTCAATATTACAGTTTCACGGAGACTAGAGCAAAGTCAAAGTGTTAAGAAGCACTTCTGCCCCTTAAAATAGTTTACAATTGCTGCTACAAGTAGTATGCTGACTTTTTAATGAAAAGCTTTACAGACTTTTGAGAAATCAGTGTATTTTAAGTAGACTTTTAAAAGTCACATAGAAAGCAATTCTTATATTCGAAGTCATATGTGGCATAGAAGCATTTAACACTCAGATCAAGAAGTTTAATAGATAACCCGAATGCCAAAAATATGCCTAACTGACACAGAAGTGACAACCAACCCTTTAACTGTTAAAGACAGACTGTCAGTGTGAGCTGTTCATTCACTCACAATCAACTAGAGTTGTAAGCACTGAAAATTGCTACCAAGTAAGACTTTTTTGAAGCCTGTAACAGACTGGTAAAAACAGATAGGCAAGACAGGCATTACTCCCAAATCAGTAATATAATAAACTTTAAGAGAATGATGCATTATTTAGTGCTGCAGACGTTGTAAGTACAAATGCCCAAGAAATAAGACTTGATGTAAGAAGATTACACATTTCCAAAGGTAAACAGTCTAAATTTACATAAGTATCCTCCTGAAGTTTAGGTTATTTTATTACCTTGAAATCACATGCTGTGCATCCACCTAAGCACAGTTAGCACGCAACTGCATTTTAATTTTTCAGCAAAATCTATAATGCAGATTCCTTACCTGTGCAAAATCTTTCAGACCATGTTTCAACATTACTCATAATCTGGAAGGGCTGTAGGCAAACTAAAAATGTCAGGCCCTTATGGTAGTATTACAAAGAGATAAATGAGACCAACAAAGCCAAAATTAAGACTGAAATTCAGAATGCCAGCAGGCATTTTGCACATCAGTGCAACTGTCAGGTATTTAGTCCAACTTTATGGCTAGAAACAGAGATTAAGAGCTGCACTTGGTGTCTAGCATCGCTCCCATCTCAAAACAGGAATATTTTCTTAGATTTACAAGTCAAAAGATTCTGTTCACCTAAACAGCTGTTACTTTTTGTTCTTGACAAATATCTAGCTCCACACACTGAAGAGGGAAAGATGGAACTTAAGCCAATACCAGTGCCTGCAAAGCAAGAGTGTCTCTAGAGAGTGCTCTCAAGTATTTTTGGGAATCTTAGTCAGCATATGCCAGCCCATGGTTAGCTGGCAACACTTGGAGCTCCCTTAAAGGAAAAAGATTCAAATGCCATTAGACAGCTATTTGGAAGCTGCATAGATCACCTACTAGTGGGAACTATCAGCTCTTTCGCAGCTATTTGAAAGATGTAGTTACTTTCTTCATTATGAAGATAAGAAAGATACAAAAGTAATTACAGCTCCCAAATAGCTGTCTGGACAGGGACAAAACATTTGAGAAATATCAGTATTTGTTTAAACAGTGAAAGTGTTAATGTTTTATTTGTTTCACAAGCTAGTTACATCTTTGTCACTCTTCCACACAATGAGAGCATGAGAGGTTTGTTGTCCAATATGGACAGAGAGGTGGTTGTTCCATCAGAGTTCTCACACTGCCTACGCACTGGCAAGCTTGTGGGGAAATCAGTAGTAAATTTGTTCTATCCTACTACCTTCAATCTTGTTTTTCCACATCTCTAAACATAGGTTAGGTTCCTAAGAGCTTGAATGTTTCTCTCATGTTCCCTTCTACCAAATTCCACTCAAAACAAGAGTGGACAAATGTGTTAACCAACTGCAAGACATAAGAGACATTGAAAAATAAGATCATACTGCTACTAGCTAAATCAATGAAAACAATCATTAAAAAAAATAGCTGGTAGATACAACAGCAAGTCTTAAATGCTGTGACACCAGGTGAAACTATGTTACACATGCAGCTTGCATAGAATACCAGGGCACTGGAAAATTTTCAGTAAATAGTTGAGCCAACCAAAGCACAAGAGCATTCACAAAATCTTGAACTGATACACAACACATTTTATAAGCCTTCTTCTACACATACAAGAGTGAAGTCTGAAGAAACCTAAGTACCTGCAACTCTGTTCTGAAAAAACGCTGATACAGCTTCTGCTGTAAGGAAGATTAACAACCTTGAATTTTATATACGAAGCTCCTGTTTACACGGCTAGAAGTCCAAATCACCTGAATTTAGTTTAAGGAAACTCTGCATTTAAACGGTCTCATTTTATTGGTATAATTTTCTCCCCAGCTTTCTGTATCAGAAGTCATCAACATGAAGAGTTTTCCAAGCTGGTGTGGTTATCCCAATACAAGCCTAGTTAGATCATCATAATTTGCATTAAAAAATTCTCCAAATCCACTTTCATCTGTTAGAGAGGAAACCGTATTGCCATTGCTTTTAAAGTAGCCTCAAGTAATCTACAGAGACACACAGGTGGACAAAATAGAGCTGTTTCAACACACCAACCACAGTGACCTTAGCCCTTCCCCAGGCAACTCCTGCCACATCATACACTTAGATCTCTAACTCAGATTAATATTAACCTGCTATCACATGCAATTCTCAGTCAAAAAGGAAAGCTGAGCACTTAAGTGTGCCCCCAGACACATATCCTTGCCCCCACACCAAGCAACAGCAGATTTGTACTCCTCCTCTCCGCCCTACACGCTCGCAGGCATGCTCCCCCCTCTTCCCTCGGGGGGACACTTACTCGCACCCCTCGCCATCCCATTTTTAATTACACAGATCCTAAGAGCCAATTTAAGCCAAGCCTAGGCATACCCACAGAAGGCGCTGCTCGCAGGCACCCTTACAGAGGCCTGCTTTCCATCAGTGACGTTTTGAATTGAAAGCCGTTCACGAATTTGGAAGGAGACCAGGGACGCCTCTCTCTGGCTCGCCACAAACCCACCCGCACCCCCAACAGACGCCGGCTTCGCTTCAGCGCCTTATAAACGACGACAAGGGGCACCAGCCCCTCAGCACCCGCTTCCGCCGGGGCAGCGGCCACAACACCCAGCGCCCCTCCGCAGCGGCGGGGGGCAGGGGAGGGAGGCAAACACCCCAACCAACCCTCCCAAAACGCACAAACCAACCCAAACCCACAGCCAAAAGCCTTAGCCTGCCCGCCCGCCGCGCCGCCTCCCCCGCCGCCCCCCAGGGCGCGTCGCCATTTCGTGAGGCAGGAGCGCTCCGAGCAGCCCGCTGCGGCGGGTAGAGGGAAGAGGAGAGCGCTGGGGAGGAGATTGAGGGAAAGAAGCCCCGGCCCCACTGGGGAAACGGCCGGGCCGGGCCGGCCCGGCCCAGGCCCAGGCCCCAGCCCCACCGCGCCTCAGCCGCCACTCACAGTTCCGGATATCGGAGATGAAGACCGCCAGACCCCGCATCCCATCGCCCTTCGACACCGCAGGCATCGTGGCGCGCGATCACGGCCGCCCAGCGACACGCCAAACCGCCACAACTGCCACCGCCACCGCCCGCTCTCCCCGCGGGGCTCTTCAGGCCGCTGCCACCGCCGTCGCCCCTGCAGCGCGCAGGCGCCGGGATGGCTCCCGCGCCCCCGCAGGCGGCGGGCGCGCGAGGCTCTGGCGCCACCTGCCGGGCGGAGGCGGGGCTGCGTCGGGCCTCCCCGCCGGGCCTCTCCCCCGGCTCCCTGCGCCGCGCCCCGGGTATCCCCGCAGGGTCCGGGCGATCCTGCGGTCCGGAACGGGGGGCTGCTTGGAGGCTGAGTGCCGCTGCTGGGTCGCGATTACCAGTCACCGCCATCAGAGCAAACGCGCCCAGGCCGACGTGAGAGGTGGCGGGCAGGCGGCCCTTCCCCGTGAGGGGTCGGCGGCTGGATCCACGGGTGAAGCCGCTGCGTGCTCCCTGCTCAGGAACGGCCTAATCCCTTCCTCTCCCCGTGCCCCTAATGATCGAGAAGTTTTATGATTTCTGAAAGAGAAATACCGGGCTTTGCGGGTGCCTCAGAGGATGTAAATTCTGAGGGAGAAGGAGAGGGACGGCAGACAAGGAGACAAGAAAATTTCACTTCATCGGTAAGCTTTGAGCAGTCTGTTAATCTAGGATCTTATTTCTAAGATGTGGAGAGCGGGGTACAGACTCTCTATGGTATGATACATAAGATCATGCTTTCCACAGTGTGGACTGATGGAGGCCGTGCCTCAGTCCTCCCGCTCAAAATGGGCCCCAAAAGAGTGCACGGGATCTACTTCACGTACCCTGTGTAGTCACTCTGAACATCTGCAAGCCCGAGAGCTACTATATGCAGAGCCACCCCCTGCCACACACCCCTTGTGATCCTGCCTCAGTTGCGTGAGTGACGCAGTGGCTCTGCGTTACGTGTGGCGATTCACCCTCCTCTGACTCCTTGGGCATGCAGGTGGGCAAACCCAGGGCCACGTGTTTCTCATGAAGGCTGTGAACATGCAGAGCGACACAGTCCCACGCCACATCTACTCCTGAGATTGAAAACATTTCAAGGTTAAACTGCCTTAAACATGCCAAAGAGGTAGGACTGCACAGAGCATTTAATCTCATCAGCTGAAAATAGATTCAAATGGTGTCAAAACTGGCCTAGCCTGCCTAACCAAAAGTATGCTGAGAGTTTCAGTCTTAATGCAAGTGATTAGTATACTTAGTGGATTATAATGACCTGTAGAATCATGGGGTTAGGGCTACTGGAGATCAATCAGTCATTTCATCTGTTTTCTTGTATACTTCAAGCCATTTCATTTCACCTGTTCTTTTCTTTTTTTTTTTTCCTTTTTTCCCCTGAAAACAAAACAAAACAAAAGCCCAATATCTAGCTTTTAGCTACAGCCTATCTTCCAGAAAGGCACTCAGTCTTGATCTGACACCATCAAATTCACTGTTTCGCTGGGTAGTTTTTTCCCATAGTTAATCCTCCTCATTTAGAGCTTGCATCTTATTTAAATTTATCAAGCTCCAGTGCCTTTAAGTTAATGATACATTTTTCTCTCATAAAGAACTACATAATACTTAATACTATCTCTCTGATAGTGGCTGTACACCTCAGTTAGGTCACCTCTCAAGTGTCTGTTCTGCATGTTTTCAGGATACATTGTTACATGAGTGCTTTTTAGTTTTATAAGTACCTATTAGAAAGACAAGATGACATGTATGTGTAGTCACGCATATACCCGTTTCTCCCTGGATCCATTTTGTAGACCAAGTGCAACTACAGGCAGTCATGCACAGCTAGTCTTACATTCAACTCAGATTCTCTGCATCTGTAGGCTTACATAAAGAAAACTCGCCTTTTTCATAGCTTTACAAGCAGATTTTGATGCTTACCAATAATTTCCATTGACCTTTTAAGCTGAAAACTTAAGATGTCGCTACGTAGGAGCTTCTTTTTCAGAAAAAAAAATCTTTTTTGAGCTAGCCAAAATGTTGAACTGATTTCTACTCTTAAGAGCACAGTGACACCTAAAGGCTAAATATATCCAATCTGGCTGTGTTCCAGCCAATACTGCAACTGCAAGTCATGCAGGTACTCTTAAACTACCTTTTAAGTTGTGGCTTAAATACTGCTGGCAGAATAGCTGCGGCAGTACCAAGCTAAGCATGGGCTGCAAATTCTGCTTGAGAACTGGGGTAAATATTCAAGTAGTTAATGCATGTGGAGTGCGCTAGTTTTGTAACTATACTGCTAAATACTTCATTTGAAGTCGCTTAGTATGCAGTACACATACCCCAGTTATTTTATGACTGACTTTTGAGGCTTTACTGTATTTATCCTTGCTCCCTGTCTTCTTTTTGCCTCAACAAAGGCTTATGCAATCATGGTGAATGTGTAGGTATATGTCTGCCCTTACTGCCTCATAATTTAGAACTCATTAGCCCATTTTAGACAGTTTCGGTAGGGAGAAGGTACAAATTTTATGTGAACAAATAGCTAGAGGAAAGAGAGCCTGTGATGGTCTAGATGCGTCCTGACTGACAGAAACATTGTAATGTGAGCTCAGCACAGAGCTCACACTAGGCACAGCCCTTTACAAACACACTGAGTTAATAAATCTGGAAAACGTTTTGGTTGGAGCTTAACATCTGTAAAACACTAGTCTGTGAAAAAACAGACTACATTAGTTCCATCCATCCCAAGATGTAATTTTTTAAGAGATTTCTAATTACTGTAAAATCAGCACTAAAGGGGAAATAATGTCAAGAAATACTTTCCTATTACACAAAATGTTTTGCAGCACATTTGTTTGCCCACAAATCCACAATGTCTATCCCTTCTTTCCCATGTCATACATTAGTTGCTTTAATCATTTTCAGAATTTCATTGCACTTTGGTACAAAGACTTGAATAGTTACACTGACCTTTGTAAAACTATTACCATTAAACTGAATGGATTCAGTTGGTGAGTATCCATTTGTGGGAACTACAAAAAAGGAATTGTTCCTTTCCCTTTGTTAATTCCGTCAGATTTGTCCCTTACCCCATCAGTTACTGCTTTCTTCTGCTCCTCATAGTCATTCTAACCATTACCGGAAGCAAAAAGAGCTAAGGAGAAAAGAGAATCAGTGGCTCCTCCACATGTACACTCAATAGTGTTTCTCTACCTGACATCTAACATTCATTATCCATTAACAGAGAGCACAGGTTTATCAGCAATGCCTTCTGCCATGTCAGAGTATCAGATGTGCTGCTTTCAAGATTAAGAAACACAAAGTTAGGATAATATCACTATCATGAAACCCTAAACTTCCAGAAATTTGGGATGGATCTGCCTAGGTCTTTTCTTTCCAGTGAGCTCCAGAAGGGGTTTACACTCAAAACACCGGGTTTATATTAAAATGTAGAATAGAATACTTAAGCTTTAAAATAAACTCTAAGAGAGTAGATGAGATAAAATAAGGGTGAATAAAGGTTTTACAAACAAGATCTCCTTTGCCACCTGCGTGCTGGCAGAGTAATGTCAGCCAGCTGGGTGGCTTTGTCAGTTGCGATAAACTCTGTATAATTCCTTTTAGTTTATTGGAGTTTTTTTTTTTTCCATTTAATCTCTGAGGTCCTTCTGCTGTTTCTCTTAGCTTTCTTTCTCCTTAACACTCATTCGTGCTTCCACTCATTTCTTGCTGCCGCACCATTTTTATTTTCTGAGTATGCACAGTTATTCGCCAGGAAAGCAGCACACTTCTACTCTCCCCCAGGTGTCCTATCTTACTCAGGTACTGCTTTTTTAAAGGAATAATAGTCTACAGACTGAAAACACAGAAATAAAACTGATATGGTCTATCACAGGCAACCATACCCCATTTTTAAACTTATTTAGGCCTCTTTGAGCTGGCCACAAATGCACAGAATTAAAGCAAAAGACTTATTGTCAGTAATAATAATCAAACTGTTAGAGTATGAGAAAAAAACAAATAGAAAACTGATCACTATTTTATGTAAAATACCTTCGAAGCTCGGGGCTTTTTCATTTCTAGAAAAAATAAAAAGTTAAGAATCATGACATATAATTCCAGGAAAAGCAAAGTGAAATTTAATGAGTTACAATTAGTTACATAGGGGGAGCTTAGGTGCTGAGATGCCCAGCATTGCGGCACCCAGCCTTCAAGTACGTGGCTCAAAGAAAGGAATTCATAGTGCCAAGTTCAGTTACTGAATTAGGTAAGTAGTGCGTGGGGGAGTTAAACAAGATACTTTCATGATTCCCAGAACAGATACAGATTCTTGTCTCTTTGGACAACATTGAAAAAGTAGAAGCATAAAGGTCCCCTTATATTTTAGTCTTGCTCAGCGGAATGTCAGCCTCTGGTGGGGACTGCCCAATACCTTGTAGATGTGTTAAAAATTTGGGTGCAACCTTACATATAAGAGATAAGATCTGTGATTCCTTTAAGGGTAGCTACAGGTCTTACTCCATGGCAGCATGCACCCTGTCAACTACTTGCAGCAAACGTTTGGATCAGTCCTGCTAAGGCTGCAAGAAAGAGTCAATAGGAGAATATGATGGGAATGCAACACAGGAAATGATAGATTTTGTAACAGAGAGACTGGGAACAAGACTGATTTTTCATACCCTCCTGCCTTATCTCTGTCATTCCTTCTATTTAGAAGTGTAACCTGGAAGCATTTAAAGTTTGTGAGAGAGGAACAGCATGTTATGAAACAACAGGAAATCTCGTACCACATTGATTGTAAATTACTTCATGTACTGTAGTTATGCACCTTTATATATGAAAATGTACTGTGTTTCAAACACACCTATCAAACCGTCCCATGAGATGAAAAAAATCACCACTTCTTGAGTGAAAGCTGAAGGATTCAGAGGTGGTTTGGTGACACTGAAAAAGTGAGTCCTTTTTCCTGTTCTTTAGTCTGTAAGTGTGTGGGTCCACATGTGCTAGTGAGTACCAGTTTCCTTTCTGAAGTTCAAGACTCTTGTTCAGAGGAAAAACATTTCTATTTTTATTTTCAGTGCTAAAGAACGTTCATGATGATCTTCATTACACAAGAGGGAATGAAAGAGGAGGCCAGATCAGGAGAAAATAAGGTAACCTTCCAGTTCAGCTTCTGGGAGGTCGCACCGAGGTGTAACCAACACAGAAAGCAAGTCACAGAAAAGCTTCTGTTGGGAAGTGCACTGCCAGGATGCTAGGCTTGCCACTACGTCACGACATAACACATCCATCTTTATCAAGTCTTTTGATGTGGTATTTAGTCCCTGCAAACAGCCCATGAAATAACAAGGTTCCATCAAAACTTCCACTGCAGTAAAAATAGCAGTAGCGCAGCCTGTAGAAGGTCAAAACAGAAGATAATAAAAATCTCAATTTAAAACATAAACTTTTATTTAAAGCCTGTTAGTGGCCATCTGAGATTTGACCCCTCCTTTCTGCACACCTGCTGACTCTCTGCAGCCTTGCCTGTGCCATCACTTTGTCTCCAGGCCAGTGCATGAACATTAGCCCGAACTCCCTACTTACCCACCTATTTGCTACAGCTTGGAATAAACCAAGAGGCTCCCCGAGGGAACGTACGGTTAGACCGCGACTAGCATTTGCTTTCTTCGGGTACTGATGAGCACCAAGGCAACCCGCACCCAGGGGCAGCGCAGCCGGCGCCTCCTCCCGCGGGGCTCGGCCGGGGTAGGCAGCTGCTCCCGCGCCTCCCGCCCCGCCCCGGCGCGCCGGTACCACACGGCAGCCCCGCCCTGCAGCCTGCACCGCCAGCACTGCCTCGCCGCCATGTTGGCGCAACCGGCTCTTAGCCGCCACCCGGCGCCCTCTTCCCCCCCCCAGCCGCCTCAGCCCTGCCCCGTCAGCCGGCGGGGCGGTGCCGTCCGCCTCTACTTCCGAAGCGGCGGCGGGCGGTAGGTGGTGGCAGTGGGCGGCTGAGGGCTGGCTGGCGGGAGGGAGGGAAGGCGCCGGGCGGTGAGGCTGTGCCCCGGCGGTGCGGTGGCCCTCGGTCTGCGCCGCAGGCGGGGTCGGGGGTGACGCGGCAGTTGAGGTGGCCTGGGTGCCCCCACGGGTACGAGCTCGGGGGTAGGCCGCGGCGGGGGCTTGCTCTGGGGGAGCCTGCTGGCTTGGCGGGCGGCGGGGGTCTCTGAGGTCTGCGTGGAAAGCTTTGGCGTCTCGAGAGTCAGCATGGGAGACAATCCGTACTGTCACAGTAGAGGTGCTTACAAGAGCAAAGGGAGTGATGTTCGCACATGCTAGAAACGGGTTTACTTTCACTCTCTTCACTCCTGAATCTAGCTTTTGTTGATTTAATTTAAAAACACATCAATAGTATGCTGCTTTGGCTTCCTTTATTAAGAGATACAGACTCCTTGTGCAGCAGTAGTTAAAATCTAGTTTCTTCTTTAGAAATAAAGTATTAACATTAACTCTTAATTTCCAAATAGTTACTGTGCCAGCCTCCAAGATTATTTAGTTTCTTTGTTTGCTTCTTTTGGACAGCCTAAATCTATGCCAGCTTCTCTCTCTTTTAAAAGTAAAGATGCATTTAAAACAGCTGACTGAAAATATGTTACCTCATGTGGAGACTCAGGTTAAACAACATTGTGACCTGGCTTAGAGAGAAATCTGGGCTTCAAATCAGTTTGTCAAAAGGTGTTTTAAACCTTAAATTGTCCACAATATCGGTTGAACAAGGACACAAACAGAGTCAATCTGCAATTTTGCTTGCATTTTGCAGTGATACAGGAAATAAACAAAAGTGCCAAGCTCATACAGTTCTACTTACTTTAGTTAGTTTGAGGAGAACTAAAAAATGATGAAGGAAGGTTTGCAGAAGAAAAACTTAATGGGAATCTAGTTTTGTAAAGCTTGCAAAATTCGTGCTTATAGTTTCCATAAAGAGCATTTAAAGTTTGACTAATTAATCTGCATGTAGTAGAGCGATGCTGTCTACTTAATTTTCACTAAATCGATGTTGTTGAACATTAAAATAAGGTTCCAACCAAGAGTCTATATTGGACTGTCACGGGCAGAAACCGTTTTGCCACAGGCTCGGTGCTTCCCATAGATCTAGCAGTAGATGTTGACTTAACAATAATTGGCAGATGGATATGATCATGTCAAGGAAATGAGCACATTTTGATGTCTAATTAGAGTTCAGTGCTGGTTTTTTAAACTTCTGTTCTTCAGCTGTTAAACGTTAACTTCTCTTCAGAGAAGTGGATGCTGTTGCTAATTGTTTCTGAAAGTGAAATCAAACACCTCCAAATCAATATATACCAGCTTCTGGAAGAATTGATATCCTGCCCAAATAGTTAAGACTTGTATTGACTATTCAGGCTCTCAATTGTTCCTCTCTGCAGGAGTTTATAGATCCTGCCAAGCTAGACGGAACAGAGTAGATGCTATCAAGAGCAACCTGCTTTGTCTAATTTTCTAGGATGCGGAAAACAAGGGGTTTACCAGTGACCTTGAAGTCAGAGTAGAAGCATAACACCTTAACTATTAATAATAGTGAATTTCAAATGGTATAGCAATTTAGCTTTTACCCCGCCCTCTGGATCCAAGAAGTACTAGAAGGCTCTCTGCTTTTATTTTGCAGTCTTTATAGGACTTGACTAAGGCCTTCAAATAATTTTGTACATGAGG
Source organism: Calonectris borealis (assembly GCF_964195595.1). Lineage (NCBI taxonomy): Eukaryota > Metazoa > Chordata > Aves > Procellariiformes > Procellariidae > Calonectris > Calonectris borealis. The sequence continues at coordinate 2,282,070 of NC_134325.1, read as the reverse complement.
TTTTTGGTGCTCTATGTTCTTTGGTGCTAGTGGCATTGTTTTTTTCAAGCACTTCTGCTGCTATCATCCTTCTGCTTTGTTCCCTAATCACATACGCCTTTCTGTTTTCTTGCAGAATGCCTAACTCCTGCAATAAATATCTCTGTTTTTAAAACCTCACTGCTAAGCCAGCCACATCCAAATACTGCTTAAGTTTATTGGGTTGTTGATCTCATCTCTGCATTACCACTGTTGGCCTCAAATAGCTGCTGTTTCATTGAGTACACTTCCATTTAACCTTTAAGTTCCTTCTGCCACCATATTACTGCTACAGTACTCCTTTAGAGTGCTCAGTCTGCTGTTGTGAGATCCCTCACCTGATGTTTTGTACAGAAACAAAATACTCAGCAGCACTTGTTATCAGTGCCAGCAGAACAACAAGTCTTGTAAATATGACTTGAAGAAATGAGCTCATAAGTCTTTAGAGTGAGTGGTAGAAATGTTAATTCTTCAGAGTAATACAGGAAGCACAAGAATATTTTAAGTTTGCCAAAACTTCAGGAAATTATGGAAGAGGTAACGTTTTTTTGACTACATCAGTGGACATGGGGAGGGCTACAGATGTCGTCTATCTGGACCTCTGTAAGGCCTTTGACACGGTCCCCCACAACATCCTTCTCTCTAAACTGGAGACGTATGGATTTGATGGGTGGACTGTCTGGTGGGTGAGGAATTGGTTGGATGGTCGCATCCAGAGGGTAGTGGTCAACGGCTCAATGTCCAGATGGAGATCAGTGACAAGTGGTATCCCCCAGGGATCCACATTGGAACGAGTACTGTTTAAGATCTTCATCAATGACATGGACAGTGGAATCGAGTGCACCGTCAGCAAGTTTGCAGATGACACCAAGCTGAGTGGTGCGGTCGACACGCCTGAGGGGCGGGATGCCATCCAGAGGGACCTGGACAAGCTGGAGAAGTGGGCCCGTGTGAACCTCATGAGGTTCAACCAGGCCAAGTGCAAGGTCCTGCACCTGGGTCAGGGCAACCCTGAATATCAATACAGGCTGGGGGATGAAGGCAACTCAAGAAGATCTTGTTAGGTCATGCAGAGAGAAAATTAGAAAGGCAAAAGCCCAGCTAGAATGCAATCTGGCCACGACAAAAAATGTTTTTACAAACATATTAATGACACAAAGAGAGCCAAGGAGAATCTCCATCCTTTATTGGATGCGGGGGGGAACGTTGCCACCAAGGACGAGGAAAAGGCTGAGGTACTTAATGCCTTCTTTGCCTCAGTCTTCAATAGTCAGAGCAGGTATCCTCAGGGTACTCAGCCCCCTGAGCTGGAAGACAGGGACAGCGAGCAGAATAAACCCCCCATAATCCAAGAGGAAGCAGTTAACGACCTGCTATGCCACCTGGATGCTCACAAGTCTATGGGGCCAGATGGGATCCACCCGAGGGTACTGAGGGAGCTGGGGGAGGAGCTTGCCAAGCCACTCCCCATCATTTACCAGCAGTCCTAGTAAACTGGGAAGGTCCCAGACGACTGGAGGCTTGCTAATGTGATGCCCATCTACAAGAAGGGCCGGAAGGAGGATCCGGGGAACTACAGGCCGGTCAGCCTGACCTTGGTGCCGGGGAAGATCATGGAGCGGTTTGTCTTGAGGGCGCTCACAAGCCATGTCCGGGGCAACCAGGGGATCAGACCCAGCCAGCACGGGTTCATGGAAGGCAGGTCCTGCTTGACCAACCTGATCTCCTTCTATGACCAGGTGACCCACTAGTGGATGAGGGAAAGGCTGTGGATGTGGTCTACCTGGACTTCAGTAAAGCCTTTGACACTGTCTCCCACGGCATTCTCCTAGAGAAGCTGGCGGCTCACGGCCTAGACAGGTCCACTCTTCGCTGGGTAAAAAACTGGCTGGACGGCCGAGCCCAGAGAGTTGTGGTGAAGGGAGTTAAATCCAGTTGGCGGCCGGTCACGAGCGGTGTTCCCCAGGGCTCAGTTTTGGGGCCGATCCTGTTCCATATCTCATCAATGATCTGGACGAGGGGATCGAGTGCTCCCTCAGTAAGTTTGCAGATGACACCAAGCTGGGCGGGAGTGTTGATCTGCTGGAGGGTGGGAAGGCTCTGCAGAGGGACCTGGACAGCCTGGATCGATGGGCCGAGGCCAATGTATGAGGTTCAACAAGGCCAAGTGCCGGGTCCTGCACTTGGGCCACAACAACCCCAGGCAACACTACAGGCTTGGGGAAGAGTGGCTGGAAAGCTGCCCGGAGGAAAAGGACCTGGGGGTGCTGGTTGACAGCGGCTGAACATGAGCCGGCAGTGTGCCCAGGTGGCCAAGAAGGCCAACGGCATCCTGGCCTGTATCAGAACTAGTGTGGCCAGCAGGAGCAGGGAGGTGATCGTGCCCCTGTATTCGGCCCTGGTGAGGCCACACCTCAAATCCTGTGTTCAGTTTTGGGCCCCTCACTACAAGAAGGATATGGAGGTGCTGGAGCATGTCCAGAGGAGGGCAACGAAGCTGGTGAAGGGCCTGGAGCACAAGTCTGATGAGAGCGGCTGAGGGAACTGGGGGTGTTTAGTCTGGAGAAGAGGAGGCTAAGAGGAGGCTGAGAGGAGACCTCATCGCGCTCTACAACTACCTGAAAGGAGGTTGTAGCGAGGTGGGTGTTGGTCTCTTCTGCCAAGTAACAAGTGATAGGACGAGAGGAAATGGCCTCAAGTTGCGCCAAGGGAGGTTTAGATTGGACATTAGGAAAAATTTCTTTACTGAAAGAGTGGTCAGGCCTTGGACCAGGCTGCCCAGGGAAGTGGTGGAGTCCCCATCCCTGGAAGTATTTAAAAGATGTGTAGATGTGGCGCTTAGGGACATGGTTTAGTGGGCATGGTGGTGTTGGGTTGATGGTTGGACTTGATGATCTTAGAGGTCTTTTCCAACCTTAATGATTCTATGACTCTTTGATTCTATGAAGATATCCCTGCTTATTGCAGAGGGCTTGGACTAGCTGACCTTTAAAGGTCCCTTCCAACCCGAACTATTCTATGACTTTTTTCTTCTCCATTAGGATGTCATAATCATGAGAAGCAGCCTGATACCTATCTAGAGCCACTAGTTTATTATAGATGAAAGCTAGTCCTAATTTGATACTTAGGACTTCCAGAATTAGTAACAGGTTGCTTTTCTTCACTCTGGTATTTTATCTCCTTTCGCCCTGGTTCCCCTAATGCTAAGTATTTATTCTCTGTTTTCTTCTTACCCACTTTTGGGAGCTAGGCTGGAAAACCAGTGTGACTCATGAATGGGGAGAGGTTGAAAAACAAGCTCTGGCTGTATTTGAAATTTTTTTTGTAAAGTCTTTCCTCTGACAGAACTAAGGTATGATAGATAAATAGCACTGAATAGAACGGTTCGCTATTAATTCTTGATTCTTTTATCTGGAGCTGGGACAAATTGTCAAAGTCATTCTTCTAGACCAATATAGCATATAGCTATAATTCTTTCTGTCTCTTAATTAATTTGTGACTTGCTGACTGGGTTGGGCAGGAGCAGAAACAAATGGCATCTCTTATTTGCTATAGAAAAGGTAAGGTGGTACTATAATCGTTCTGGGCAGCAGACATTTATCTCAGTTTCAGCTGTAAACCATTATACTTCTTTAGGGATTCTTTAAAAGGGAAGCTGCAAGTGTCCAACCCACTTTCTCTGTGATACATGTACTAAAACAAGGGACAAAAAAAGATGTTCGAGCCTAGGAATCTCTTAAAATACTCTGCCATATTGCTGCCAGAGCAAAAGCACTATTAAAACAGTACTGCCTTAAGTCTGATCCTGGAGGGCAGAAGATAAGACAAATGCTTGACTTTTCTTAGACAAGAAAACTGAATTAAACTGTTATGTTCTTCTGTTCACAGAGATTTGAACGTTTATGTTTTCAGGGCAGGAGAAACCTGACATGGGGAAAAGCACCATGAAGCTTCTCTGTACTTCACTTTCTCTTACCATGATTTGCTGCCTAGCTGAAGGTACCCTGTCAAAAACAGATGCAAAGAAAGGTGCTACAAAAAAACTGGAAGAAAAGGTAAAAGAAATAACTGAAAAGCTTACCTTATCTAACAGTGAACTAATTGAACTTTGGTAAATGGACCCTCATTCTGTCAAAACAGTGTTAAAAGCAACCATGCATTTCCATTGAAGCTTATGCTCACAAATAAGATTACCTGAAACTGTCCTTTCCTTCAGCTTTTATGGGTGTCACAACAGGTTCACTCCTTTAACCAATATGATGTAGACTTCTGGAGCTTTATCCCCCATGCAAGCTGCAGAAGCAGGAAGTTTTTGTCCCCTCTTGCATAGCTAAAGGAGACATGCTTCCAGCCCTTTGGAAAGGGGGGCAGGGAGCAGTAGTTTGGGCCAAGAGTGCTAGATCATTTACTGGTGGAAGGGAAGGTTCTCAGCCTTGCCAGTGGGAAGGCTGAGTCCTGATAGAAGAGTTTGAAGAGCCTTCTAACCAGCCGTTCCTTTGCAGGCAAAAATGATTCAGAGTCCCGTAGCAATCTGAGCAAGTGGAGCCAACATGCTGAAGTCTCTCTTAACTTGTTGAGCATGTTCTTGATTCCTGCCTGTTTTCTTTCAAAACTGCAAGAAGGCACAGCAGTGCAAGAGAAAGGGTGTGTATGGAGAGGAAGTATATTTACCAGTGCATATACTAAGTATATGTACTTAGTGTTGCTAAGCGTGTTAGGTAAAAAAGTAGACATGTTCAAAATCCTCTCCCATAAATTATTATATTAATCCTACATTATGCAGATACATCGCTCATTGTTTGTATTACTTGCTTGCTCAGTGTCTACCAGGAAGAAAATCTGATCTGCAGGTAGTGAGGATAATACAAAGTGTTAAGACAGGCCTTATCCCTAAAGTTCTTACACTGAATCAATAGATGATTTCTGCGTACTCACCATGCACACTTTATTAGGCCTTTTCACTCTGTTTCTGTCTGCTAAAACTATTTGTGCTGTTTTAGTTGAAGCAGATCTTCCTTAAAGAAAGGTGTTGAGAACCTTGGCCTTCAGTAACCACAATGCAGCATACTCAGTCTAAAGTATATCCAGTTTAAAAGTCGTCTTCAAATTCTTGGTTAAGAACTCCTAACCCCTTTTTGGCACTTTGGGGGTAACATGCCAGAAAGCATTGACTAGAGAGCAGAGCGCTATCAGCTGTGGTGAATGATGTTTTTTAATCTTATCACTTTTTGATATTTTTTTTTTGTTTATATGCTTTTTGCCTTGCAAACAAAGTAAGTTTACTGATGATGACAAATAATTTCTGAGCACTTTCCTGTTTCAGTTTTAAATCAAACTGCTCTGCATCATTTAAAAGGAGTGGTCAGAGTTTAATGAATGTGATTTTTTTTTTTTTCTTTTTGAAGTCTGTTGCTATTGAAAGTGGCTGCTTCATATAACTGGTTCTAAAAACTGTCTTCTCCCCCCAGACGCTGCATTCTGATAAAAATGTGCAGGACCGAGGACTGGTAGTTGTGGATCCAAAGGCAAAGGATATTATACTGGAACACAGAAGTTATTGCTCCCAGAAGATGAAGGAAAGACATTTCTTGGGAGATGTTCTGGGATATATTACTCCCGTAAGTTAATAAAATTAATAAAATTGGTGCTTTGAATGAATATGCAGCAGACTCTGCTAATCTGCAGTCTTGCATCCCTGCTTTGAAAGCATTTTTATAATAATGGGAACTTCTGGTCAAATACATTCAAAAAGCCAGAGGATTATTTGTCAGCTGGCTTGGGATTCAGGTGGTCTCAAACCCTTGTTCTCCCATCCATCTCTTGGAGGATGCCTAGGTCATAATGTTTTTCTTCTCACTGGTAAAACAGAGATGATAGTATTCTGTTGTCCTTGATGAGCCATGTGGAGTTGCAGTAAAGTCAGAACAGGAGAACTGCTAAGTGTCCTCATACTATGCAGCTACCAACTTGAACCTTCTAAATAAACAGTAAAAATTTTATGCTGCTGTCAAACTGATCTTTTTTGCTATCCAGTTTTACTATTATAGCATCCTTTCTTGAATAATAAATGTTTCTTCCTTTTGTTTAGAGGATGCTTTTCACTTCTTTCAGTCTTACACTGCTCAAAAGAGAAATAAGTGCCCTATAAATTTTCACGTTTCTCAAATTCTTTTGAACGTAAATGCAGGGTCTGTAAATTCAAAACTGTTGGAATCTACATGCAAATTCCTGCAGTTCAGGTGAATTTGCACAGTTTGAAGATTGCCTTTCATGTAGCTGTCGGAATTTCTAGAGTACTTTTTTACTTAAATAAAAATAATGTTCCAGGTTTCCTCAGACTAACAAATGGGGATCTAGCAAATAATTACATTTTTGTTAAAGAATTTGGATTGGTCAAAAGTAAAGGGAATTGTATATCTTGCTTTTGAGCCTCTCACTTTTTTTCTCTCCTTTCTTTTGCAAGTGGAACAGCCATGGCTATGACATTGCTAAAATATTTGGAAACAAGTTTACACTAATCTCACCAGTCTGGTTACAAGTGAAAAGGAGAGGGAAGGAAAGGTTCCAGTTCACTGGGCTCCATGATGCTGATAAAGGTGTTACTTTCTTTTTCTTTGAATACGCATTGCAAGTAAGATCACTGGTCTTGTTGCAGACTAGGTAGCTCTGGCAGTATATGCATGTGGGTTTTTCTGGCTCTGCCTCACGGTGAAGTACTTTCATCCATTCCACTTTTTCGGGAGTTTTTGTCAGAGTGAACTTCTTTCTGTCCCCACCTGCTTCCACATGTGTACATAGTTTACCTGTCCAAAGAATAAGTAGAAAGATTGGCTCTTCCACCAGGCTGTCTACAAAGCCCCTCTTAAAAAAAAAGGAAGGGACAAAGGATCTGTACAGGCAGAAATAGTCTTTGGTGGTTGCACTGTGCAGTTGTTTACCTGTTGTGTTTTTTTTCCCTTTGCAAAAACCTTTGGGTGAATTTGTTTTGGGAATGGAAGATAAATTTCATCTGAAGATAATTTTTTCCTTCGCTGTCAAGAAACTGACAGCAAGTTCAGATTTCAGCTAGTATGTTCTTAAATAATAACTAAGTACTTTACAGTTTTGAACTTGATTGAATGTGCAATCTTATTTGAAACAGCTATAATTCTTACCATGTTGGTGCCTACTAACAAATTCTAGTGCAATGACTGCCAAGAGGAGTGGATGGGACACTTGAAAGTACCATCTTTTTTAAAAAAAAAAAAAATTTCCTCCCAGGTGATGCTTGGTGACTTACAGAAGTGTTGTTCTGAGTAGGCAGTAAGATAGTTTCCATCATGAGGCAGAACTGTAAGCAGTAGGGAGGGCTTGGGTAGGGACTATTGTAAGATTGTAGTAAATGCTAGTTATGCTGTGGTGGAGGTGAATACCTTCAAATTCTGCGCATCAGAGGATGTTTCGTCTGTGTTGGTTATGAACTAGTAGTCTGTGGCAGGAAGATAGATGTAATGAAACTATGCTACGTTATTTGAAGAATGCTTGAAAATAGTTGTCATTGTCAACATCATTTATATTTTAACAGTTGTTCTCTTGATGCTGTTTGACAGGCTGGATGAAAGATGTCAGAAAAACCTCCAAAAACATCAAAATAGGTGAGCCTCTGTTTTATGTTTGTTTGTTTTTTATCTTCTTTAACTGCTAGCAGAGCAAAAGGAGGCTTTGTTCCAGGTGTATATGGGAGAAAGGGAGGTTACCTTAGCATAGTTGTATGAAGGAAGAAGTCTGAGAAGAAAAATAAAAGCAGTTAACTGTAGATAACTAAGTAACTGAAGTGTTAATCCTGTTGGTGCCCTAATGTTTTGCCTTAACTTCTTGTCTCTGGATAAACCCTGGGTCACAGGGTCCTCTCTGAAGGAGTACTTTATATATAACACTACATGCTTACGTGGGGGAGCAGACTTCAAACTTGTGCTCAGGAGTTCTGCTTATTTAAAAAGAAAAAAAAAATAATCCAAATCTGAGTCAGTCAGACTTTCCTGCATGACAGTAGAAAAGTCCTCCTTTGGCTCTTCTCCCCTTGAACCTGGGAACTCAAGGGATGTGGCACGCTGTGTGTCTCTAGGGAAAATGACAAACTTTGCTATAGAGATAATACTGTGCTAGACTTCTTACATTTGACTTTTGCAAGAAATCTGTGGAACTGTGAAACTCTTCTTGATACAGAAGGGAAACTTCAAATGTATTAGAAAAATTGAATGCTCAATCAGATATTTTAAATTACTTCAGCTGCCAGATGATAAAGCCTTTGAAATCTCTCTAGAATCTTCTAAAATACTCTTTTATAGCCTTGGTAGTTAGAAAGGGCTTAGACATAGCTCTGTATGAGTTGTTGGCTTTTCCAGTGTGCATGATTGTCAGCTGTTCCAACAGCGGTTTTCCTGACTCTTGTCTATGCTTTTAATGTTTTGTGTTGTTAGAAAAAGTAAGCTTAAGTGCCCATGTTTTACAAAATAAAAATTTGTCATAGGGTCTTGAGATGAGTAGAAGAGTGAAGTAATATAAGGGCTGTGTACAAAAGAGTAAATTAGAGTCTGAGGTGAACTTTTCTATCTTGTTCTTGTGGTAGAAGAGTTGCACAACTTACAGAAAGATTGCTGTTTCATGTTGGTGTTCTTTTAAGACTCTACTTGGGGCCCTAAGTGACAGTTCAATTAAGATAGTTCGATCAAGTGAAGGTATCTTTTCTTAAAACTTGCATCAATGCTGACCTTTAACCAAACATAAAGCGAAGAAAATGTTCTAGAGTGTCAATTATCTGTGCTGCTGAAGTAAGAGAGTGCTCTGACCAGAAGATACTATAGTGCGATGCCAGAATTTGCTTTGAGCGGTGAAAGCATTGCTTACTCCTACCATACTAAGGTAGTTTCCAGGATAATCCAGGATAAGAATCATCTCAACACCAAAGATTTCAGCATACGAATTTCCACTAGAGGCTAGGAGTAGTAAATGAAAGGTTAAATAAATGATATTGGATAATAAGTAAATAATCCTGCTGCCAAAGTTAAATGTACATAATGTATAAGTTATGTAACAAGCACCTACTACGTGGAAGAGAAGAAGCTTAGTCACAGAAATGTTATCCTTACAGAATTCTGAAATACTTAAAAGTGCTGCCAGGCTTCTAAGAGAATTCTAGGTCTAAAGGAGAATTGAAAATATGCATTGTTGAGAAGCCAATAGGTGATTCTTCCCTCAGTCAGGGTCAAACCACCACACTGGCATTACTGCAGCTTAATGCCCATCCTTCGCAGAAGAAACACAGGTCCTAATAAATTCCTACAAGGTGATGCATCATCATGTAACGGTAGAAGTATTAGTCCCTCCTAGACCGTACAATGTAAAAGCTTAAGTTCTACTCCAGCTCACCCAATAATCTGGCTTACTAAGAATCTGAGACAAGACATAGTCTCTCTGCTTAAAAGTACTTCTCAACATGTTGAAAACTAATGCTTGTTTACCCCTACAGGCTTGTTTCAAGAATCAGCAGGTTCATCCTAAAAAAAAAAATTTTTGAAGATAAAACTGCTAATTTAAGGGTACATTTTCTGAAATGCTTAAGTAATGCTCAGTTGAGGTTGAAGCGTTTTCAGATACATTACTCTTAAGTACAATACCGTGCTCCATTCTTCCAAGAACTGACATAATAGGCAATGCATATGAAAAAATGAGGCTGTATCTCTTTGGATGTGAGGCTGAACAAAGTTCAGGTACACTAATACGTCTGCTGTTCAGCTTCAGCTGTAAATAACAAAAGCTAAAACTATGCTAGTCCTGTTGCATGTCAGGTTGGGTTTGTTGGGGTTTTTTTGCACACATCATAAAAGCTTTCCAGACTGTTCTCTTGCTCAAAATATACAAATCAGCTATATTTATACAGTGCTGCCCAGATCAGCTATGAAAACTGTGTTATACTGGATTTGGAGCCTGGTCAGATTCAGGTGATCTTAATTCAGTGTACAGGAGATGAAATTTGGTCCACTCCAGCTATGAAAATGAAGGTTGAGGGCATAGTCACCTACTGTTTCTTAATTCTTCCATGCCTACTTCATTAAAAAAGGTAGATATAAAAAAAAAAAATCATGTTTCTTTTCCATCCTTGCCTGAAAGGTCAGATGATCTTAATGCCAATGAACATCACTGCTAACTCTGCCAGTTGCTTCTTCCATCTCTCCAACCATTCCTGAATTAAAACCATCCCAGTACAAACACAAGGTCAATATCAATGTCACCCACCAGATTTAACAAACGACAAAAGCCAGCAGGAACATCTTTTCCTCACCCTGTGTCAGGAAAGGAGCAGCGCAGTTCTTCCAAGCCCCCACCTCAGCCCTGTCTGACCTGGGTGTGGGTACCGGACGACCACCTTTGTGGTTGCCCAGAGTGAAAGAGTAATGATCTTAGTCATGGGATATGTTGTTTAGCGGCATCTCTGCTGGCATCTGCTGTATTCTGTTTCTGCAGAAATACTCCAGTGTAGATAATAAATTCTTAATTTTCACTACTGATTGACGACTTTGCTTGACAGTGCCTCGAATTTTGTTTGATGGCTGGACTTATCAGGACTTCGAGAGTGTTTTTGTCAGCGAGGATGAGATAGAGGAGCTTTCCAAGAACATGGTTCTGCTAGCCAAGGTAAAAAGACTTTTTGCTAATGCTTATAAAATAGTGTGAGATGATATTTGATTCCTTTTGTAGTGGGTATTTTCTTATTTCCAGTAATTTTATATTACGCAAAATAAAATTCTGCTCAAAACAATAATGAGGCAGGATAGCATGTCCTAGTATGTGTCCAATTCCTGTAAATACAGAGTATAGCAACACTTAAGTGCAGTTAACTACAAGTCTAAAGTGAGACTACATAAGTCTGATCAACGTAACCTTGTTAAGTTATTGTTGGCAGCTGCACTGGTGGCTTTTGCCTGCTATAAATTGTGATTGATAAAACCTGTTCCAAACAGCTGACAGGCTGAATGTTACTAAGGCAGTAGTGGATGCCTGATAAACTTCTCATGGAGGTTGCCTAGTGAGCAGACTGCTTTCCTTCAATTTTCTATTAAAAAATAGATCTGTTAAGCAGGGGCTAAACTGGTTAGTGGCGTTTTTTGATAGGCAGAAAAAGTGTCATGGGTGCAATGAGTGCTGTTTTCTGTGTTACAGGAGTACATTCAGGCTCAGTGTGCTAGAGCTAATGAGCCACTTTTAATACCAAGAATAACTCACTGGATATCTGTTACTGTACAGTTTTGCTCAGTCTGATAGACCAGTTTCCTTGAAATGTTAAGAGGCTGGGGAGAGGAGAAGAGGATTTCCTTTAAGGAACGGTTACTGTTTGCTAAAGGTTTTCTGGCCAGCCCCTTAGCTAATAGCTTTAGAACTATGCATGTGTAGGACTAGACAAGTTGCACCCAAAAGACATTCAGCTTTAGTGGTTGATTCATGACAGCCTGCTTAATTACTGTCAGAATAAGTTTTCTCACTTGCTACGCAATGTAAAGAAATCTTAATATGCTCTAGAGGAAGATGGATGTAGAGGTAAACTGAATAGTTTCTTAAAATTTTTAACTGATACATCAGTTTTAGGTCCTCAGTAACAGTTAGCTTCTTAAGGAAAGGGTACTCAAGTACAACAATATCCTTGATCATGCTAAACATAAATTATCACAAGTGAGATTAATTGTGGAAGATGTTTAGAATCATGCCTATGCCAAGTTAGCGTTTACATCTTTAGACTTTTTTCCCAATATACATGTAAATGTGTGTCAGATGATTTTCTTAACAACCATCTTTCATTAATGGCTGAATTTTCCCAATCTGATACTGGTTTATCCTGTAAGAGTAGAAGTCATGGATAACTAATAGAGATTCTCAAGTTTTGCATGTTTGTTAAATAATTTGTGCTTCTCCGACTTCTTCATGAAATACTGCATTAAAGACGAAGCTGGTATAAGAATACAAAGCATGTTCAATCTGTAATAGTACAAGAAAAACTACAGTAGTTGTGTGCTTTGATACTGTATTATAATCTCTGATACAACCATAATGAATAAGAATGGTGATTAACTGTATATTGTTGTCAATTTCCTTTATTTAGAATGAAAATTTTGATGGTTTTGTAGTTGAAGTTTGGAGTCAGCTAGGAAATCAAAAGCAAACGTGAGTATAAGTCTCTAGGATGCAATTCCTAAAAATTGGCTCTTCTAAAGCATCTTTTTAGTTTGTCCATGTTGATTTGAGTTTGTCATTATAAATAAATACACTTCATTCTAGGACAATTGAAGATTGTTCCACTTAGAATGAAGTAGAAGAGTCTACTCCACTCTACATGAGCTCGAAGATTACATAATAATCTTCATAGTGGACCTAGCAGATCACATTAGCCTTTCATACTTGGGTTCTGCAAGATGTTACTGTTGTACAAGGGTGAAGAAGGTACCTCAGTTGTGTGCTTACTCAGATGTTGGCACTGGCCTTTAATATATCATTGATTGGTTTGGGTTACTGTGTGAAGCTCGGAAGTGTTGGATGCTTTCAAGACCACCAAATTTGAGTTGATTAGGAAACCTTCCAAACCTTTATATAGAGATCTTTTAGACATGAAACTAAAACCAAAATTTCCAACCTGAAGCAAATCTAGGGAGAAACTGGTTCTTCCAGTTCTTGCAAGTACAGTATATTTTAAACTTGGAGTAGTTGATCTACCTTTTGGTAGCTCCACTATGAAGTTTCCGTGAGTCTGCATTTATTGTAGCTGCTAAAACTAAAGGGCTTATCCATATTAAGCTGTTTCATGATATATTCTAATCATTTTTCCTTGAGCAAAAGCCCCTTGGCTGTCTTAACACCTTGGACAGAGTCAAGGTAAGGCAAGATCCAAACTGCTGCTTCAGGAGGAAAACGCAGAAGGTGGGGTGAAATGAATGATGCAGCGCAGCAATCTGAAGATTTTGTGTTAGTTCCCTCAGGAAATTTAGGCATCCATTCCCTAAAGCACAGTATTCCTACCAGCTCTCTATTGCCTAAAATGTCTGGGGGAAAATAGCTTACAAGAAAGCTCTGCAGAATGCAGACTTCATTATGGAAGACTTTCACCTTTCAAAAATGGGTACTTCAGGTTATTCTGTTTAGGGCAAATGTTACTGACTGATGGCATATAATAGTTACTTCCGGAATTGAGTGTGCTATTAATGGAGTCCTATCTTTTCCCTGTAAAATCAACACTTGGGAACAAAGAATTGAAACTGCAGAATCTTTGTAGCCTTGTCAGGGGCTCCACTATTTGCATTGGAACGAATAATCCTTAAGCTAGATGCTCTTGCTCATAATTAGGTAATTTGCCAGGTTGTCCTAAGAGTTGACCTCTATACTGAGCTCTGAACCTATGGCAATGTCTTAATAGGACAACCAATAAGGTGATTTAAGCAATTAGTTACTGCCAGCCAGAAGTTGGGTGTAGTGGTCAGTTTATCTACTGTGCTTACTGTATTTCAGTAAAATTGATGCCTTTCCTATTAGTTAACTTACACAAATGTAAGACAGACTATTACTGTAATTTTAAGACTCACTGAAGACCAATTTAAGCACACTAGTGTCAGAGTGCTGTGTTGCAAATGACACGCATGAACAAAGCATACTTTTTTATTAGCTCCAGAGTGAGTTTACTTGTGGCGTGGTAAAAATGTTGCTCTTTGCCAGGAGTAATGCTGGTTCAAAACGGCATTGCTTGTCCCATCTTGTGTGATAAGAAGTGTTTGCACTAGAGGAGGTACTGCTGTAAGCACCACAAAGCTTTAGCCTTCAGTACCTGAGTGTTATTTAGGTGAAGTATAGAAGCACCACTTACATATTCTCTGTCTGTTATTGATAGACAGGTGTGGGAAGTATTTTCCATAACTTCAGAGAAGGAAAGGGTTATTCTCATAGAGTAGAATGGTAATTGCCTCCTTTGCTCCAAGTCAGTAATGTTTGATCTTATGTGGCCACCTGTGAACAAGACTTTAGGATTATCCTAACTAAAAATGTGAAAGATGATGTTTGGCAGAAAAACATGAATAGAAACAAAAGTTATGAACTGCAGATTTTCCTCCTCTTCAAGACCAGTTTTGATTTAAGTACTTAATTGTAAACCCATTTGTGGTTTTTTTTCCTCCTGTTATTGCCACTCCCCTAGAAATGGTTAGGGTGTTTAAGTTACAAAATACCTTGTGTTGGGCTTGTGTCTTCAGAGACAAGCATTCTGAATAAGGGTAATGTAGGCAGCAAACTGAAGCTGGGCTTGTGTGTGGAGTAATAGTTGTTTTGTGAAAGCAGAAGCGCATCATTACATTAAAATTTTGTCTCATGATGCTTGTGAGTCACGGGACCAGTGTCTTTATTTTAAGATTAAGTCAATTTTTCTATCGCTTGCTCTAAAACTGGACGGCTTGAGTATCCAGTGCCCTGGGGGTTTGCCCTATCAATGTTTTTTGGAGTGAACAGGTGCTTTGAACAGATCTTAAGGGGCAGAATTAAGTGAACTTAGCACCTTGGCAAGCCTGTATTTTTTTTGCACATTGAGTGCTGTTACTTTGGGGTCTGTTGATTTCCTTTTGAATATTACTGATAAATGGGTAAGCACGAACGGTATTTTTCTTCGCTTGTCCCTGCCAGAAAAGAACTGGAGCAGCCCATGACATCTTTACCCCACAGAGTGGCAGTATTGTAACATGATTCATACCTGATCTTCCTTGTCAGATTGTGTCTTTCAAAAGTGACAAACACCAGTAGTGAAGCATGTTCTTAACCTTGGAAGGGTGAGGGTCAGTTGGCAGGTAGGTGTCAACACAGAGATGACTCCTAATCCTTTGGAGATGTGAAGCGTTCATAGAAGAGCAGTTGTAGCAGTTGTGTATGCTCCATATAAAGCATCTGTATTAACTGTTAGGTACATAGTGTAGGCTTTCCTGATTCAGAACCTTCAAGGTCAAACACCTGAAAGTAGCTTAACCTACTTCTAGGTAAAGGAACAAAAGATCCTAATGATCTCCTGGGAACAGATAGTCTGCCTTCAAATTACTTTCAGAGCTGTCTGACAATACAAGGAGACCTGCCTAGCTAATACAATTTATTCCTATTATTTAGTGTGAACATGTTTTAATTTAAAAAGAAAATAAAAAATCAGATGTGTGTTTTTCTGAAATACAAGGAATGTCTCACATAAGCAGTTAGCATCAGGTTATTGAGACTCAACACAGGTGTGTAAAAATATATGGGGATATGCTGCAGCTGCCAGCTTGCCTTATGAAATGACAGAGCGGTGACGTGGATCTGAGTAAAAAGTATTTCACTTGGAATCATTATGGTTTTCATTTTTCAAAACCTAAAGTAAGTGGATAGCAAGCTATTAAATTAATAAATAATAAAATGGCACTCAGTTATTCTAGTGCATCCTTTTGTGTATCTGTGTTGAGGGGAAAGCTGTGGAAATGATTCCTGTTATTTTTTCAATACTGTTCTGGAAAAGAGCCATGATCCTATCTAGTGCACTACCTTAGTGGTGCAGGAACGCTTAATATAGCACAGGTTTCTTTATGAGACTTAAAATGCCTAGAGAGTGGGATTTGCTTATGGAACATTTGTGCTTGATACGGTGTTTCAGCTTCAAAATCAGCATCCGCTCTCTAAAGACAATGTGCAGTGATACTTTTTAGCAGAATGCACCAATATTTCTTGAGGCAGGTGAGTCTGCAAAAGAATCTGAAAACCTGCAAATTACTGTCCTAACTCACTAAGAAATGGGGTTATGATTTAAGCACTACTTCATGTATCAGAAAGCTGGATTAATTGCAGCTGAAGCTCTCTTCTCAGTACACCTCAGCTGAGCAATGAGATACCTTTTTTTCAATAGCTGAACGTGAATTTTGGTTGGATTCAAGAGGTATGATGACATCTTCATAACACATGCTCTCCCCATTGTCTTGATGTTGGGACTTGAAACACTGAATTGCCTAAAGACTTCGTGACAAATTTTGTAAGTATCTCCATATAACAGGGTAACAGTGTTAGCTCCGTGCAAAGCTTCTGTAACCCATAAATCCTGTGACCAGCCTCTTTAAGAACCTGTGAACACTAAGCATTTTTAAAATGAGGCAAATTTAGACACTTCTCTGTCAGCCCTTTGCATGTTTCTAGAAAATCTTGATTTTTTGAGGTACTCACTTCAACATTAGAAACGAATGAAAGTTCTTCCTGCAAGGCCTGAAAAAGAGCCTTCAGTCTCCTGTTTATCCTAGCTGGCATTACAGATGAGGTGAAATGTTGCTAAGAAGTTATGTTGCTGGCATCCACTAAGACGTGAAATTCTGTGGCCTCAGGCTCACCATGTATCTTCTGTTTTACATCTTAAGCAAAACTAACCTAATCTGGTTTTGTTTGTTTTCAAGAACAAAAAATTTTCTAATCATTCTGGTTTGGTGTTAGAATTGCTCTGTAATGCTCAGCAGACTAAAGTCTTAAATTATATTAATACTTTGTGCTGCTTTCTTTTGCGTATTCATGTAAATGTTGATTTTACCAACAGTATAAATTTTATATAAGGGAATTATGTGCCTAAATATAGCTGCCTGGTTTCATGTTAGATATCCTAACATGATAGGGTCCTAGATGCCTCAAGTCTTACACAACAATCCTGTATGCATGCTTTGTATACCTTTGGATGTATAAAACGGCATTAGGTTCTTATATTCAGATGCCGAAATACCACCTGTTCTATCTGAAGAACATGATTTGTCTCGGTATGTGTGTGTGGACCTAAGTTTTAGGGGGTTTATACTGACCAGTTCAGGCTCCTGTAGACGTCTAATACAGATACTTTGAAGTACCCTCTATACTACTGGTACCTACTTCTTTCCTGTGATTTCTGGGAATAGAATTCTTGATATACAAATCACAGTGAGATCAAATTCAATGTGAGATGAAAGACTGCATCTGACTGATGCTGCCTCCTCTCATGCTGACAATCATTGCACAGTGAAAAAGTATTCAGCTTCCCATCTTTTATTCTAACACAGGAAATTAGTCTCCTAATAAAAATCTAAATCAGCCAAGATATCCTATGCAGGTGATACCTCAGTTCTAATGTGTTTTGCTGCTTCTTATAGTTTAAACCTGCTTCTTAATTAAATAACTGTCTTTTATCTAAAACTTTCTTGACTGATTTTGCAATAAAATATTCCAAGTTATTCATGCTGTGTCATTTAAGTTTAGAAATGTACATGGCAGAAATATTGAGATAACTGAGCAAGCAAAGGTTCTCCTGCTTATTTAGTTAACAGCTAGACAGGACGATGTCTCTCTTGCTAATCTCACTTTTGGGTTTATTGGGTGTTTTTTTTCTCCAGAGACCTGGGTCATGTCGTGAAAAAGGCATGAATGCACCCGTCAGAATCTCACAGCATACATAAAAGTGCACACGTTATTCTGATCAGTCTGGCATTAGCTGACAGATGGCACTGCCATCACACAGAATCAATCTGAAAAACGTGATTTCTTGTCACCACGTGCTGCAGGCACTTGGTATCATGCAGAAGATGACCTTCAGACATCTTATTAATGTTGGTAGGAGTATAGGAGCAAAAAGCTCTTCTGGCAGTTCTATCCTTCATGTTAGTCCCTGAAAAATTAATCTATTAATCAAAGATTTGCCATAATTCACTGCAGTTTCTTGGTATTAACTAGGCAATGAAATGGCACAAAAGCACAATTTCTTCTTGAAGTAGACAGCTTTATTCTGTCCAATTTTCTTGACAAGGCATAAATTTCAGGGAGTACCGGCTACCAACTTGTGCAAAAAGTGGCTGAAGTTGGAAAGTTGCAGAGTTCGGAAGGGTCACGTAACTGAAGGGAAGGGTATAACAGCCTTATGTGTCTTCTGCAAGACTTTTCAAATACACCTACAGCCCACTGTCGTGCAGTGAAGTAAACTGTACTACAAGGTGTCCCAAACACAATAGACTAGCAATGCCGGCAAAAGGGAGTTCTGAAAAAATAAGCTTCCCTCAAACTTTGGGTGATGGAAATTTGGAGGTCTGCATACTTTATAGGGGACAAGACACTTTGAAATCGTGAACACTTGGAAAATTGACCTACCAAATGGTAGTGATAATAGAAGACCTAAAACAGTAGGAATGAAGTAGACCTTAATTAGCTCAAGATAGAGTCTTAAAGCTGCCAATGTTTTAGTAGCTACTCTGAAGTTAAATTTGACAATGGTGAAGTCTCTGGTAAATATTTAATGAAGCCTTTTCAGGAAGACTGATTCTATTCCTACTTTCCTGCACCTCATTATAATGTTTAAAATGTCAGTCGCTTTTCTTTCAAAATCACTAGTGGTAATATGAGAGACTATTGTGTTTAAAACACTGGAAAGCACTGTTGGGACACAGTAAAGTTTTAATTTATAGCACACAATAAATGAGCATTCTGCTATTGCTGTTTGGGCAAGAGGGGAAGAGCGCGTATTTGATTTACATAATCTCTCCTGGCTGACAGATGGAAGTGAGCTTAAATTATGTCTTTGACCATTAATCCTGTCTGATTTCCTAGATAGTTTTCCAGGCCCAGAGACCTGGCTTGACAGGTTAGTGAGCAGATGTTAGTCTGGGTTTCTTGAGCAAGAATCTACAGTTGTCCAGCTACCCCTTTTCTTCCTGACCACCTCCAAGTTGAAGCGAATTATTTTTTGGCCAGAGCTATACTGCTTGGATTTGGTGGCGGGAGGAGAGGAAGTGGCTGTTTTGATGGAGTCGGGTTTTAGTTAGAGTCCTGTCTGCTAGCTACAAAATAAAGCCAACAATCCAAACTGCACTTCCGCCCCTTTATCAGGCCACGAATCTCTGTCCTTCATTTACAATTGTAGGTTGTGGTTCTATGCTGTATGCCTTTCTAGTTTTAAAATGTGTCCGCTTTTGTGCAGTCACTGTTTTTGTGGAGACATTTTTACTTCTGCTGGCTAACTAGTGTCTGATATTGCCAAGGAAGGGGGAAACCTTGAATTTAATATTCACTTGAATTTTTTTTTTCTCTGCATCCGGTTCAAAATAATCCCAACTGCTGTTCTTCTTATGCTTCAAAGCATTGCTATCTGGATAGCAAAATTTTAGAAGCTGAGGCAAATATATGGAGATGCAGAGTGGGAGTGAGGGTGTTAGCCTTGTTTCTAAATGAAAAAGACGTTATCTTGCTCTGCACTTATGTTAGGTTCTTTTGTCCTATTCTGCCCCTCCTTCTATCCCTTCACCTTCTAAATAATTAAATTTAAAGTCAGCAAATGTTTTGCATGGCGTAGAGGTTTCAAAGTTCCTACAGCTAATAAAGGCAGCCAGGCAGAGAGGAGAGATCCCTGCTGATGAACGGTGTAGAATGATCTCAATGCCAGAGGAATTGATTCTTTGCTCAAATTTATCTTATATGTAGCATCTCTGACATCTAATAAAGGGTGCACTCATACTGCAGTTTGGGCATAATTAGTTAAAAAGGTCACTTAGCTATGAGACACAAATCAGTGGGAAAGAAGGCTTAGCTAGTTTTAATACTGATTATAGTTTTTGATAAGATTATGTCATGTGGGAGCCATGATGTTTATGTTGGGAGTCAATAAATGCTTGTTTAGTTTAGTGTTGTAATTTTTTAATGCGTTCCTATGGAAAAGGATTCTTCTTTGCTATAATTAATGTCTGAATAGCGACACTTTTAATATGGAATGCATATGATAAGGAAATGGGAGGGAAAGCTGTTACTTTCCCAGAGCAAGAATGGTAGAAGTACATGGTGCAGCCAGACAAAAAGCTGATTCCTGTAATTTCATGTCTCCCCCTGGAAGAGGAATACAGGTGGCAGTGTGACAGTTCATTGTCAAGAGCTGTTCAGCACAGCCAGGTCTCAAATTGTAAGCACAAAATACTGATGGTATTGGGAAAGTAATAAAACTTGCTTTGTTTGTTTGCCAGGATTTTGAGAGTAATGGCTTTTGTAGCATCCTTAGGAAGTTTTCATCAGGCATCAAACCATTTCAGGGAAAATGAAAATACTTGGTTACCTTTGGATAGCGTCTACATTGTGCAAGTCAAGCATCATTACTGTGATGGATAATCATATTGGATGATCAAGGATTTCAGAAAAATATCTCTACGATGATACTGCCTTGAAAGGCATGACAGTACCAAAAGTTGTTTCTGAGAGGTCTAATCCAGTTTAAGTGTAGCAAACAACTTGGATGATCGCCTATGTATATCCTGCCTTTCCTGCTTTAGTACTTTTAGCCGACTGGAGTGGGTCATGAAGTTGCTTTCTGCTTGGTTCAGGTTTAAGCATAGTTCTGAACTGATCTAGAATTCTGTGCTAATATAATCTGTCTGACTGCCTTTGTGGATCCACGCTGCCAGTGGGTAAATGTGAAAGTTGACTTTGTTCTGAAAAATCAAATGACTTAAGGGAGGCACACAGAAGGGCCATATTTATAGTGCAAATTGAAGGTAATATTGGACTCCTCTTAAGCTAACAATAGCCATTAAACTTTTTTACTTCTGCAGTCTGTCTCTGAATGATTTTCTATTAACATCACCCTTCAAATCAGGAAAACTAAAAATGGTTTACATGAGAATTTTGGAGTTTATTTTCCTATTGAAATGTTTAGAATACGGATATGAAAATCAGCTTTTGTGAAAGTCTTTAAATGATGCATATGGAAGGTGATACTTCCAGATATGACATTGTCAAACATTTCTTTTGTAGCTATACAGTAATATATACTGTATATTGACAGCATATATTGAGAAACAAAAGGATTATTTATACAGAAAAAAACAGCAGCAGAGATTCTTCTAAATACAGGCCTCAAAAATATCCGCTGAAGGTTGCATGTCTTGCTGTGAAAGCATCTCTATAAATTCTCAGCCCTCATGCGTAGTAATACAGTGGCAACTTGAATCTGTTCAACAGCTGCTTGTTTCAGAACAATGTTTGGTTCTTCTATTGATCTAATTCTTTTTACTGAATATGACCTCAAGAGGTGAGCTGCTCTGATGAGATATGCTGGTTTTACATGCTAACAATGCATAATTAGATTAAAATAAAACTAGGAAACATTTTAGCCCCAAGGTGATCACCAGTTCCAATAAAACTAAGACTGTCTCCAGCAGTTCAGTGTTCTTAGTCCTGGAAGAGGGTAAACCTCTGACCAGTCTTCCTAATTTTTTTTTTCTGCTATGATCATTCACTACAGACTGTGTTTGGCTCTCTTGCCAGCTGCATCTTTTCAATTATTTCTACTGTTACTTGTTAACTTGCTCTTGCCAACGTATAGCACCAGTTTTACTGCCTTTCCCTCTAACAATATATTTATATTTCAGGGAGTTGATTCACTTGCTCATTCATCTTTCTGAAGCTCTGCATGAAGCACAACTTAAACTCATACTGGTCATCCCTCCTGCAGTTGCAGCAGGGTGAGTATTCCTATTTAGATGGCAGGTTCCAGATGAGAAATACTTTCTTGTCTGATATACAATAAATTCAAAGCTTGCTTTGTAGCTATGCAGCTTAAATGAATAAGAAGTTACTTGAGTTTGATTGGTAGTCCTGTCTTCACGCGTGTTGCGCTGAATAGTCTTAGTAACCATGTGCATTCATATATACCTCATAACTTCTGATGTCAAAATAACTTGCAGAGGGGCCTCCTATTGTGGTGTTAACCCAAAATGTCTGGTAAGAACTTCTAAGAGAACAAGAGCAGAAACAGTTGTGGAGCTTAATGACTTGTTGCCAAGGAGTGAAAAGGGTGTCATAAAGGTAGCATATAAAAGAATTTTCTGAGCCTCTGGGCACAATCTCAGCTATGATAGATAATAGTTATTCTTTAAGTAAGAAAAACAGAGCTACAGGATGGAATTATAGCTATAATAGGGCTGTGGGTTTTTTAGATTATTTATTTTGAGTTGATAGTTCATATGTACAGAAAATGCATGTAGTAGGAGGGTAATATTTAGAATTGTTAATAATTCTATTTATTTGTGCAGTGATTTGAATCTGATGGATGTACCAGTTTATATGCTCTTCTGGCTCAACAGCAGTAAGCAGTTCTTATCTTTCAGTGTTTATAGCAGAGAGATATTTACTTCCTAAGATTGTATTTGTTGAAAAAACAAAACCCATGTGGAAAATGAGAATGTAATTTCATTATATGTGGAAGGAATTTGAATCTTCTTAAGTTTTTACATTTTTAGGAAAAGATTCTACATTGTCTTTAAGTGATGTATAGTAAAACTGAAAAAAACCACAGTTTTACTATATCTCTAATCTTTTTCTGGAAAGAAAATGGCACTCCAGTATTTCGGTATGTCAGGGAGATTGCGTACAGTCCTTCAGGGACTTCTGTATGATCAATCAGTGATTACATCCATGTGAGAGTGAGCAGATAAAACTGAAGACAAGGGTAGAAGGTGATTCAGAATGCCAGCAGAGTGATGTGACTTCATTATCATAATTTCAAATTGAAATGCGGGCTATGCCAATGCTATACAGCTTTATTAGCAAGAGTTTTGCCAGTATCCATCTGCAATTTGGTAACATTTGTTCACATTTGGATGCCCTTCCAGGTTAAAAGATGCATGGTATCCTTGCATCGTGAGCATAAGCTATCTGTTGTGCTACCTTGTGGAAAAGTGTTTATGGTATACAATACTGCTACAAGGATATACAAGGAATACATCATGCCTTTCAGAGAACTGTGGTAGTAAGGGTTATCTTATCCCAAACACTACCAGGTTCTGAATCTCTGTATTCCACTCTCCTCTTTCCTTGCTTCTCAAAAGTAATGAGTGTCCCTGTTACACTGTGGATAGGCCAAATGTTAAAGTTATGTATATGTCATGGGTGATGGCCTTTTATTGTCGGAGTGAGAAGCTCCAAATCCCCGTTAGTTGTTTTTAAGAGGTTTGGTGGGGGCTCTTGTCATATGGGACTGCAGAATAGTGAAGCATAACCTGTTGCAGAGGATTACATACACAAAACAGTCTTCATAAAGTAATTGAGTATGTTGCAGTGCGTTGTGCTAACTACAGAATAGGTGACAGATGGGACACGTGCTAATCGTATGTTGTGCTTATTCCTTATCTCTGAATTTTACCTAAGGGAATAGGTTCCTCCTCGTGGTTATGCAGATATTTTTGGCTTACTGGGCTTGACTTGCTGATAATGATAACTGGGGAAGGCTTGTAATATTTCCATAGTCGGCAATGCAAGATTATTGCCAACTGTATGAGGTTCAACAAGGCCAAGTGCCGGGTCCTGCACTTGGGCCACAACAACCCCATGCAACGCTACAGGCTTGGGGAAGAGCGGCTGGAAAGCTGCCCAGAGGAAAAGGACCTGGGGGTGCTGGTTGACAGCCGGCTGAACATGAGCCAGCAGTGTGCCCAGGTGGCCAAGAAGGCCAACGGCATCCTGGCCTGTATTAGGAATAGTGTGGCCAGCAGGAGCAGGGAGGTGATCGTGCCCCTGTACTGGGCACTGGTGAGGCCGCACCTCGAATCCTGTGTTCAGTGTTGGGCCCCTCACCACAAGAAGGACATGGAGGTGCTGGAGCGTGTCCAGAGGAGGGCAACGAAGCTGGTGAAGGGCCTGGAGCACAAGTCTGATGAGAGCGGCTGAGGGAACTGGGGTTGTTTAGCCTGGAGAAGAGGAGGCTGAGGGGAGACCTCATCGCGCTCTACAACTACCTGAAAGGAGGTTGTAGCGAGGTGGGTGTTGGTCTCTTCTCCCAGGTAACAAGCGATAGGACAAGAGGAAATGGCCTCAAGTTGCGCCAAGGGAGGTTTAGATTGGACATGAGGAGAAATTTCTTTACTGAAAGAGTGGTCAGGCCTTGGACCAGGCTGCCCAGGGAAGTGGTGGAGTCCCCATCCCTGGAAGTATTTAAAAGACGTGTAGATGAGGCCCTTAGGGACATGGTTTAGTGGACATGGTGTGTTGGGTTGATGGTTGGACTCGATGATCTTAGAGGTCTTTTCCAACCTTAATGATTCTATGATTCTATGATTCTATGAAATTTTTTTTCCAAGTTTCCTTTTTCCTTCAAGCTGTTCAGCAACCTTATGCCTGCACATGAAAATTCAATTATGTAAGTCAATCTTAAATAGAGAGTCATTATTAGGTATTTTTCAGATAAGAGTTAGTAGACAGCTAAAGAAAAATATTACAATGTTTTACTTTTCTCACCTTGGGCTGTATAACAGTGTGGACAGGCTCACAGCCACTACAGTTTATGGCAGTTTAACAGCACAGTTTCAGGATGGTGTTGTACAACCTCCTAAATTTCTTGTAGGCTGTCACAATCTTTCAGTGTACATTCATTTTCAAGGTGCCAAAAAGGCTGAGAAAATGGAATGCCTGAGCAGGCTTATAAATGTCTCTTCTGCGGCTGGACTTTTCTATGCAATGGTCTCAAGTTTTTGTTGTGTTTTGTGGGGAGGGCTGATAGCACGAGGGGGAAACAAAGCATTTCTGCTTACAGATATCTGTGCAGAGCTTAAATGCTGCCTGCTGAAAAGATTCAGGGACCCTGTAGTACGTGACTAAAAAGTTGTCTATGTGCTGAGATCAGTTAGCATCTGCACTATAACTGTGATGTCACCTCTTCTGTAGGTTAGTGATGTAATCCCATCCAAACCAGTTCCTGAATATAGGATATGTACGTTCTACCATCTTAAGACTGTAAGCCCAGAATAATAACTACCTCTAATTTTGTTCTTCAATAGCTGCATGAAATCTGATTGCAGTTTATTTTCTGTAAAACTATGTACTTCAGGATGGTTTTTATTGCTTTATGTTTTCCTCTATTGCACGGTATAACCGTTTTATATCCTCAAAATGAAGTAGCTGGCAAAAATCCCTTTGCTTCCATGTCTGCCTGGCCACCAAATTTTGATAGGCAGAGAGGGAGAAGCAATGTCTTGAAGACTATGGCAAAAGCAAACAAAATACATTCCATGTAAATTGGTAGACAGTCCTGTAAAATAATACCGGTACAGAGCCCTTTTCTTTAGGGACGGAAGGGTTCTGACAGCCTAGCTGCATTTTGAGGAGATTCCTTTCTGTCAAGCCCCTCTGTTTCTACCTCAATTCTGGTGTTTTTTGCATCATGTTTTGTGAGACACTGTATTCATAGAACAGTATTAGTTTCTAGTGCCTTATGGCATTAAGAGAGTAGATCCAAGTCTCAGGACAACACTAGACTTGTGCTGTTGTTTCTTTTTCTCCGGACATGGTGTGGCTTCTTCCCATTTCTCCCTGTACTCTGTATTTTCCATGGTCTTCCCATGTCAGAATACACACCTGTAATCCTGAGGTAGTTTGGCATGCTGCTACACTCCAAATCTTGTAATGCACAAAAAGGAATGCACTATATAAATGGGGTCAAGAATTTATTGTTCATCCACTTAATGTTTTAATGGTCTGATAGTCCAAATTATCTAGTTAATACAGAAAAGCCTCATTAACATTACAGCTGGAATTGTTATGCAGAGCCTTCACACTTTCTACCCCTTTCCTTGGTGGTATGCTCACCCTTCCACTGTTCCTGTGGGTCCTGAGGTTGACACGCAGTATTCCTTGAGCAGAAAGTTGAGTCATCAGCATGGTGAGGTCTTTCTCAGGAGCAATGTGATATTCATGCTGGAAGTTTCTTCTTTGTCAGCCTTGGGTTTCACTTGGGGCTATTTCACATGTTTTCTTATCACAATCTGCTTCCTCTTCATTGGCTCTCAGCTGAAGTTTGAAGTTTGTGCAAACTCCTCAGGTCGGTCAGACCTTTTCCGTATGTGGTATTCCCAGAGCTGGAGGCAGTAGTCACTTGACCACCACACAATTATTTGAAAGAAATTTCAGGCCATAAGATGCAGAGGATTTTAAAAAGGAGGAAGCTTTTAATCAACACTGTTTCTCAGGATGAGGCATCGCATGTGTTGGAAGTAACCAGAGCTGCAGGGCGGGTATGTTGTTCCCTACTGTCATGGATGTCTTTGTGTGGCTGTTGAGAGCCACTTTTGTGACTGGTAATACTTGAGTCTTAGGAAGCCAGCTTTCTCTGTCAAGAGAACGTTGAGAGTCATTCAGATTCGTTTCAGAATATAAATGCTTAGGAGCTTCTTCTGAAGCATGGGTGGCTTTGCTGGTAAAACTTTCTACTGTAGGGAAGGTTCCAGGAACTGAACCATGCTTTTGGCTATTGTCCTCTGAAATGCTAGCATGGCTCCCAGTAAACCAAAGTGTTATATGCCTTATTGTATTAACTCATTGCGCCACAGAGCAGTAACTGCAATACTTCTTTGAAAATAAAGACATGGAAACTAAGTCCTTAAAAATCTATTCCTGGCTCATGAGATAACCTTTGCAACATTCACAGACCATTAATACTCTCATTTCTTGCAGATTTCTCTGGAAAATTGTGAGCTGGTATGCCTTTGCATCACATGGATGTTCACTGGTGATAACAAATATTTTGAGATTCTTATGCTTTGGTTAAGTCAAAAGTAATGAGGAATTACTATGTCGTCTTCTTCTATGTCGTCTTCTATGCATGCTTTAAAGCTTAGAAGTACATTGGAGTTAATGGTATCAATAAGCAGAATCCTGAAATTTTCTTTCTGCCTTACTTGACTTTTTAGATAGTAACTGTACTTGAAAATTTTTGATTTATAGGATAACAAGCTTCAACTGAAAAGTGCTTCCCATTGTGTATTAAATATCTCGTGTCCTGAAACACACTTTGGGTTTTAACACTTACACATGGTTGAAAGTGTGCTTTAATGCATCTTATATTCTTTATTTGTTGGAATCACTGTAGACTGATAATCAAAAATACAGAAAAAGGCATGGAAATAAGTACCATCAAGAATCAAATAATATTTTAGTTCAGCAGCTGGCAAAAGACTGATAAAGGAGACATGAGCTGTGTGTGGAATACTCTAACCAGCTGGGATACTAGGAGCTGAAACATTGTTCCTTTTGTGTTCTACCCTGATTAAAATTTGAAGAGAGAGCATAGTTAAATGTAAGCAGTTTATTTAGGAATTTGTAATTTAGACTCCTTTGATATGCATTAAGATCAAAGCTGTCTGGCAGCAAATGCTATCTGAAAGGAGACACTTTTAAGAGCTAAAAATACTGATTTGCTTAGGGAAAAACAGTCTAGAAAATGCAGCATTGCATATGAGATCAAGTGCATGATGCAGGAAGGAAACATATTAGGTCATCTGTTTAACTTCACGAATTCAGCTTTTGCAAACAAAAACTAAGTGAGACTGATCCTCTAGCTGAAGCTTGCTTTCATAACTAAAGGATCTGGTGAAGCCTTTGGTTTTTGGTTTGCTTGTGAAATGTTCTGGGCTAAAAGAAAACTTCACTTGCAAAAGAATCTTTTTTTTTTTTTAAAATCCAGACATTTTATATATTCCTTTACAACATTTGTTATGTATCTGTTTACAACATTGTCCAAAAACAGTTGCACTGGCATAATCAAGGGGTGGGAATGTGTGTGGAGGCTGATCGGGAGGCAGATCTCTCTAGCAAACTTTGCTGTCACAGAGAATGCATGTAGAGCTACCATGGTGGCAAACACAGATTGAGATAGTTAGTATTTCCATCCACCTGATGTCCAGGGATTGCATGATTTTCCTGCAAACCATAAGTGATTTGCAAGAGAGAGGAACAGCAGGAGCCAAAGCTATGCTCTAAAAAGTGTGTGTGTTATACTGTGACTCTCCTTTAGGATGTGAGACTTGTGGTTGCGTATGTCTTAAGAGAGGTGCTAGGATTGCTGGGTTATGTAAATGGTTGCTAGAGCAGATGGTTTGCTGAAGACTTTCAGCCTGTCTTTCAACACTCTCAAAATGTTAGAGTGTTACTGCTTTTAACACTCTTTAATGCATGGATATGGATGCATGTATAAACTATATGAGTACCATTTCTAAAACGGAATGGGTAGCCAGGCGTATTCTGCCCATTGGTGGTGGTGGGTAACTCCATTTGTGCTGACTAATCCTGGGCTTGATTAAATTCCTGGCTTAAATGTGTGCACTTCAGTGATTATTGTACTGCAGAAATTATACTAGTGAAAGCTGCGTGGATGTTTTTATACAGATATCACAAGCTTCTTTCCGAATAGGATAGCTGTGCTGGAGTGAACTATCTTTATGCCTAAGTGTGCTGTTGAAAAAAAAAAAAAAAAAAGATGGCAAATGGGACTTGCAGTTTGGTTGCACCTGTTCTCTAAAGTCTGTAAATCACAGGGATTGAGTTGGTTATTTTATTTGTTTCTCTATACTTACATGCTTTATAATATGTTAGGGATGCTTTTTCAAAGGCAAAAAGTGAGGCTTTGAATTTGAATAGTAACTCTTTCCTGTCTGCAAGTAAATTTAATTTAATCTGACTAGATTATTACATATTTTGTCCAGGTTCAGCAACCATTTTATCTGTGGTGTTTCCCAGTTACTGTAAAGAAACCAATGAGTAAAGAAAATTCTTGAGTTTATTCAGATGAGCTATCATCGGGAAGAGCATCAGTAATACTCCTGTTTCCTGCTGTCCTGAGAAAGAGCAAAGGCAGACAAAGAGCTCTCAGGAGCCGTGGATAGGATGTTGTCTTCACGGGATTCTGAATCTGGCCATGGTTGCATAACCATGGCCTTGCTGGCGTTTGTAGTTTATTACAGACATTAGACATATGGTGTAACTGTGTTCAGGATCAGCTTGGTATACACTAAGTCATGAAAAGCTGTAAAGCTGTTAGTTTTGCTAAACACAATGTTAAATAAATCCTTATTTACAGGCAGGTTGTTAGTGGTCACTTTTCTTGGACTTTTATTGTCCCCTGAAGTATAATCCTTTGCACAAAGTAGCAATAAAGAATGGCATTGGCTGTGTAACTTCATAATATAACACTGTGCTCTTTACTTGCATTTTGATGATTAGGATATGCCGTAAGCAGTTTGTCCTGTATGATGGATATCCTTTTAAAACACCTGTCTTTAGGTTACAAGACAGTAGCTGCTCCTTGAATAGCAGATGGCTCTTTATCTCTCGAAGATGCATGGAATCTGTAAATGAGAAAAACTAAAATCTCAAGTAAACAAGTAAGCTCAGTTGCCCACTTTAGTTGCTCCTCATTTTTCAACAGCTGGGAGGCAGAAGAGCTCAGGCTGTTGTTTTTTAAAATGCTTTTGGTTAGAAAAAGGAAGGTTGAAAAGGGAAATTAAATCTTTTTAACCAGGTGTAAAAGTATTCATGATGATGATGACCTGCTGACAGCTCAACTGGAAATAACAGCTATAGTATTTGTTAGCAAGGTCAAGTCTGATGAGGAGCGGCTGAGGGAACTGGGGTTGTTTAGCCTGGAGAAGAGGAGGCTGAGGGGAGACCTCATCGTGCTCTATAACTACCTGAAAGGAGGTTGTAGAGAGGTGGGGGTTGGTCTCTTCTCCCAAGTAACAAGTGATAGGACAAGAGGAAACAGCCTCAACTTGTGCCAAGGGAGGTTTAGATTGGATATTAGGGAGAAATTTCTTCACCGCAAGGGTTGTCAAGCACTGGAACAGGCTGCCCAGGGAAGTGGTTGAGTCACCATCCCTGGAGGTATTTAAAAGATGCTTAGGGTGGTTTAGTGGTGGACTTGGCAGTGCTAGGTTTACGGTTGGACTTGATGATCTTAAAGGTCTTTTCCAACCTACATGATTCTATGAAATATCTCGACTTATTTAACATGCCATTGAGAACTTTTTTGGGGTCTTTTTTAAGGAAGATCACATTTAAGATACTAAGAGCTTGTTTTGTCATACCCTGAGTATGATGAAGCTACGAAAAGCACTGGTTACTTTCTCACTGTTAAGAGCTTTAGAATTACAGATGTAAAACCTGTTAAAGTAGCGATTGCTGCATTTCTGAAGAAAAAAAAAAAACAACCTGCTGAAAACCTCCAAAACTTTGGAGTTTTGTATTTATCGATCATAATTAAAATACATGGTAGACAGTTTTAAAAACGGATTGTTTCAATGTTTTAAGAAGCCCCAGGTAACACAAGGCAGCTTTATACTTTAGTAATTTTATCAAGTCTAGCATGATAGTACTAGATGTATATCAGACCTTGATCCAAGTGATAGTATGCAAAATAGCTGCTGTTCTTACCTGTGTCTTAATAACAAGTTACCAGTACAAAGCAGAGGTCATTGAGCAGTATGTTTTCATTTAACCTTATGGGACATAGTGTTTGGGATTATTAGCAAGAATGAAGCACATTGTAAACAAATCATTGGAGCTATCAGTGTCCTTATGAAGTTCTCAAAAATACTACTACTGGTAAATTGCATATAGTTTAGCTGGAATAAATTGTTATCTCCTGGCCAGTTTCTGATAGTATATATCAAAGTAATATTTAAATTAAAAACAAGCACGTTTGTCTCTGATAAAAGGTGCAGTTAACCTCACAGTTTTGCATCTGGCAAAAGGACTGGGAAGCATTAGTGGAAATATGAAGTATGGTTTCTCATCTCTAAAACAAAAGCTGTCAGTATGAATTTGATGTAAGTGCCAGCTTTCTTAAAATAGTCCACTCTGCAGACGTGCGACTGTTGGACTGGGGTGACATTTCAGGTGGGACCCATCAGCAAACCTTGTATGGAATAAATAAACCAAAGTCTGTTAATGTTTTAGTATGCGTCATGTTTTCTAGACCTTGGATCGTTCTTCTCTGGACTCGCTCTAAATCTCCTACATCTTCCTTAATATATGGTTGCCTGAACCATATATTTTAAGTCATGGCCCTTAGATTTCCCAGGAAGAAATATGTGTCCATATGGTATAGAGCAGAATATATAGGACAGCTCAGATCAACTGTGTGGCACATGCCTAGCAAGTCTAGTATATTCTGGATACATTAGACCTGTTGTATATGTGGTATTAAAATCAATCTTTGCTGGACCTCTGTAAAATCTGGGCCAAAGAAGTGGTAGGGCAATATATCTCATATGAAAGTGACCTAAAGCATTTTCCTAAAACGGTAAGGCTGGTGGATTGTTTTTAAGTTTGTGGAAGATACCAGATTGATAAGTAAACATTTAACAGGAGGTGATCAGATCTTGAAGTTATTCCAGAAACATTAAAAATTACCTGGGATTAATGCCATGAGATTAAGTAAAGATGGATATAAAATACTGGTTTTAGGAGGGAACAGTAAAACATGGAAATGCATGGAAACTTTCTGGGTAGACCTGTGTTGGAAAAGGATCAGACAATTTGAAAATGCCGAGGCAACAGGGCTGTGAGATGTAGGGAAAGGGACACTTTTCATTTTGAGACGATTGTCAGGGAGCTTTTAGAGTAACAAAAGGTAATTATTCTGCTCTTAGTGGTAGGCAGTTCTCATGGAAAACTGAGTCTGGGGTGCTATATTTATAGGAGAATGTAGAAAAATGAGTGTGTTTAGAGGAAAGCAAGAAAAATGGCTAGAAGTATAGATAATGTCTTTGAGGAAAGTTTGAAGAACTGTATTTTGTATATTAAAAAGAGGAAAACAAGTGTCAGGAGACATAATTAAGTCTTCAGTTGTGTCAACAGGGGCTGTATAAGTGACAGTGATACATTGGTCTTTATATCAGCTTGGAAGAACAGGATAAAAATACTCTTAGTTCATAATAAAGAATTCTTAGGTTGAACACTAGAAAAAGAATAATGTTGGATGGCAAAACACTGTAGAAACACCTAGGAAAATTTTGGAATCTCTATATGCCTTTTGAACTTCATGATACACATCTAGGTAGCAGGTGATGCAAGCTGTGCGAGGAGAAAAGGGAGAGCAGCACCTTTATTAATTTCTTTGGGTGGCAGAATTAATGCTCCATAAATGCCTGTTTGGCAGAAGAGTGCAAGGAAGCAGAGCTGAACCAGTGGGAGGAAGAAGAAAAAGAGTATGCTCTGTTGTGAAACTTTCTTCCTCTGTCCGAGGAACAAAGCATACAAATGCACCTTCCCCCTGTTTCTCTTGAAGAGCTGTGGGCAGCTCCTTGTGCAGAGGATACACCTAGGACTCAAGCTAGCCACCTTCTTTTTTTTAATAGATACTTTTGAAGGCTTTCTTTATTAAGCCTTCCTACTAAAGTTTTAGGTAAGCTAGAAATCTAGAGAAGTTTTTCTTTTAGTTGTGATTAAAAAAGGGTGGGTGGGGCAGACACAGCAAAGGGATGGAGAGAGTTGAAGATACCTACGTCAGGTTTTGGCATTCTGTTCTTAAATTGAGACTTTATAGGCTTGCTTTTAGCCTCAGTGAATTAAAATGACAAGTAAACATTTCCTAAATAATATCTAAAACACTGAAGAGGCCCATGCTGTTAAATTTATAACCTTATGTGAATTTTCATGAGTTGTCTACAATTAACAAAACATGCCTATGACAAAACATTTTCTGTCAGATACTGTGCTGGCTGTTTTCTCCTTGCTCTGAAAAGTTTGCCACATCTGTATGTGAAGCACAACATCTCTAAGTGTGTTTCTGCTTCCCGTCCATTCTCAGCTAAGGGCAGTCATATCCCAACCATCATTTTTAACTGCTGCTTCTTACTGTGGCTGATCTCTTGTTTGATTGGAAAAAAAGTTGAAAATCATAGCACTTCTTACATTTCAAACAGTCTGAAGTCTTAAGATTTGGTAACTGATTTGGATTATGCTGAGGTTAAGTGTTCTTGACACTACATTTTTTTAAAAGCAATGAGAATTTGCTGGCAGAGGATATTTTTGGTTTACGTATGCATTATGAGACAAGAGACTTTGAGAAAAACTGAAAATATCTCAAGAGCCATTACAGTATCACTGTTTTTAGAGTAGGGAGATTATAAAACTTTGACAGTGTTTTACGGTGATTCAGCAATTTTCCTCTTTTCCACCTCAAAGTGTTTTTGATTTAAGCCATTAAAGAGAATGCATTTTATGTTCAAATGGCACTTAGTACTATTTTGAAAATCTTCATTATAGTATACTCATTGTTCTAGGAGCTGGATCTGTTGACATTCCTGAACAAGGTCAGGAGAAATGTTCTGTACTGGTTTTGCTTTAGTTTTGTAGTAGTGGGGGCAGAGGGTAGACAAGACTGATTCTGAATTCCTGTATTTTTGTCATGAAAAGACTAAGTGTCTTGTTTGGTAGCTTTGAAACAGCATTCTTCATTCATTGAATAGTAATGTTTGCTATGGTGAGATGGAGTTAACTTAGCTTCTTTCAGGAGATTCCTGGGGAAAAAAAAAGAGGCAGTTAACACAGATTCCTATTAGTGTCATGCTGTTTAGGCAGAATTAGTCCAAGATTGACAGTAATCTGGACAAATATTTAGTCTTGTATAAAAACATATAGCTGAAATCCTTCCATGTCTGTATGGGGGCTGTAAAGGTTAGAGTATATTAATCCTTTCTTTGGGAAGGAAGAAGTTGTATTTCCAGGAAAACAAGATGTTATCTTGTTAAAAACAGTTCTTTTGGTGGAGTAGAAAGTGAAAAGAAAACTTTTCTGGAGAAATTGGGAAGCTTTTTCTAGTGTCTCTACTGTTTTTGAAGAGATATTTATGTAACAGGGTTTTCCTCCTTTAGACCACTAGTTGACTGTTCAGAATAGGTGGATGTTGCTTTGTGTTTTACATTTGTTGTGAGAATCAGCTGTCTTTTAAACCTCACTGTAAGTTTTATGGATCAAGATCCACCTTTGTATTAGGGGGGGTATCCTAGAATTGTTCTGTATGCTGTCAGCAAGGTATGTAACAATGGAGTTCAGGGACGGACACCCCCCAGCATTTTGAAGTGATTTATCTTTTTAAAATGTTCTCTCTAAAGTTCAAGTTATTAATACCTTTGTTATGCTAAATTTAGTATAACCTTTTAAAATAAATACAAAAAGAAAATGCTCAAACAATATACATTTGCTCTCTGAACTTTAAAAGAAAGCCAGACAACTGAATTAATGAAAGTCACTTAAGCAGCTGGAACCAGAATGGCTGAAAAGCAGGATTTCCAATTTGTGCCAAAACATCCTGCAAACCAGAAGTTTTGATATTCAGGTTCTTCAGCTTACTGCATTGTAATGCTGTTTTAACACCTGTTTGTTCTTTAGAGAGTTTGCAAAATACTTCTCTGCTATGCAGCAGTCTTGCTCACAACTTGTTACTTGTTCATGAAACACGTGCAGTTAAATCTATGGTTGAGCATGTCTTTGATTTTTCACTTTTTTAGATTCTAGGCTTTGAAAAGAGCATATTAAAGCTACTGCAGTCTTGGCAAATAATCCATATCGAATTTGTCTGTCTTTATTGTCTTCTTGAGATGCACAGCAGTAGTGCAGCTGCTTTCATTTGAAAGCCACAGGAACCCCAACCACTTTTCTCTCTTCAAAATATTTGAACATAATGTATGCTCCTCATTCAAAATACAGAAAGCGTCCCTAACTTCAGATATTCATATTTGCATATGTAAGAGTAAAAAAAAAAAAAATCTACAGCCTCTCACCCTGTTAGTTAAAGTTTCTCTAGGTACGTACTGTCAGTATTTTCCACCTCTAAACTTCCACTTCTCCAAAATTAAGATTTTAGCACTCAGTTTGTTCTTTATTCTTGCCGTAAAAACATTGCGGACATGAAGGACTGCCTTAAGTAGCTTCAGCTCTTCTTTCCAGAGCTGCTGTGCAATGAAAATTACCAGAATCTATGCAGTTTTCATTACTGCTATCCAGTAATGATATCAGCTCGGTTTTGCTACCCTGCCTCTTGGGAAAGACTGGCAGCAGGGCAGACAACTTGTCCCTCCTCTTATGTTGTACTGTCATGCTCTTCTCCTCCTTTCCTGTAAATGTACATACATACTTGGCTGAAAAGTAGGATGAGTACATGATGAAAATTGCTCGTTGACCTCACAGTTGCCCAGCTCAATGGATGTCATAGTTGACCAGTGTTTTGCATATGTGATAAAGGAAACAGGTGGTTTAGTCTCTTGGAAGTTGATTATGAACGGATACTTGTAATTATTAAGGTACTCCGTGTTTTTCACCAGGAGTTTGTCATCTTTAGAAATTGCTGCAGATTCAATTGCCTTGCCATAACTTTGTGTATACAGAACGATATGTTTGTGGGTTCACAATGTATGGTAAACAAATTCAATTAAATTATAGACAGCTTCTAAGATGTCTCTGTTTTGGAGTGAAATGGGAACTGTCACTTACTTTTAACATCATTCTCAGGCAGGACTATGCGGGCCAGAATGTAAAGCCTTGAAATAATGCCGGGGATCAAAACAGCAAGAAACCTATTGCTTGTTTCAGATGGAGTTTTAAATTATCAGATTATGTCAAATAACAGCATACTAGAAAAACAACTTTGTAGAGTAGTGTTTATTAAGTAGGATTCTGTTTTACCAATACCTACACTTAACATTATGGAAGGTTAAAATATTTGTGAGAAACTTGGCCATAATAACCTTATTTTGTTGGAATCAATGCTGCACTTTTCTGGTCTTTCTACATGTCTGATTATCTTTCTTACTTTTCCTTCCAATTTGACAAACGAGGTCATATAAAAGCAAGCAATTCTAAAAATGATCAGTATGTATTCATTGTAGAGTTAGCTAGTATATACTCCAAGCGTGCTCTCCCATGCTTGCTGTTGCTAATAAAGAAATTTGAATCTGGAAGACAATTTCTTTGGGCAAGCAATATACAGAAAATGGGACTTGGGAGGGAAAATCTGAAAACTATAACTATGCACAGTTTCCTGTTTGTTGTGCCTAGTTGATAATAACACATTGCCCTCCATTGTTCCCATAGTCATCAATCTTCCTGTGAGTATCCTAAAAAAAAGGCACTGTCAGGAATATGGAGAGTACAATTACATATCAAGAGATTTTGAAATCAGGCTCTGTGTGTAAAATTCAGCACTCGAGAAGGCATAGAAATTACTCTTAAGTGGGCTGTCTAGGCTAGCTGACTGGCATAATAGTTTTTATTGCGTATTAGAGAACCTGTAAAATCCGTGTGACTTGGATCACAAGATACAGCTTGAGATACAAGTTCATATATTGAGGGGAGAAGAAAACTGGGTAGGAAATGACTACTGACTACTTCTGAGTAACAGTTATTGGAGAAGGTTTAATAACCTCTTCAAATTATAGTAGTACTATCAAATCATACTCAGAGTCATGCTGTTGGGCTCATGGATTTTGTTTCTTCCCTGTATAGAGACTTAAGTAGAGGTCTGTCAGTCACATATCTCTTTAAACTGAATTCTGTTAGCTACAGTAAATCTGGATGCTTGTTAACTGCTCTAAACTGCATCTGTTTCCCTTGCTGATGACTTCCCTGGTTTTGCTGCTGTTTGTTGGGCTGCTAGCTCAGTACAGCATGGCTCTGACTGCAGCCATGAAAGGTTCAATGCATTTTGTATAGATTCAGAAAGGACTTGAGAGGAGCAAATATATTCTTAGAAGTAGCTTTTTAAAGACTATGCCTCACTATATGAAATTAATACAGCCAAGGTCTGACTGCACTGACACGTGCTGAAGCAGGTGTACACATCAGTTTTTGAATTCCCACTAGAGAAAATCATTAAAATAATCTGTAGGTCAACTAACGACAGTCAAAGAGAAGAAGGAGTGGAATGTATTCCTCACCATGTCTGGCGTTTGTAGCTCTACCAATTCTGAGCCAGATGCTGTAGAGCAATTACTGCATAAGTTTCTGTGTGAAGTTGGAAAACTTTCCAAAAAAAAGAAGAAGAAAAAAAGAAAAACGATGAGCATTTTCATCTTTGCAAGGAGGAATTAAGCCTACATTTGGTGTGTTAGAGTTTTTAAGTTAGGCTCATATGCTCCAGGGTACAAGCTTGTTTTGCATGATGTTCTGCTAGTGGAGCATGGCTTGCCTGGGCATTAAGCCCTGGCATGAAAGGCACTAGAATAGTTTGGAAATTAGGAGAACCAAATGGTGACACAGTGGATGTTCATTTATGCATAGTCTTGCTTAAATGACTTCTCTGAAGAGGCTAAAGCAACATAACAGAAACAGCATGAAAGGAGAGCAGTTAATCTCCCCAAAAATGGAAACACTAAATACAATAAGTACCGAAAGAAACTTTTTCTTCTTTGGTATTCAAATTGTCTGTTTTTGTCAAACAGGTGAATTTCTTACATTGGCTTAAGAGTTTGAGATACAAATTCTTAAGTTACTTGAAAAATACAGTGTAAGTGATGCCGACTGGTCTGCCAGTATGCCTCAGCTCTGAGGACAGCAGTTTTCAGGCTCATTTGTCCCTAGGTGTCTGCTGGGATTTCATGCTTTCTTTTCCGGACATGTAATTGTTGGCATGTTTCTCCTTCTTGACTTCTGTTACTGGTTTAAACCAGATGGGCCGCAGGTAATTAGTCTGGCTTCATGAAAACTGTGTAGGCTACTCCATGACAAGAACAGATCCCGTGTTTCTCCCTATTTGGAGAGCAAGTACTGCAAAGGCAACAGCTGGGATGGGATATGTATATTAAGGAAGAGTGCCAGCCCTCAATGTTCTGCAAAAATTTCATTTGGTACATAAATACCATTTTGTTTCCTGATGAAAATACAGCAAGTTTTTACTTGTCAGTCTGTTATCATTTACAGTCCCCTAGTGATGTGAAGCACTCATATTGTGTGTAGTAACCACCCCCAGCTCTTTTGTATTGTGAATCTGTAGCACTCGGTTACAATTTTCTTTCTTGTCAAACTGGCTAGGTTTTGTTGTTGTTTTTTAAATGCCTATCCTAATCTAATCTGAGAATTTGGTAAAGAGATTCTTGCCGTTAAGAAAACTTGAACATGGTCAGTAATGCTAATAAAATCAGTACGGTTTATGTTTTTAGGATGCACTTGGTAGAGATTTTTTTTTGTTTGTTTTAAATTGTGATCTTTTCTGTGAACAACTGACCGATAGCCCTTACGCCCTTTGAAGGCATCTGAATTTTACCATTCCTATCATGAAATTGGTGCAGCAGCCAGAAGCAGTGCACAGGGTTGCAGGG
Organism: Calonectris borealis; assembly: GCF_964195595.1. Classification (NCBI taxonomy): domain Eukaryota; kingdom Metazoa; phylum Chordata; class Aves; order Procellariiformes; family Procellariidae; genus Calonectris; species Calonectris borealis. The sequence goes on along the minus strand of NC_134325.1, from coordinate 2,243,914 downwards.
TTTTATTTCTGAATTTAAGCTACTATTCTGAACAGTCGAGAATAGTATTGGAAGGTGCATTATCCTAAAGCAAAAAAACCCTATAACTACGTGACTTTTGATATAAGTTTATCTAACAAGTTCTTAAGTCTGCCAATGAATGAATGTTATTACAGTGCTCCCAGACTACCTGCACCATTAGAAGTTCTCCCTGATGTCTAGCCCAGATTTGCTAAAGTAATTATCTTGGGATATTCAGGCTGTTCCAACTCATTAGAAATGAACTGCTAAATTGTCATGTTTCCATTAAAATTCCCCTTTTTTTCATTTGCTCATTCTTTCATAATTTTTATCTCTTGGGATGATGTTTCTCTGACTTATTAACAATAAGGTAGTCTTTCATATTACATGAGCAAAACGTGATTTGCAGATGTTAAGAGGATGGGGGTTAGTTGGGAGGGGAAGGAACCTTCTGCTTTTGTCTCTGCCTTCATCTGTCCCAACACTTTCAGTGTGTGAAATTGGGAGAGCGTTCTAAGAGTAGAACCAGATGAAAAGCCACAACTGGAAGAGTGTATGTGAGCAGTGGTGATTGCACTGGTTTTATGGAGTATTCAAAACTTTCAGTTTGAATTTTATTGCTATTTCAAGAGAAATGGGACTTTCATACAGATTGTAAAAAAAGGAAGAATTTTATACTAACTTGGAATTTGTGTTATTTATTTCTCCCGCAACGGACTGAACTCAACACTATGGTTCAATGGACTAACATTTTTGGTTTTGCAATGTACAGGCCCTGATTTGTCATATTGATCTGGGTTTGTAGGCCAAAAAATCAGATACTGTGTTTAAGCTCTGATTTAACTGACATTTGGATCATATCATTGCATGCAATTCTTCAGCTCTTGCAACTTTTTGTCCTTAGAAAGGAAACAGAGAAAAAGAATGCTGGATTACAAATGCTTGTGAACATATTTGAATACTAAGTATGCACATTTTCCGAAATGATTAATGAGTAACATGCATCTCTGTAAAAGCCTTGATAGGTTGTCTGCAAGGATGTGCTCACTGAGGGAGAGAGGTCAGAGATGGAGATCATGCTGTGCTTTTTAAAATCTCCAATCAACTGCATGGAATTCAGCCCCCACTATGTATTAAATCTATTTTCATCTGTCTAAGAATCTCTCTTTTTTGGTTAATCATTCAGTATGGTCACGTTCTTTTTTTGACAGCAAGGATTAGATCTGTAATTATTGTTCATGGCTTTGAACAGTGGTATCATGTCAAGGTCCTGTTGTTGACTTGCCTGCTTCATCCAATACTATTGCAGACAGACCTTAATTCTATTTTTAGCACGATTTCTGAGCAAACAAGGTGTCTGCAAGCTTTATCTCTTCTTTGTCTCTCAGCAAAAGCTTTTTTTAGCATTTGACCAGTTTCAAACAAAATTGACATAAACGTAGAGCTTTAATAGTCAGGTCCCTGCCACTTCATGAAAATAGGCAGCTGGACAGATGAAGATGACCCATCTTTTTTTCCCAAGACCCAGCAGTGAGAGGACATGGTAAATGGAACATTCTATAAGACACCAGAGAATCTAGTCACAAAACATCCATGGAAACCAGGATCCACATAGAACTGTGTCTTAATACTGATAGTGGAGAATTACTTCAGTGAGCTGTCACCCTTGCAGAGTTTTGGAGAACCTAAAAAGAGATAGGGTAGTTGTAAAACTTCCAAGAGGATTTTTCCTGAAAAGGAAATGATTTCAGATTTAACTTGTTTATGCATTTGACTGCTTCATTATCAATGCTTATAATTGTGTGATGCACAGGGTAGAGATTTTAGCTCTTTCTCCTATTTGCTGTAGAACAGACTGGATGCAGGAAGAAATGGTGAATTTTTATTCAGTGATTGTGCATTAACTGAATTCAGTGGTCTGTGTTCATAAAATGCAATAGCATTATACTTCAGTGCAGCTAACTGCAAGGAGCTATGAAAACCAGTAATATCTGATGGTGAAGAAAGGTGGGAGAAGGGAAGATTTGCAAACAGTTGCTTTACAGAGAAAACAGAGAATTATACACAACAAGAAAATTAAGTCATTACTGAGAAGGTGACTTCTGAAATAGATATATACAGGAAACAGAAAAACAATCAGTTTTCCATTATGAAGGACTATTCAGAGACGTGAGCATACAGAAAACTTCTCTTTTTTAAGGGAGGGAGAAGATGAGGTAACCAGACAAGAATGCAGTTCAAACTTGCAGGGAATAGCAGTCAGTTACAAGACCTTTTTTTTCCTTATCTTATTTCATTTTGAGAGTAATCATAGTGAGACAAGAAGTAATTGAGAATGTAGATTCATTTGAAAGTAAATGAAAGTGGCTTGCATGGTTGAAGTATTTTTTTCCAGTCTTTCAATATGAAAGACTACAAAGTCAAAGCCTTGTAGAAATACTTACCAGTAAAGCACTAATGGGAATTTTGATACATATGACCGTATGCTGTTTGGAAGATTCAGGTAATAGACATTCTAGGCTATGAAACAAACTCCACTGTACTTATTTTAGATGTAAAAGGATAGTATGGTAAAAAGGGACTGTGAAATTCTAAGCTGTGTATACAGAAATACCGAGGGAAAACAGGTGATTTCTTCTTCTAAGTCTGTGACGTTATCCTTGTAATAGTTTCTGTATATACATATAGCAGCGTGCCATCAGAAAATACTGACAAATTGTCTGGAATATGTGTAAATAAGACCTATGCTCTCAGGGGAATAGTTGTTCCTCTCTTGCTGTGTTGTCTAGCAGAAATTTGGGTCAGGAGCCTACAAATGGAAACGGCGAATCTCTCAAGAAAGTAAAGGAGCTTCTTAGTCAAGTCAAAAGTGACATAGCTAAGAATGGGAAGAAATTAATACTGGGCCATGTAAACAAGGTTTCAGCAGGGAAGTCAGTATTTTATCCAAGAAAATGCATCTCTTAAAAGCGTGTTGGTGGAAGCTTCATCACCTCTCAAGGAAATGGCCTGGTCTAAAGCAAAAGTGTTGATGTGTGTCAGGGTCAGCTGTTCTCTGTACAAGAAAAGGACTGTGTCACTTATTAGAAATATTTCTGTGTCTTAAACATTATGCTTAAAAAGTAGAGTGCTTTTTCTATAAGTAACTCAGTGGTTCCCTACAAACGGACAGGAAAGATGGAATAGAATATTTTCCGTTGGAAGGGACCTGCAATGGTCATCTAGTTCAATTGCGTGATCACTTCAGGGCTGACCAAAAGTTAAAGCATGTTGTTAAGGGCACTGTCCAAATGCCTCTTAAACACTGACAGGCTTGGGGCATCGACCACCTCTCTAGGAAGCCTGTTCCAGTGTTTGACCACCCTCTCGGTAAAGAAATGCTTCCTAATGTCCAGTCTAAACCTCCCCTGGCACAGCTTTGAACCATTCCAATGCGTCCTATCACCAGGGAGAAGAGCTCAGCACCTCCCTCTCCATGTCCCCTCCTCAGGAAGCTGCAGAGACCAATGAGGTTGCCCCTCAGCCTCCTGTTCTCCAAACTAGACAAGCCCAAATCCTTAGCCGCTTCTCACTGGACTTTGCTTCCAGCCCTGTCACCAGCGCTGTTGCCCTCCTCTGGGCGCATTCAAGGACCTTCACATCCTTCTCAAATTGTGGGGCCCGGAACTGCACACTGTACGCAAGGTGAGGCCACACCAACGCTGAATACAGCGGGATAATCACCTCTCGACTGTTTGGTGTACCCCAGGACACGGTTTGCCCTCTTGGCTACCAGGGCACACTGCTGACTCTTACTGAGCCTGCACAAGCACCTGGGATAATGTCCTATACACATCATGATGGACATTATATCCAGACCTCAGCTGAAATGAATGATTTGTTGTATATGTGGTATCAGAGGTGTTTTTTACTGCAGTTAAAGTGCTGTAAATTTCATCTCTGTGGTGAATTTCTCCTCATGGAGCAACTTTTACAGCCCATATAGGTGCAAATTTTGCCAAGATTAGATGACCGTTTCCAAACCTGAGTAGTGGGGATTTTTGGTAGTGTTTAATAAGTTTCAGAGTTAACTATGTTGAACAATGATGTAAGAATCACAAAAGAACACTAGTGCATTTGAGCAGAATGTTAAAGAAACTGAATGACATTTGCTTAAGGTATTGAGTTAGAAAAATACAAATGCAAATATCATATGAAGTGTCTGGCTCTTAGAACAGCAGTAAAAAAGATTTAGTATAAGCTAACATAAGAAGTATACCCTTTTCTGCTTAAATTTACTTCTTGAATCCAAATTGTTTCATATTTATAGTGCATGTTGCATAATTTCAGTATATTTTTAGGCCAGTAGGAGCAGTTTCTTTAAACAGCAGATTTCTCTTGCATTCAGTGTTCAACTTCACTCTTTTAACAAGTACATTTTTTAGACTCCAAATGAGATGTAATTTTTGAACTCTGTCTTATGGTGAACTCAAAGATAAAGCAAATGAAGCAGCTCAGAGGTCAGGGTTAATTCCATGCAAAGAGACTTTTCAGATATATTCAGTCATTTGCTTTCCCTATTATTCATGTTCATACACCTGACTTCTGCTCCTTCACATTTGTGGTGTTGATAGTGAGCAGATAAAATCACCAAGGTTTTAGTCATCTGACAATTTAATAACAAGCTGTCTTTAGTATGTATATTGTACAGTGCTGATAAATGATGATGACGTTTCTACCACTTCACTGAATATTTTGGAAATGGTATTCAAGGCTTAGAAAAATGACAGGCTTTTGGCTTAGACTTGGAAACTTTTATTCTCATGGACTTTGCATATTCTGTGTCAAGTCTCTTGACTTTCTCTGTGCTGTTTTTCTCAACGATGTAGTCAGGAGAACATACCTGCCCTTGAGTTAAGTTAACAATTAAATATCAGAATGATTGGAAAACCTCAAATGAGAAGCAGAATAGCTGTTGAAAAATATTTAGTTTTTATCCTTGAGTGCCAATTTTCTTGACTCAGAACAATTCTCAAGGCATGAATCAGATGGTCTTGGTTTTGCTCCAGTGGACAGTTTCCCGAAGTGCTTGACTAGAGCAGAATTGACTGGTGGTGCTGATTGAGCTGGTGAGTGGTGCTTGCTTTCTGTGAAGAGTGGTGGTGTTTTAACACTATCCATGAATGGACAAAGCATATTCATTGCTGCTGGGGTTGTTACAAGTTGGAAATGTATGACCTTGCTCCTCAGAGCAAACTACTTCCTTTGTAGTGGAAGTAGTTCAGTTACAAGCTTGCTTTGGAGAAAACGATGACAATATCCGTTTTAACCTGAGTTTTTTTGTTAGGGTTTATTGGTTTTTTTTTTCAATATTTCTTGACAGTATGTATGAAAAATGGATGTAGAGGGCAAGTTACATGTACAAATTTCATTAAAGTACTACCCAGCTTAATCTATAAAGCAATCCAACTTGCCCTAATATCTAATACACATTATAATTACTTTTTATGCTTTTCCCTTCATGAGTAGTCACAATCAATTTACTGAAAATGGTTTTGCTGGAGTTTGTGTTGGGGAATTGCTTTGCCTACAGACATCCAATTTGCCATGACATTGTTTCAAAGATGTCTTTCATTTTCTTTATTCTTGTAGAGCAACTGTAGTTTGCAATTGCAGTATATGACAAGCAGATAACTATCCAAAAAACTGAGGTCCCCCAATAGGTTCCCGAAGTGAAGATTTGGTTTAATTTGTTAAAACCCTGGAAGGAAAGGGATGGGATTTCTCCTTAATATTACTGGTTCTGAAAACTTGAGACTTCCAGAACACCACTATGCTTCATGCAAATTACAGCTACATAATCCAGTGTACGTTTGGTCAAGTTCATTGACCTGACTTGCAAATATCATTCGTGCTTTGCTCCCTCATAACATGACAGGCATGTTAAATGATTTAATCTGCCCCACTTTGTGTTAACCTCTTTCCTAATGTGATGGAACAGAAAGTGTCCTTGTAAACGGATAAGTGAACGCTGTTATGCTCTGGTGATCCAGTCAGCACATATTGCCGGGTGGTGAATTTGCACACTGATCCAAAAGTGGTAAGGGTCAAAATAAGTGATTTTTCAGTTTATTACTTACATGTGTCACTGAGCATCTTTTTGGTTTTTACATTTAAGATGGAACGTGAGTGGTTTTAATGTGTACTTTGTCTAGATAGGGGTTGCCTACTAATTTCTAGATCAAGTAGTGGTTTCTGATATTACTGGGAAGGTCTGGATTCTTCTCTAGAGGAAGAGAGACTCTCTTCCTAGAGGAATCTTGTACAACTCTAAGTCTGCCTCTCGAATGCCAGAGTCGCACCACAGAGTTTGTAGCTGTTGAACCACCTTTTTTTTCTTTTTCTTTTCTTTTATAATGTTCCCCTATGAACCCTGCTCTCGCAGGCTATTTAGGACAATATGCTACTTCTCTACCTGTCTGTCTCATCTTAACGTGCTTCATAGCCCTCTGGCTGAGGACATGGTTCCCCTGGCAGGAGCTTCTCCTTTTTAGTTCAGTCCCATCTTTGCAATGTGATTAAGGCTGCCTTATGTTCCCAACTGTGCTATGAGTGCTGCTAGTTTGAAGTTACGAATTCTCTTTGAAACAGATTCAATGTTTTCACGCAACTTGTGTGCATTAATTGTTTCTGAGTTGAATGGTTGAAGGAGGTTAGTAGGTTCTGAGTCCAGAACTGTCAAAGACACACCCCCTCACTCATGAAGCTAAAATAGATATTAAACCAGTGCTAGATTTTGTAAATCAAGAATAAGCAAAAAAAGGGGGAAGTAAGAATTGTGTTCCATATTTCATACAAAGATACGCCGAAGGCATAACTAGACTTTTGTCTAGAGAAGGTCATAGAATGAATTTCTTCTTCACTCCTCTGCCCCAAAAGAAGAAAGAAATGGACGTGGTTTTGGCTAAAGAGGTTTGTATAGTCTTTTGCTAAAAGCAGGCAGTTGTATTGGCCTTCTGCTTTTTCGGACTCCTGTGGGAGGGAATGAAAAGAAACAAAAGTATTTTTCACCAGTGAGAGAAAATTTCTTAAGTACAGTACAAGCTGAAATTATCGTTCTTTTTGAGATTAATAAAAAAATTACCTTTGGTTTATGTTTTTTGTATCAACAGCTGCACCCATCCATTTATTTAAGTATGGATCAGATAACTTAGTTTTATAAGTACCAAAAACAGTTTGACAGGCCAAGCAATTAAAGGTTTTGTAAAAGCTTTTAGAGTTCAGTTGAGGGCTACCTAAGGCAATTTGATTAGTCCACAACCCCTATAATCACTATTTCCAGCCATGCTGGAAATGCTTGTTTGGTAAGTATGCTGTGGAAGTCTGATTCTTCCCCCTGGCAACGTAAGTAGCATCGAATATTTTTTTTTTTCTTAAACATTTATTGTAAGAATGGCACTGAAATATCTTTTTTTGCCACCTCAGAATGAAAGATTTTTCTTACCTGATCAAATGATATGAAACCCAAAGGAAAGAATAAGCCAGGTTATTGTAGTAATTTATCTCTTCCTGTTGTTTTTGTTTTGCTTTGTTTTAAAAGGACTAACCAGCCGGGAATGTTCACAAAGAAAGAATTTGATCAGTTGGCCTCAGCAATAGACAGCTTCAGTCTCATGACATATGACTACTCAACACCACAACGGTAAGACTCCATCTAACATTAGAAAAAGATTGCTGAGGGAACTGATTCCCAGTTAAGTCACTATTAAATCTACAGTATGACTTAATTTTTTTAGTAAAGTGGATAGTGTGTTTTAACTATATCAGATACTAAAGTTTTGGATTAGTAATTAGGATAGGTGATTTTTGAGCAAACCAATAACTCAGGACATTGTTTAATAGCAGTGTGTATTTGGCACCCAGATATCGTGAAAGGCTTTGTAGTCTAGTTGAAAAATTATCCTTTTAGTAGTTCCGTAACTCTTTTCCAGGCCAGGTTCTTTTGTTTTTAGTTATTTAGCACAGTTCTGCAGGATAATAATCTAGTACATGTCATTGTTGAAAAAATTAGCTTTGAAGCACAATTGACAACACATTTGCTTCATCCTGAGGCAGCAGGCTGCCTTTTGGCAGCACTGCTAATGTGGACATGCTTGAATATGTTTTTCCATTCTTCCACTAGTCCCTCCCTTGTACTGATACAGCTGCTCGTGCAGCAGTTCATCAAACCAGATCAGGGAGCTGATCTAACTGAAAAATAACACAAAACGCCACTCTTGTACATGAATATTCATTTTAACTGTGTGAAAGTGGAACAGCAATGTAGTTGAGAGGTCCTTAAACTCTACAGAGACTTTTAATGTTACTGTTCTCCAAAAGCATGGTTCATTTCCCCTCCAAATTGCAGGTGAGATATGCTTTTGGAATTCCTGGGAGATTCTGTATATCTTGCTTCAAGGTGGCTGTCCAGAGTTAATATTTGTGGTAAACTGGCAGATTTAGAAATGCCATCATTTTTGTGTTTATTACATCACTAAAACCTTTGTCACCTGTACTATATTAGCATTTTGATAATGTCTAGACAGGTTTAACAGAAAGGAACTTTTGTCTCTTCTGAAAAGAATTTATATACCTCCTTCTTCCCTCTCCCCAGGCCTGTCTCTACATCTTCAAGCCTAGCGACCTAGGGGAGAACAAACATAGGCAGTAATGTGTACTGAAGTTAGAACAGTTTTTTGTTACTCTCCTGCTGGAATATGCAGCGTAAATATATCCAGTTTAGCTTTCCTCTAGGTAAATCTGACATCTATGAAGGTGAGGTGCTAAGGGCTTTTGTACAGGCTCTACAAACCCATCTGGAACGCTGCATGCGTTTTGAAATACTGTGCTATAGGCTGCATCTTTCCTGTGTGGCGAAGCTGCACCATGCTTTATGACATGTTAAAATCACAGGTTCTGTTATAGTACAGGCACATCTTTATGCTTTTACTGGTGCTTTAAGTTACTTAGACCTGACTTGAAGCTGCTAATCTTTTTTACTTGAAAGGAGGAGGGAAGCATTCTTCAGTGCACACCCATTGTATTTGAAATAAATGTAGTTTCTGAGATGTAACGCTTTTAGTCTGAGAAAGGATTTGATAAAACAAATTCAATCTTCTTTGCTTGAATTTGCTTTGATTGGTCTGAGTATATGAAATACAGTATAATATGTTTTTTACAATTTTTTTGCCTTTAAATATGAACACAATTTCCAGCAACATTCCTGTACTGTATTAGCACATTGAGTTTTAATGGCACAGATATCATGAAGGCTTTCAGGCAGATAATTAGTAGGGAGTAGATGATGTTGATATTTGTAAGACTAGAATATGCTTTTGCTTTTATCGTGTTAGTGAGTGCCTTTTATCATGTTAGTGAATGTTTGCAATAAAGCCTGCTCTCCTCTCTGATGAGATAGGAGTGGAATGAGCACCTTATCCTGGTGCTATATGTATGACAATTGAATTACTCTGTGTATTAAGACTCTACTTTTTTTCTTAATGTAGCTTTTTGTTAGGTAATTGCATATTTAGGGTTTTATCCATAAATAAGTGTTAAACAATCATTGAAACCTGTCTTGCTTACCAGTCACCGATTTTTGTAGTTCTTTCTGTAAGTAAATGGTGGATCTTGTCCCAGTATGTTGTGCCAGTTTACAGTAAAAACATTGAGGACGGTATTGGAAAACAAGTGAAGTCGTACAGAGTTTTGAATTATTGTGTGGGCATTGTGCCAGGCCCAGTGACAAAGACAATGTGCTAGGTGGAAACCTTTTCTTACCCACTGTAAGAAGTTTTGTGTCCCTTAGAAATGAATCACAAAATCAAGAGTGGGGCAAGCATATTTTGTGCATCAGTACTTCAAGCCACTGAAGAATGTGCATTTAACCTTCATAGGATTGTAGGTTAACCTTCACTGATTTTTGTGTGCCATAGTTTGCTCTTTACAGTTACACTAGTCAAAAAGAGAAGGCTGAGAATGGATGTGTACTTTTTCTGACAACCTGTTTGATTTTTGCTAACTTGACAGACCTGGTCCGAATTCCCCTCTTCCCTGGGTACGAGCCTGTGTTCAAGTACTGGATCCTGATTCAAAATGGAGGAATAAAATACTTCTAGGGCTGAACTTCTATGGCATGGACTATTCTGCTTTGGGAGCTTCTGGGGAGCCAATCCTTGGTAGCAGGTAAGACTTCTCTGGATAGTAAGTACTTATGTATGATATATTCTCACAAAACTTAGAAATTCACAAGTATTCTTGTTTAGAAATATGGATGCGTTATTAACATAGAAATGGCAAAAGTGATAAATCTGCACATGAAATAGTAGCTCACCAGTTAAAGTAAGACCTGTAACTTCTCTTCCCTGTACAGAAGTGCAGATAGATGGCACAGTTATCTTGTCAGAACTCCTATGGAAAAATGATTTGTGTAGTTTTCTCTCTTTCCTCTATTCATGTTTGTACATGCAGTTTGCCATCTTTGTGTTAAAATGTTCTGCAGTATTCTCTTATGCTCTATGTCATTTTGGGGGTTCATGCAGTTGACCTAAAGATTCTTTCTCTCAGCTCCTGAAGTTGTTAGCTGTTACTTTGAAATTTGATAATGGTTTCAAACAGCAAAAGTTTCTTTTGAGTAGAAAAAGCTGCAATAAGCTCACCTGGAAACAAAAATCTGTAACAAAATAAAGGGAAGTATTCCAAAGCCAGCCTGAAATTTTATATTGATTCTCAGAGGAAAATGGTTGGTTTAGTTTTGGGTAATAACCACCTATAATAACAGTGAGCTTTGTAGAAATACCGTCAGGGTATAGTACATCAAGCCAGAAGAAAAAGCAAGAAAAACAGTGTGAATTTGGCAGGAAAATCAGGTTTGTTCAGAAGTTTGTTATTAATTTATAAAATAGAACCAAGCCAAGTGGAAACAAACCTAAAGCACAAGAGATGACTGTTCTCACTTTCACAGGTTACTAAATTCATTACATCAGGACATTTCAATATAGTTACAGATTGCTTATTAGGCATTGAAATACTATCTGAGGTGGATTGTATAAGGTAAGGGCCTGATTTTTTTATGTCCATGCCTTCAGTTACACAAGCATTTTGTGATCATTGCACTCGCCTCTGCTGTCTTCCTGCTTCACCTTGGTGTTTGCAGGGGTATAATACTGTAGACACAGCCTTCTCCCAGTGCTGAATTGTGTCTGAATCTGGCTGAATAACAGAAAATGACTACAGGGTGGGGAAAATAAAGCCATTGTCTACAGTGAAAGGTATATAGTGAGTATATCAGAACGGGTTCTGTGAAGTTAGTTGTAATGGTTAGGCAGGAAAAATACTCAATAATCAAAGCATTGTTCATTTACAAGCGTAATTATACAAGCTCAGCACAATTAATGTGGCTTCACTGTAATATTTACAGTTCCTTTTGCAGATAGGAATATAGCACTATCTAGCAGAATAAAAGGATCTTGCTTTTTTCTGAACTGCAACTTTTGGAATGAAGTTTCCACTTGAAAACATACTGCACACTAGGATGGCATCTACTTTTATTTTTTATAGATTCTTCTGGACTATGTTATAGTATCAATTCATGTTGCTTTTTAATTAATGGCGAAAATATCCTAGCTAACAGTCATGTATGATTAATCTAACTTTTACCGAAAGAGGCTATGTTTACCTGTATGTAGGGCACTGGCGCACAGTATGGGACAGTATGTTTTATACAGAGAATGGTCCTGTTAACATATTCTTCATTGACAGACCATGATATTGTAATTTTTCGGATATCTACGAGAAGCAAGGTTCTGGACAAAGTCTTTAAGAGACTTTGAGTTTACACATAAAACACATTAATTTTCACTTTACCTATTAAACGTCAGTCAATGGTTAAGTTTATTTTTGCAGAAACATATTTTTGAGCATGTACAGTTATGTATTAGTCTTTGCTGTATATGTCATATGTAGTAAAGTAATAGTAAAATAGTTTCAAGGTAAACCAGCTTCAAAATAGGCCAAGCTTCTGACATAAAGAAAACAGAAAAAAGGTTATTAGTGTAAAATAAGCTTTCTGCCACTTAATTGGTAATAGGCTGTTTGTAAGGAAGTCCTAGTTTCTAGCATCTGTGAGTCTTTGAAAACTATCACTATCACATCCAATTGAATCCCAGAATGGGCACAGCTTGTTCAGAGATGCTCTTTCCCCCTCCCTCCAAAAAAGGTTCCGTCCTATTTCTTTATTAATACTCTGTCTACATCAGGTTTTTTTGTTCTCTAATGAGACACGTGGCTGAGGCTGATCCTATTGCTTCTCATTTTTGTATGTGCTTCATACTACATAAAAAAGGCTGCTTAGAAGCTGTGTCCAGTGTAGAAGTGGATGGCTTGTATTTATTTTTCTCACCTTGGCTCCTTAGTGAATTTAAGCTTCCAGTTTCTTGGTGGTTGTAATCCAGTGTTAGTCATGACCTGTAAGAAGTGTTGAAGGTTTGAGTCGTGGCTCCTTTAAGGCACCCGCCATATGTTGTAGTGATAGTGATGTTAAGGTAAGGTACTGGTATTAAAATTAAAAATCTATTCAGTTAAGTGCAGCATAGTGGGTATCAACTTTTTTGTTGTAGGTTTCTCTTCAGGTTTTTGCATCTGAAATGTATTGCATGTGTACATGCAATACGGGTCTCCAACATGCCAGTGCTCCTTGGCACACTGTAAGGTGCACACTGTCTTGTTGAAGCATATTCATCGGAATCTGATCATCTTTAACAAGAGAGCTGGAGAATTGTAAGTTTCAGTGGCAAACTGTATATTCTCAAGTTGTTTGATGTAAATGTAATATGCCCTTAAATTGGTTATTACTGTATCTTATATATAGGATTATGTGCAGAGTGCAGAAACCTTTGCTGGTCTCATGTTTGTGTTTTTCTTTAGGATAGGAATTATGTGATGGAAAGAGGCTCTGAACATAGGTAGATTTCATTCACTGAATATTTTTTCAGTCCAAAAGTTCATAAAATAACTTGCAATAGAATTCCTCTTTGCATAAAATATTATCTGGCAGTGTTTTTTAATTGCAGAATGTAATCTAAAGGTAGAAGTACTTGGTTACCATTCTGCTGAAAAGATATGCAACCTTTCCATGTAACATCCTTTTTCCTTCATACACGCCATAAAAAGTAGTATGTATATGTGTGTGCTGGTGAAGGTATATATATCAGGATTAAATGAAATGAAAACGATTTTTCTTTTACAGCACAATGTAGTTTGTCTTTGGGTGTTGTTACAGTATGAACTACAGCTTATATTTGCAGTAACAATGTGTTTGTCTTGTAGCTCGGTCACAAGTTAATACATTGAGTCAATCTCAGAGATTGTAGCACATTCCAGTGCTTTCATCAGTGAAGTACCATTGTTGTTTAGCTGCAGGGAAGCTACATTCCTGTATATATTTAGTTCTGACATAATTTGTATGAAATACTAAGCCTGAAATAAGGGTGTTGTGCCTGTGATTCCCCAAATCACCTCTAGTGCTTCTGGCAATGTTTTCTGCCCTCTGGCTGTCAAGAATCAGGTGTCTGAACTGCTAAGATGCAGTCATTAAAACTTACCACTGTATTAAAATCCTGTCAGAACATAACGATCTGGTGTTGCTGACTTGCTGCTCTAATGATCAGTTTGTTCCAGCATGTCCTCTGTTGGTACCGCAACCTGACAGTGTTTCTTCTTCACCTCAAAAGTGTATGTCTTGAGTAAATAATTCTTCAGTATGCCCTGAAGCTTAAGAAACTGTTTAGCCTTTCTGCAGAATCTTTACCTTTGGGTCGTTTTTGAGACCTGTAGTAGGTCAGCAAGCCCCTCAATCTCATGAGCTTCTTACTTTCAATGTACTTTTTTTGCCTTTAGCTATCTGCTCTTCAGAATCTCTCTTAATCATTGGGACATTATATTTCAGTTGCAGTAATACTCATTGTTTTCTTTTGCCTTCTCATGGGAGGTTAGACAGCAGTGCAGTGGTGTTTTCCATTTTGTGCCATCTAAAACCTGTAGCCTTTATGACCTGGGCTAAAAGGAACTGATAAACTTCATTGCTAGCTATGAATTAAAAGCAGTGTAAATCAAAGGCTATCATGTGGCTATGGTGCCACTTACGTTTAATAAATCAGCCACCTTTTTTGAGCACATCCCTGCTAAATTTAATGTGTTAAGGACATTTTGTCCTTTTTTTTTTTTGTGTAGTGCTGAAAGAGGGAAGATACATCTCTGATGTTCCACCTGGCTGTATATAACTTTTCAATATACTCTGCATCCAAGCTGCTTTTGTTCCAAATGTAGCTGTTGAAAAGAGATATGTGAATAACTCCATTGTTGTAAGACAATGCTGTGTGTGCTTACCTTTTATTTAAAGGAATCTGAATAGGGATTTTTATGTTAATTTTTAAACACTTAAGAAGATTGATATAATAAATTGCCAGTTGAAGCAAGGGAGAAACTAATTTGACAATGCATTGTGCTATTCAGAGATAGAAACGAAGATGATTTGCAAGCTATGTGAGGATGTAGAGTTCTACTGAGAATTTTCTTGGCTGCCTGCCATTTTGTAAATAGCAGGTAATAAAAAGTAGTACTTAGAAACAGATAGAGGTGAGCTTTTTCCCCTGAATTACCATGGCAGTGTCTTTATTAGCAGCAATTTAAGAAGATTTGGGCCACCTGTGACTCGTGATTTTTGTCTTACAAGGTAGCAAAAAAATTTGTGCAATGGACGCTTTTACTCTTCAAGCTTCAAGGCTTTTACAACATTTCTCTTCATGCTGTAATTCTCTCGGGATTTCCATTACTTCCCTGCATACCAGGATTCTGTCTCCTGATTTAATCCATTTTGCCCATAGTTTATGTAACATTGGGGAGATATTAATATTTCAAATAAACCGATGGACCAATTAGTTGTGCAGGATCGAATATCCTCTTGATCTGTCCACCCCCCCACTTCATTGGAGAAACTGTTAAGCTCTTTCTTCTTAAATTGTACTGCTGGGTCAGACGGTAAAATCACGGCAGTGATAGGAGGAAGTTACAATTGGGCCTGGAATCGGAAAGAAGTTACTTCTATATTACAAATGTCTAAATAATTCAGGAGTGTTTCAAGAGGTTTATTCTATCAAATTCCCTCTGGGATATTCTGTTATGTGTGGCTTCCATGGTACATCTGTCCCTCCCTCCCTTTAGGAATGGAAGGTGAGCGTGAGCTGTTAGCTGAAAGTGAAAGACTAGTTAATTCATATAAAGTAGATAGAACATCTTACGAAGTAAAATTATTGTCATATTTCAGCTTGTCCAAGTTGTAAATATGACCTTAAATACAAAAGCTGTTACAATTGTTTTTTATGTAAAACACATTCCTTATTTCTTTTGAAATGAGGGAAAAGGTGGTTTGTGTTTATTAGGCAAATGATTGGTTCTGCAGTTCAGTTGTAAAATAGCATACTGGCTGTGGGTGAGTGTGTATATCTCAGTGCATCTGTTTTAAAAAAAAATGTAGTCAGTTGTGATATACATTTTAAATGGTGGGCATATTGCTGTGAAATGCACTCTTCTCTGTCTCGCAGGATCTTTTTTAATAGTAAGTTTGTTACAGGCAATATTTAGGCAGTCACATTGACAAAATAATAATGACATAGTTCTTTACTGTCTCATTGTTGTACTCTAACCATTAGAAGATAGCATGATGGAATTGGGAAAAGTACTCCTGTGGTTTAAAACAAAGGGAAGAACCAGAAACCTTTACTGTAAGTTAAATTTACTCATGTTCATAGATTTGCATGTGAGTGTCTGCACCCAATGTAAAGTAAAGTGAAAGAAACTCATTGCTTTGGAAGCCTTATTTGGGCTAGTGAGATCACTAGTGGTGGACCTAAAACCACTACTAGCCCTGACTAAATCTCTTCAAATATATGGTTATTAACAAACAACATAGAACAGGTAACGCTATGTGTGTATCCAGATTCCTTCGTTATCAGTCCCTTAGCTCCCATTGCCCCATCCTCAGTGCTGAAAGGATAATGATTAATTTTTGCCTGGTGTTGACTGTCCCTCACAAGATACTCGTTGTGTTCAGTTCCATTGCAAATCAATTGGGGATGTGTGTGAAAAGGGCCTCCTGAAAATGTTTTGTGTATACGAGCTAGCCTAGAGCTGGCTAAATGCGCTGTGCTGACTTCTTGGATCGTGTGCAGTATAGATTCCGCTGGGATGCTTCTGATTCTGAAGGCATGAAGTCATCCTCTTTTTGAGCCAGCAGCCTGGATGAAGTTTATCAGTCACCCTGGGACCTAGCCACCACTGACAGGGATGCATGGACTATAGTGTTGGCTCCAGGCAGCGGGGTATTTTTCTCTTATTTCTAACCTGGGAGAGTTTTTTACCTTTTCCTGAGAAATACATCCTGGGGTTTTGGGGTGTTTCTTTGTTTCTGTTTTTGTTTTAGTTTTTTTTTGGCCGTTGCCCCCCCCCCAACTATTTTATATTTAAGATGAGGAGGACCACTTTTTTGTTGATTAGTGTGTCATCTGACTGAAAAATTGGGCTGGCTTGAAAAATAATGGAACGCATGTTTCTGAATACAGATACTGAAAGATGGGGCTTGTTTATCTTGCAACTTAAATAGAGCCAGACTCTGATTGTCTATTCTCTTTACTAGAAAATTCACAGTAATGAGATAATTTGTATTTTTTTGTTGAAGAAGGGGCATTGTTTAGTGTATGCTTGTGTAGTGTATGCTTGTTTTTTTAACAGACAGGCTTTTCTTTTAAGTCTTAACAGAAAGCAGCTTGGAGTTTTTCTAATCTTAAACTGATTTTGCAATCCTCATTATCTAATTTTAACATTAATCCATTCAGTGAATTGAATTGCCGTGATTGTTAGGGAAGCAGTCAGAATTAAAACCAAGGTATGACTTTTTATAGGCCTGTTGAAACTAATCTGAATATCATAGATTTAAAAGTTGGATTGAACTTTCTTGGTAACTCAAATAGAATTTCAGTTGGTTGAATTTATAAGAAGATAATTATATACTCCTTCATTTGCTAAAGAGCACCGCTTTCAAAGCTTTATTTAGCAAGCTCTGAAACTTAGGGTAAATCCTGATAAAGCAGAGTTCTTTGCTTTTTTTTCTGATCTGCTAAAGTAATGTCTTCATTACTTGGCTACATGTATGCTGTCAAGCAGGCTGGCACAAAAGTGGTGCTGGGGACCCAGTGCTTACACAATGAGTCTTTGGGCATTTTTTCTTTGGGATGACTCTAGTCTGGTCCTATGGACTGAAAGTCATTAGCAGTTAGAGTGCCTCTTCTGCTGTTGTTTCATCCAAAAAAACCCCATCTGTTTCATGCACTCTGAGACTGCTCCATGATGCAGACTAAAGTATGGTGTTAGGTTTTCTTTAAAAGCTCAATCCTGATGTGAGCTAGAAGTTTGATGTAGGCAGAATCATACAATCTAAATGCCTCCTTTCCACACAATGCTTTCAAACAGTACAATTAAAAAAAAAAAAAAAGTAAAGTTACAAAACACATTGATTACTCTTTGCATAAAGCAGTGGAAAAATTTCTGTAAAAATCTTTTAACATTTCTCAAGGCTGTTTTTTGTGCACGGTCATTTCAGAGGGCAAGAATAAATGTGCATGTTTATTACAATTCTAGAGGAAAGTAGCAATCGCAGCAATGAAGTATGCAGAGTGATCTAATTCCTGATCGAAGGACTTGATAACCGAGTCAAGAGCCAGCGTGGATGTATGTAAGACTTAGGAATAGGCTTGAAGCCTTGAAGTAATACTTACAGAAAAGAGTAATGGAGCGTATAGCTACAGAGTCTTTGCAGTAATAGAAGTGCAAATATGTTCCACAGCGTTAATAGCTTTTGATTTGTGCAAACAGCTTGCTTACGCTTGGACTTATACAGCAGGTGATTGAATGAGGTTTCTGCTGATAACATTCAGTAGCAGTATAAGGTCCAATAAATTTTTTCTTCACATTTTCATGAGATATTTCAGCATATTATTAACACCAGGAAGTAGAGGGAGGTGGGTTTTCCCCCCCCTAAATTAGTTCATGCCTATTTTAGGAAAATGGATCTAGAAATCTTGAGTAATAAATTTTAGCTAAAATAGTTTTGGATTTTGTGCTCTAAAAATAGGACAACTGCATTTCAGAATGTTACTGGAACGTAGTGTTGTTCATGGCTAAAATGGAAATCAAGGCAGACTCTGATACTTAATCTACTTTTAGGAAAAAAATACGGTATGAAAATTATTACAAATTAGTTATTTGGAAACTCAATGAAATTTACAGGATTATGCCCAAAATATATCTATATATCCTAAATATTTACCTCTTTCTGATAGTTTTATGTATATCATTTCCATGTTTAAATCAAATGTTCGTTTTGTTACCCTATTTTAGAAAGAATCTGTCTTTGAAAAACTAAAAATCTCTCCATATACCACATCTTTGTAAACCTTTTGCAAGTAGCTTCTGCCTTTTGTTATTTACCTGCCCTTAAGGTTGGGGAGGGGAAAGAAAATTCCTCTAGAATGGTATTTCATGTAAAGTTCAAGGTAGCTGTATTGCCAGGGTTAGAGCAGGAACGTGCACTTCCCTGTTTGTAAGTGAGGACGTTGATCGGGCGAGAGGGTTACAGTGGAGTCTGTAAGTTCTGTGACCCCGTTTCTGTGAGATTGGGGATAGTCCTAATGCCAGCCTCAGATAGGGTGGGGGTGTAGATGGCAGGTGGTGCTTGCAATCTTGAATATAAAATTATTTACTGCAATGGTTAAAACCCAGAGGAGATTGTCGTATCATTAGTGTTTCCTTGTATTTACCAAAATTTAGAGACATCAGTATTTTACAAGATTAATTTTTTCCTGTTTGAGTGAAAGGAAAATTTCCATGAGTCCTGGGCTTTGAGTCCCAGTAACTTATCTTCTTAAGGTGTTTCCAGCTGAGGAGTAGTTGTGGGTTAGAGGTCTGTGCTTAATATGCTGATCACTTGGAGCCATAAACGTGGAAAGGTAAAAGTCAATGAAGCTGTCACTTTCCATATTCTTGCACTGCTTTGAATTAGTTTTAATGGATTTAGATATAGTTACATTTCATTGGATTCTACATTTTATAGTAATAAGGCACTAGACGGTTTGAGAAAACTCAATGTAGAAGTGGAATATATTTTAGTATTGACAGTGCAAGTGAAGTTATGATTGCCATTGGGAATAATAATCTATAGAACTGGTCCTAGATTTTAGCATTTGTGGATTATGAGCATATGGAGATAAATCAATGAGACGTGCATCCTTAGGGAGAGACCTTTATGTACCAAACCTGGGAAACTAACATGATCATTGCAAACTGGCATGGCTGAGCCCTCATTACCCAGTGAATACGCGATGAAAACATCATGCGGAGCATAGTGTCTCCGCAGTTAAGACTGAAATTTTGAGTTATAAATATGATGTGGGTGTCTCATATCACCTTGATTGCTGCTTACAAATTAAAAATCTAGTTTCTTCTGTATTGGGATTGCACTGTTTGTAACAATTTTTTTTTTTTTTGACATTGTCTTAGCTGGGTCCGGCTTTCTGAAGTGTTTAGTTTACCCTGGTTTTGTTTCTGTTCTTGAGTTTGCATATTGAAGGCCTCCTGAACAATTCTTTTTTTGCTGATGAACATGTCTTTGGGAAAATGAATTAGAAGACGGGGAATGGGTAGAATAGTTAAAGATTAATAGTAAATTGTCTATCATTTGTAATTGCTCTTACATTTGACCCTGGAAACCAATATTATAAGCATCTGTATGTGTATAGTGGATATCATGTTGCAAAGGTTTAAATCTTGAGTGTCAGTGTCTCCGTAAGCCTTACTTGAAGATGCCAATTACAAGATTTTTAGAACTAACGGTCAGTAAGGGCAGCAGACACGGTGCTTCCATTTAAAAGCATAGCCAAGTATCTTTGTGATACTTTTTCTGATTTAGAAACAATTATACTAAAGAATGTTTTAGCTGTTCTTTTTATTCTTCCACGCAAATCTAATCATGAAAGAAAACTGATCAGTCTGGTGATGGAAACTGTCAACCAAAGCCAGCTTTGTCTTAAGAAAATCAATTAAAATTTAAGTCAGGAGAAAGGTGCTTGGTAAGTGTAAAGTAAATTTAGCCTCTCCCCAGATTAAAAAAAAAAAAAGCCCTGTACCACTGGTGGTAATATGTCAAGCTTACAGAGAGCCCCACCAATAAATTTCAATCAGATCTGATTGATCCTTACCCCTAGAGTCTTCTTGAGAAAATCCATAAAGGGAATATTAAGCCTAAGATATGCCTGGAACCCTATAGTTGACTGGCAGCATTTATTTAGCAAATGTATTAAGAATAATTGAAAATCTGTGGGTTTTTAAAGCAAAAATCTGATATTGAATCATGAGCTTGCCTAAAGTAAAACATGGATAATTTGCAAAGAAACCATTTGCCATTAGTCTTTTGTGAAATGGTCATTATCAATGTGCATAATAAAGGAGTGATGGCGTGCATTATTATGTAAGATCTTCCAGGATAAGTAATATTTTGTTAGAATCTGTTTTATAGTACCATGAGAAAGAGATGTATAAATAGGAGTGTAGTAGGAACATAAACTTAAAATCTTCAAGTGCATCAGTAGAGAGATTCAAGCAGTAGGGAGTCTGTGGCAACAGGTGAAACAATTTGTTCTGAAGGACTCCTCAGTAATCTTGTACTTGAATAGGAAAAGAAGTGATCTTTTAGCTGCAGTAAGGAAATGTCTTCAAAAATAGTGGTAGTTTTGAAGCATGGAAAAAATTTTGTTTTCTAGAGCTGACATGGAACCATTTGTTTCCAATTACATTAATGTGCATATTTTGATATGTGCTGTTCAGAATTACATTCTAAATAATTTCTTTTCCATTCACTTTCTTTGAGTTCACTGCAGTTAGTTACTAGAATTCCCTTCTTATCAATGGACACAAATTAAGATCACCCTCTCTGCTCTGCTACATGTTGACAGCTTCTCATTTGAAATTAGAATGTTTCTGTTCACATGGATTCTGTACATTCTGTGTAGAAAAACCACTGAAGCAGCCTAGTGTAATTCACTCTGACACCTATAGAGGGTTTAAAATTTTAAGAATGGGTTATTTCCACAATTTTTTTTTTCCTACCTCCTTAGTATCCTGTATTCCAAAATGCGCTCACAGACCACTAGAGTAGTATTAACTAATCTAGGTCGTATTTTCTGCTTGGCTGTTTATATTTCAACCACTGTTCTGAACCTTTCTTGGATTCTGACATTTATTTATCTGCTGTTTAAATGTCTCTGTTCCTCCTTGCATGAGTTTGGAAATCTCTGTAATTAAAATATTTTGGCAGCTTTAATTTCTTTGGTATCTGAATTTTAGTAATAGGATGTTTCCTGAGCTGAAAATGTTTAAAAAGCTGCTGATTTATGCAATAAAAACTTCTTGTTCACAGGATAAGAAGTTTATTTTCAGAGCTTATTTGCGCATTAAATTTTCAGCTTGAAATCTTGGTTTTGATTGTTATTAGGAGCGAGAAACACATTTTAACATTTATCTATTTTAGCATATTTTACACATAAAGCCTGCAGCTCAGATAATCCACATCCATTGAAAAACTACTGGTTCATGAAAATGGGTCCTCAGCCAGCACAAAATCAGACATAAAGGCAAGAAGAGTAATGCGAGAGAGAAGGCATTTGAAATTAACCTTCCCTCATTTATATAAGTGCATAATGTGGAAAATGCTGGTATATTTATTTATTCAATGCTATTATGTCAGTTTTAAAGCTGATTTTACTTTCCACATTCTAATTGTGTTCTCTGGTAGCCAGTAATAGATAAGTTGAACTAGCAATATTTATTGAAATATGGGGAAAAAATCCTTGCAGAAATAAGCCCAAGTCATATTTAAAAAAAAAAAAAGAAAAGTAGGTTGACTATTTCTACGCAGGTGCTGGGCATTGAAGAAAGACATAAAAAATATAAAATTGTGGCGTAAGTGGTAGAATTATATACTTATTTACTGCAAAATGCTCAAATTCCAAATTTAACTTCTTTATAAAGCTGCTCATTTCAGTATGTGGAGCAATGATTCTCTGTATGTAATCTCTTTCATAGCTGTTAAAGGTTGGAGCATTTAATGAGATTATCTTTTTAAGGATGCATAAAACCCAAGTAGTTTTAGTATTAGGATATTAGGTGTAATGTACATTGTGGATGAACATGTGGATGACTATGTTATAATGCTCTAGTGCAACGGCACAAAACGTCCTGTTTCCCTTGTTCTCTTTCCTTTAGTGTTTTGCCATTTTCATCATTGCAATGTAGTTGTGTTCTCAAGTTCAGTAGAATAATAAAGCAATCATTGATCAATGGAATCTTTATCTGGAATTATTGTTCCACTATTTTAACAAAAATTAACAGCTTCAAATAGTCAGTTTGTCCTGAAGTAGCCATCTAATTTAAGGGATGCATTTGTGACCTTTGACCAGAGCTTTCGAATCCCATCGCCTGAAGCTATGCTTTTTAATAGATGACCTGCCTTGCCCTTTGCACCTCCACTGAACAGTTTCTATTTATGTTTAAATACAGCTTTTATTATTCTAAGTTGAAGCCGTCATTTAAACAACCTGACCTTGTGACATAAGACTTTCCACCTTCAGAATGTTTTTTTGCTGGCACTGCCAGACTGAGGCTCCCATCTTTCACCACTGGCTACTGCCAGCATGGTACCTAAGGAGAACAGTGCTGTGTAAATGTTTTCCTTTCCTTTGTGTTTGTGCTAAATCTGTATTTCCAGTCAATATACCTGGTAACTAATGGTGCTGTGCCAGGGGGGAACAAAGCCTCCCATCCCCTCCAAAGCAAACTGTAATATAAGACTAGAACCGTTCTGGAGTTTGGAAAGCAAATTATAGGAAAAACTTATTCAAAACAGTCAGGCATCTGTGGAGGGAGACCCTTGTTCTTCCGGCTAGCAAGATGAAATTCAAGGTTATGTTTCTGAAGGGAAAGGAGAGGAATATGATGATGAAAAGGCAGAGTTTTTAATAGAACTAAAACTGCTCTTTTTCATTTTCTTTCTCAATTCTGCTGTTGACTTCTCTGTGAAACCTTAGCAGTTTATTTAACCTCTTCCCCGTTATTTGAACTATCAGAAAAGCAAACGTGTATGTATTTCAGTTCTAGAAGTAATGCCGGTAAGAGATCTGCATTTGAACTTTGGCAAATATTGAGGTTTTTAGTATAGATGAAACAGCTTGGAATTAATTTCAATATGCAGTTTGTGCTTTTGTAGCGATTCTGTATCTAAAATTGAAAAGATATCACTTAACATAAAAAGACTGTGGTACATTATTCAGAGCAATATAGGTGAATATAGGTAATGCAAAATTCAAGAACACTGGGCAGTGATAGTATAATAAATATTTGGGTGTCAGCTAGAGACCTTAACTGGGCTATGCTTGTGTTTTGTTTGGGGTTTTTTTGAGGTGTTAGGAGGAACATCTGATCTTTTCACTGAAAGCAAAGATGTGTTTTGCCTTACCCAGTAATAGCTTTTCATGTTTTCCAGTTTCTTGAATTACTTCAATCATATACATTTAATCAGTTATTTAATGAGTCCTAGGCATTCTGTCTTCTTGTTCTTCACTCCCGATTCCTCTGATTTCTCTTAAAGGCTCTTCCTGTTACCCTCACTTACTGCCTTGTGTCCTGCACCTTCAGACTCTTGCTAGTTGTTTGTCTTAGGTTATTGCTATATACATATAGCATATATATAATATATATGCATATATATACATATAAAATCTTCATGAATGGAGTTGCTTTGCCTTTTCTCTGCAGACGATTTGTCTGGAGGATGGATTTTTCACAGGGAGAAAAAATGTGGAGTCTATTAAACAAGCAAAACCTCCACCCAGGATTGCTGTAAAGTTGCGGGGGGGGGGGGGGGGGGGGGCGCGGAATTCACCCTCATGGGAAATAAACTGAACTTTTGCTTCCTAAACATGTTTCATACTAACAGTGGTTCAGGTAGATAATTTTTATCATGCAAGAATCATCTCTTGAAATGAGCCAGAGAACTCAGCCTTTCCCCAGCCCTCCAGTGGATAACAATTCTGTCCTCTGTTCCCTTCTCTTTATGGTTGCCAGAGCTACTGGGAGAAAATAAATAAAGGGAAGTCATAGAATATTCTGGCTTATTTGATAGCCTGCTGAAGGGGAGCTTTTTTGACCAATTTTTACAGCCTTTAAAAGAAAGAAATAACTTTAGAGTTTGGCAAATGTGTTGCTTTATTGTGAGGTTTTTTTGGCCTTTATTAAGAATAATCCTGGAATATTGTGCAACGAGAGATCTTGGTTTGGATTTTGAAAATGTTGACATTCTGATACTTTCTCTTCCTTCACAATATTAATTGGCAGCATTTTCCTCTGTTATAGCTGAACAAGGAAGGTCATTTTATAGTGTCCTCTTTGCAGTAGCAGGAGAAGGTTGTCGCAAAACTATATGTTCAAGGATAGTCTGGGGATGTTATAATATTTTCACCTACTTTGAAATGACTTTGAGGAGATTCCAAGTTATTTGTCTTGACCTCAGAAACCTCCTTTATCAGCTGCTGTATCAGATACAGACTTCATCTTTCAATGGCTATCACTAACTTGTTCTGTCTCCTGAGGAAGAGAGTCCTTATATGTTTCTTCTTTCAGCTCTTCCTGGTACTCAAGCTGAGCAGAATTAGTTTATCCACTTGAAAGTTCCAACAGTAAGTAAAAATAAAATTTGGTTCAGTATTAACAATACTGCTCAAAACAGCCATGTTATTTTACAAAGCTATTTTGAAATTATAAAGGTTGTTGTTAATGTACTATTACTCTCATGTTTGGGAACTAGGTCTTTAAAATGGCTTATTTCATAGATGCAGATGTATTTGTTAGATACAGATGTAATACTAGGTAGATATCTAATAACCAGTATATTTCAGAGGAAACATTTTAAATTTATGCCTGCCTTTTGTTTTTCTCTTGCATTGGTAGTGCTGGTCTTATTTAATTTTTCTTTCAACAAGCACTAAGTCTTGCTTTTCTCCTTATGTCTTTCATCTTCAAATCCCACCAAAAACTTAAAAAAATAATTTCTAAATAGAGCAAAAGATTTTTTGCCAGACCTCTATCATACTTTATTTGCACTGCAATAGCATGTAGGAAACCCAGATATGCACTCCATAAGCACAGTACAAATGAAAAATGCACTGTCTCACCCTTAGTGATTTTGGTCCTGTATAGATGCTTCATTAGCCCTAAGTAATCTTCAACTTTTTTTCGTGTTTTTTTCCCACAAGGTCCCTAGCTTACATGACTGCAAACTGTTACTGGATTTTACATTCCTCAAGGAAAGAATTTGGAAAAAGTAGAGCTTTTTGGGGAAACAAAAAAACCAAGAAAAGGACGACTGAGAAAGATATTCTGGTCACATTCAAATGCCAGGTAGATGAAGGGAGTTGTCAGTGAAGAATGGTACTTAGCTAGGTTACATCATTTCTATTTATCAAAGATACTGTTCTCGGAGAACTAAGGCTATTGATATAGTAGGTAGTTTTCTGGGAAACAGGTAAAAAGTGGTAATTCTGTTTGTCTCAGGCTACTGTATTCACCTTTCTTTTTTTCTTTTTTCCTTCTTCCTTTCAAAACTGTTTGAGATGCTAAGGTTAATGAATTTTAATTTTAATTTGGCCTTCTCCTTGGGTTGCTGACAGTTCCTTCTACACCACGGGGACCTTTCTTTTCCAACTCACTTCATGTTTCAGTAAGAAGTGGAACATCTGATGGAAACTTCTTCATGAATAAGTGAACTCAACTGGAACACAGCCAAACACTGTCAGAACTGGCTCCCTGAATCCCAGTTTTGTGTTTTACCATGGTATGAGAGATTAGATTCATTAACCTCTCATTAGAAACATGTCGATGCTAAAATCCCACAGTATGCTAGATTCAGCCTACTAGAAATCCCAAAAGGCCAGTTACCGTAAAAGAATTAACATTATTTATTCCAGAATAGTAGGTTCCTCATTTGGCTCCGTTCCATTTAATTGATATGGTAACTTGTTAGGTGCTTTTGCCTTTAGAATTAGCAGAAATTTTATTAATCCAGACAAAACTGTGATAAAAAAGCTTTTATCATAGTGGAAATAGAAGTCTTGCAGTATAAAAATGTTATTTCATTATTACATTTTCTACATCTGTATATGAGAGTATTGCATGTATAGAATATGGTATATATTTTACCTATAAATATAGTAACACTTGCATGAGTTATCTCTGTACCAGTAATGTCTTAACTTAGACAGAACTTGCTATTTATAGAAGGATATTAAATCCTATTTGAGCAGATCCAAATGCATCCAGATATTACAGCACTGTGTTTAATTCCAGGTAGAGTTCAGAGTATGAGGTGGAATGAAAGATCTTTTCCATTGCCTTTTGACCTAAGGAGCTTTCTCCTCTAATGAGAATAAGCACTGCAAAATAATTTGAATAAGATGGAATTTATTCTGCATCAGTCATATTATATAGCTTCTACTCAAGCTTGATGCGAATGCCAGTTAAAATCCATAAAACAAGTAGCAAATGACCCTTTACTAGCAATACATTTTCATGTGTATTCATCTGCTACTGTGAGCAAAAAAAAAAATTTCCATTTTGTGTGGTTATTAGAAGAAGCATGAAATAATGCTTTTGAATCATTTAATGTCATTGCTTGAAATGGAAAAGAGTATTTTCAAAGACATTGCACTTTGTTATGCAGAGCTATGCTTATCAGCCACTATTATTGGATATTTGGCTGCTATTTCAAAGTACATAAGAGTTGAACACAGGGTCATTAGTAAGGAAGTGAGAAAGAGTTAGGCTGGTGGAAACATGTTCTGCCCTCCCTGAGATAGAAACAGGAACAGCCAGAAAATCTTCCTAGCCTGGTACAGCCCTCAGACTATTACCCATTATTGGTTTTCCCTGTGAGTGGTGATGAAGCTGCAACATGTAGTCCAAGGGCAATCAAAAGAGACTTAAGGGCCTTGGGACAGTTGGTAAGGGAATCAGGAGCATAGGTAGTTTTTTCCTCTGTCCAGCAATCCAGTTGTGGGCAGCAATATTGGAAGAAACAGACAGACCCAGTCTATTAATACATGGCTCCGTAGCTGGTGTCACCACCACAGTTTTGGGTTTTTTGGTAATGAGATAATCTACACGGCACCAGGCCTGCTGGCGTCAGATGGGATTCACCTTTCTCAAAGGGGGAAGAAGGTCTTTACTCACGAGCTAGCAGGGCTGATTGACAGAGCTTTAAACCAGACTTGAAGGGGGAGGGGGACAAGCTGTGGGACAACATGCCGAGGTTAGAGGGACGGGGTGCTAACGAGGGCCCTCAGCCTGTTGCTCTGCGACGTGCTGGGTACACTGGAGCACACTTGTAGACTTACAGAGATGAGCCAAGGGCTCCTGAGGTAATAGGAGCCAACAGGGAAACACCAGTGAAATACCTCAAAGGAATTAAGGTGTGTTCCTCTAAAAAGGTGACTCCGCCAACAGCCCAGCTGAAGTGCCTCTGCACCAATGGACGCAGCGTGGGCAACAAACAGGAGGAGTTGGAAGCCACTGTGCTGCTAGAAAGCTACGACCTACTTGCCATTACTGGAACTTAGTGGGATGAATCCCATGACTGGAGCACTGCCATCAATGACTACAAGCCGTTCAGAAGGGACAAGCGAGGAAGGAGAGGCAGAGGCGTTGCCCTCTATGTCAAGAAATGGATAAATTATGAAGAGCTGTCTCTGAATAGCCATGAGCAGGTTGAAAGCTTATGGGTAAGAATTAGAGACGGAGGCAAAACAGGGAACATTGTTGTTGGTGTTTACTACAAGCTGCCTGGTCAAGGGGAACCTATTGACGAAGCCTTCTTACTCCAGCTACAGGAGGCATCATGCTTACAGGCTTTTATCCTGCTGGGGGACTTCAACCACCCTGACATCTGCTGGAAAAGTAGCATGGCGAGCTGTAGACAATCCAGGAGACTCCTGGAGTGCGTTGAGGATAACTTCTTAAACCAGGTAATAGACAGCCCTACCAGAGGGGGTGCGTTACTGGACCTGTTGGTGACCAACGCAAGTGAGATAATTGGTGACGTCAAGATTGGAGGCAGCCTGGGCTGCCGTGGTCATGCACTGGTGGAGTTCACAGTCTTGAGGGCTATGAGTCAGGCGAAGAGTAAAGTCAGGACCCTGAATTTTAGAAAAGCAAACTTCCAGCTGTTCGAGGATTTAGTCAATAGGACCCCCTGGGAAACTGCCCTCAAGGACAAGGGAGCAGAACAGAGCTGGTAGATCTTTAAGGACACTTTCCATAGAGCACAAGAGCTCTCAATCCCCACGTGTAAGAAATGAGGAAAGGATGCAAGATATCAGCAGGGATGAGTCAAGACCTGCTGGTCAAACTAAAGGGCAAGACAGAAATGCACAGGCAGTGGAAGCAGAGACAGGTATCCTGGGAAGAGTTGCTCGGTTGTGTAGGGATGGGTTCAGGAAGGCCAAGGTGAGGCTGGAGCTGAACTTGGCAAGGGATGCAAAGAATAATAATAAGGGCTTCTATAGGTATGTCAGCCAGAAAAGGAAGGTCAAAGAAAATGTACCCTCCCTGGTGAACACAACTGGCAAACTGGTAACAATGGACGAGGAGAAGGCTGAAGTACTCAACAACTTTTTTGCCTCAATCTTCACTGGCAATCTCTCTTCCCAGACCTCTCGAGTGGATGGACCTCAAGGAAGGGACTGGGGGAGCAAGGTCCCTCCCACTGTAAGAGAAGATCAGATTCAAGACCGCCTGAGGAACCTGAACATACTAAGTCTATGGGACCCGACGAGATGCATCCCAGAGTCCTGAGGGAGTTGGCCGATGTAGTTGCCAAGCCACTCTCCATGATATTTGAAAAGTCATGGCAGTCAGGTCAAGTCCCTGGTGACTGGGAAAAGGGAAACATTGCACCCATTTTTAAAAAGGGTAGAAAGGAGGACCCTGGGAAGTACCGACCTGTGAGCCTCACCTCTGTGCCTGGGAAGATCATGGAACAGATCCTCCTAGAAGCTGTGTTAAAGCACATGGAGGACAGGGAGGTCATTCGAGACAACCAGCATGGCTTCACCAAGGTTAAGTCTTGCCTGACCAACCTAGTGGCCTTCTATGGTGGAGTGACTACACCAGTGGACGTGGGAAGAGCTATTGATGTCATCTATCTGGACTTCTGTAAGGCCTTTGACCCAGTCCCCACAACATCTTTCTCTCTAAATTGGAGAGAGATGGATTTGATGGACTTTTTGGTGGATAAAGAATTGGCTAGGTGGTTGCATCCAGAGAGTAGTTATCAACGGCTCAATGCCCAGATAGAGATCAGTGACGAGTGGTGTCCCTCAGGGGTCTGTATTGGGACAAGTACTGTTTAATATCTTCATCAATGACATGGACAATAGGATCGAGTGCACCCTCGGCAAGTTTGCAGATGACACCAAGCTGAGTGGTGCGGTCGACACGCCTGAGGGATGGGATGCCATCCAGAGGGACCTGGACAAGCTGGAGAAGTGGGCCCGTGTGAACCTCATGAGGTTCAACCAGGCCAAGGGCAAGGTCCTGCCCCTGGGTCAGGGCAACCCCCGGTATCAATACAGGCTGGGGGATGAAGGGATGGAGAGCAGCCCTGCCGAGCAGGACTTGGGGGTACTGGTGGATGAAAAGCTGGACATGACCCAGCAATGTGCGCTCGCAGCCCAGAAGGCCAACCGTACCCTGGGCTGCATCACCAGCAGCGTGGCCAGCAGGTCGAGGGAGGTGATTCTGCCCCTCTGCTCTGCTCTGGTGAGACCCCCCCTGCAGTGCTGCGTCCAGCTCTGGGGTCCTCAGCTCAAGAAAGACATGGACCTGTTGGAGCGGGTCCAGAGGAGGGACACAAAAATGATCAGAGGGATGCAATGCCTCTGCTATGAAGAAAGGCTGAGGGAGTTGGGGTTGTTCAGCCCGGAGAAGAGAAGGCTTCAGGGAGGCCTTGTTGCAGCCTATCAGTACTTGAAGGTGGCTTATAAGAAAGATGGGGACAGACTTTTTAATAGGGCCTGTTGTGACAGGACAAGGGGGAATGGTTTTAAACTAAAAGAGGGGAGATTCAGACTAGATGTAAGGAGAAATTTTTTATGATGAGGGTGGTGAAACACTGGAAGAGGTTGCCCAGGGAGGTGGTAGATGCCCCATCCTTGGGAGCATTCAAGGTCAGGTTGGATGGGTGAACCTGATCTAGTTGAAGACGTCCCTGCTCGTTGCAGGCTTGGACTGGATGACCTTTAAAGGTCCCTTCCAACCCAAACCCTTCTATGATTCTATGAAATGTCTTAAAAGAAATATGTTTAAAAGTCAGTAAGGGCTGATAGGGTTTTGCTGGACCAAGGTATTAACGTGCATGTGGCATTCAGTAGTACACACGTGCCTTAGTCTATGCAAACTCAGTTGTTTTGTGAAACGTGTTGCTGTGCATAACCCATATAGATCATTAAATGAAAATTTAATTTCCATAGCCAGCTCAGGAACTTAGGACCTAAATGTACTTTGTATCCCAGCTTTGATTCAGAGATTGCTACTAAGAGCAGATTTATTTCGTCTCTTATCTCCTGTATTAACAAAAAGGGAATCCAGAATATGTAAGTGAATTCCAGAACATGTAAAGCAAATCAGTGCTGCAGATTGACTTTATTTTCCATTGTTACTGGGATTAATCCTACAGCACTTTAGATAATTTCAACCACCCACCTTAGGCAGGATACGGTAAGGTTATATTTGATTAGTGATGTACCCTCTTCACATCCTCTGCAAAACAAAAAGGCAAATGACAGTGGCATCCCAGGATGTTTCGTTTCCACTGAAGTTGCTAACAACCTTAAATACCATTTTATGTTTTCTGTTAACAAACTCTGACTACTGCAGAGGAGCAGAGAGAAAAAGAGACAGTATTTCAAACTCAAAGTATATTCTTTTCATAGTCCAAGATATGAAGAGTAGTATTCTTAAAAAACCACATGTGAAACTTGCTTGATATGTCATTTATAAAATGGCTGGGGAAGCTTGAATTTGCATTTATTGGCTTATATCACTTTTGAAGCCTATTTTATAAAATAAGCAGACAGATTTCTGTGGTGCCAAGTTTAGGTGTTAAGACTGATTTTTGTATTTGGGGTTCATGGGATTTTTCAGAATCATTAAGAAACACCAAAAGCCTGATAAGAATCAGAACCAGACAATTTTTTCATCAATGAGGGCCTCTTGTCTTCGTTTGCAAAGTGAAGCAAATTTTTAGTTTCAAAGACATGCTCAGATCATTGGGGTTCTTGGCTTCTTTGAAGTGACTGGTACGTAGGTATATAGAATCATAGAATCCTTTAGGTTGGAAAACACCCATGAGATCATAGTGTCCGACCGTAAACCTAACACTGCCAAGTCCACCACTAAACCATGTCCCTAAGTGCCATGTCTACCTGATTGATGCATTCAATTAGCTGTTAGGTATGGAAATAGACATATCTATTTTGACTCAGAAGCTATAATTTGTTGATTTAAAACATGAATGAGGTGGCAGAACAATCTTTTAAAGGCAGTGATGGGGTTTTTTTGCCTGTAGCAAGCTCACCAGACTGCCCTAGAGATTTCAGCATTGCTCACCAGAATTTCACCGTGCCAAGGAGTATTTCTGACATTTCCAGTTAACTTAAAAAATGAAACTTCTAACAGATGTTATCTTTGAAAGAGGGCGAAGAAATGTAGGACAATGTAGACTTTCAAAGTTTTGACTAAGGTGATTAAACACTACTGATTTGTAATTATTTTCATTCCCACTTTTTGATTAACAGATATATTTTTGCTTGTCCATGTGCACTATTTCCTTCCCTGGTTTTCTAGGGAAGTGTGACATCTTCACCATAAATTCATGTCTCAAGGCAGCTTTTCTTTTTGTGTTCGTATTCAGATAAAGAGCTCTTCATGATTCTTTCCGTGGCTCATATTCATCAGATCTGTGAATACTGTTAGGAGAATCAGGTGTTATTGGCATTGGCATGTCTTGTATGCTGGTGATGTTTAACTTCCCTGTAATAGTCAGCTCTGAGACAGCTGAGAGTCTTGGCATGTCTTCTTGAGGTTATGGAGTGGATGGGAGCAAATCAACAGGCACTGAATGTAGAAGAGGATGAAGTAAGGACAGCAAAAAGGAATGATACGAGATTATGTCAGTACTTCAGTATCCATTAATAGTTTATGGAATGCTGTTTACTAAGCATTGGTACAACTGATGTACAACATTGGTACAACACTTGGCACTTTCTCGTCTATTGCATCATTGCAGTAAGTCTTTTGGCTGCTGGCACCTGGTCCCAGAGGTTGCGCTGGTCTCCTTCTGGATGTCAGTCTTGCAACTGTGTGTGTTTTAGTTGTGTCAGAATTGCAATCTGCTCTGAGGAAGTTTTGTCTTCAGTCGCTGGAACAATGTAGAATGTGTATTTTCATGAGGTTACTTGAGTAGGGTGTATCTTTGGAAGGGCAAGACTGAATCAACCATCTGAACGGAAAACATAAAAGTAGTGGATTTATGGAAGTGTTTTCCACAGGGATTAAATGTATCAGCATCACTAGAAAAATAGGTTTTTCAAATACAAAAGGATAGTCACCATGGTTTCTGCAAGAGTAAACTGTGACCTTTCGCTTGCCGGTCTTGTTTGAAAGAGGTATATTACAAGTAATAATTTCATTTTTATTTGGATTTTTTTTTTCTTCTTTTAGAAAGAATCTGGTAAATTGCCTCAAAAGATCAATAAAGAAACATAGTGGTAGAGAAGTTAAACTGTCCTTGTTATGTATAATGGCAGTCATTGAGGTAATAAGAACAAAAGGATCAATGTATGAAATAAGAAGTTATCAGCAGCATGATTTCTTTAGAATACTTTTTCAAAAAAAGCTTGAGTGATTCCAGAATCACACTCAGTAGAGAAGAAATGTTTTAAATATATATCTTCCAGTTACTCACTGTTGTCAGTATAATTTTAGGGTTTTGTTGTCAATTTAAATTAATGTTTTATTTTGAAGAGGTGGAGGTTAGAATATCAGAAGTTTGGGCTATGTTTAGAGTTAAGATATTAGAGAAGCTTTCTTCAAAGAAAATGCAGGGCAGGAATTCAGTTTGGTTTTCAGATTTCATCAAGCAACACAGAGTTGATTTCTGCAACAGAAAGTTGCACCTATCTCAACAAAGCAAAGTAAGAAAATACATCTCGGTTGCCTTGATTGGTGAGACCCCTTTGGCTTCTATTGTGCACAACCTAGAGGATTCTTTGTTCAGTAGTTTGGGGTTTGTAGTGGGGTTTTTTTGAGGTGGGTTTGTTTTCTTTTGTTTAAGGGTAACTTTACTGTTATTCTTTACAAAAAGCCAAGAAACATTTTCCTAGAATATTAAACTGAAGAGCAGAATATTACACTGTTTGGTAGAATAGCTATAAAGGAACAGCTCTCTTCTGCCTGCTGGTGATTCTTAGTTGCATGTATGCTTTTCAGTATGTGGAATTCCTGACTTGCATGATTTGAAAATCACCTGTGAGATGTGCCTTTGTACACCCAAGTGGAACTACCTTAAGATTTGTCAAGAGTTTTAATTCCAGAGATTTTTTGCTTTCTCTGGTGCTAAATACTGGAGGTAATGTAGCATATTGCTCAAAAATAATGACATACAGATATCATACTTGTCCACACTATAATAATACTTGTTTACTTTTATGTACAAATAGAAACTTTGGTTCACTTTGTAACTTTCTAGAAAATGCAGTTTACCAGGAGCTTCCATCGGACCTGAAAAGCAAAGCTGCTTTCCCCTCACAGAGTATCCTGTGGCATTTTGTGGGCAGTGTTTTTTTCCCCAGGGTTGACATGATGATGTCTATTATTCTGAATGTGTTCATTTGCAGAGATGTGCTGCATATAAGAGTGATATTTTGAGATTTGATGTTCAATGACATTATTGCTAGTATGGTTTTAAGGACCTTAAGTCTCAAAAGTCTTTAACTGTAAACACCTGCTGGGGCTTTACTTCTGTATTTTTGGCATGGAAGAAGTACTTTTGAAGTTGATGGGCTTCTCTGTTGGGTTTTAGAGGTTTAGGGTTTTTTTCTTTTTCATGTGAAACAAACCAATGTACCACTGATTAATACATAACTTTTTTCTTAAATTGCAATTGAGTATTCTCATGAGGGGCAGTGTCTACTAGTGATACACTTAAAAAGATGCAGTAAATGTCTGAGTTCCTTGATGCATTCTATAAAAAAAAATTTTGCCAGTTTTCTACTGCATCATCTTCAGGGGGTAAGGTCTCCATTACACACAGTGTATTTTGTTAAGAGACCAGTTGAAAATGAAAGCAGGTTGTTCCTGACCTCTCTGCTCAGTCACAGTTCAGCTTTAATTTTATATTCTTTCACCTCCAGATAGCTTGAACTCCTGGATATAGCACTGATGGTGACACATGCTGATTAAATTTGCCATGACCTCTGAATATCACAGGGCCACATAATTGTCTTTCTCCTTCTAGCACCCCATTCTTTTAGTGGCACTTTATTGCAGCTAGGAAGGTTCTTTAACTGATGATAGTGAAACAATGAACAGTGTAATTTGGTGAAAGTGTAGGTTGCCCATCATTCATTTATCTGCTGTTATTAACTTCCATGAGAGCTGTGTCTGCTTTACATACATGTGAGTGGGCATCATGACCCCTTATATAACAATTATTTTGAAAGGTTTGAGAAAGAAGAGTTGTCATCTGGAAATATCTTCTTAGTTTAAACAATTGTCAGATCAATGTTTTTTTTACATACGTACTCTCATAAGTATTAGGCAAGCCTAGAACATATTGATGTTAACAGGCATGACATTTAAGTTAGTTGCACAGAACACTTTAAGTCACTGTATGACTAATCCATCCTAGTGAATCCATATAGGGTATTGAACGTTGGAAACTCTTAATGCTAGGGAAAAGAGGTTTCCTAAGGGAAACTTCAGGATGCTTGACATTCTACCTGAAATAACAGTAAGCAGTTTCTTAAAGATGTCTTTGTCAGGACTTGTGTGTTAGCTGCTTTTCTGTTTCCCTTTCTGGTCTTACTGAGTGATTCTGCTAAACTTAATCTTGCTTCCTTCACCTGCAGGAGAACTTGCTTTTAAAGCGAGAGCTGGGTAATCTGCTTGGGTACAAACTGTGATTGCTTAGCAGGCCCCTGCAGGTGCTTTTTGCGTAGCTGAAAGTTGAAAACTACTTCCTAGTTGTTTACTGTCCTTTAGATCTTTGCTTTCTTTGGCAAAATAATTCTTGCAACTTTGGAGCTTTAAGACATCCAGTATTTCCATCAGTGATGTTTACTGGGTGATTGATTCATAACCTGGCAATTGTTGCTAATCCAATGGTTCTGTATAGTTTCTGAACAGCTCTTTTACTAAGCCAAATTCATATATGCATCCAGTAATTATCTCAGTAACCAGGTCACATGCAGTGTTCATAAATGGATGCAGATCAGCTGTATGTCCTTTACAGCCACTAACCAGCAAATACATGATTGTGTATTTTTAGAGCTAAGGCAGGTCTAGTCTTCCTGTGGCTGCCTACAGTCTCATTTTCAATTACTTCTACATTCAATACTCATTCTTCATAATAGAAGCTTATGTAAGCTTTCTATTTTTGTCTCATTCTAGCTGTGGCATATGAATAACTTTTAATACTCTCTAATAGCAGTGAAATTGCAAATACACACTTCAGGGCATTTTCTTACTGAGGTTTGCTAATGTCTGCAATTCATAAAGACCTCAGTGGTCAAACTGACTGTTCCCCTCCTGTCATTCAGCCCTGCATGGTGAATTGACATTCAGAAGCTTGTAGCTAATTAAACTGTATAATAAGTATACTGCCTTTAACAGTGGCTGTTAGCAGAGAGTATACTTGGCATTTTATGTATTCTTTCAAGATGATGCAATTTTGGAAGTGGTATCCAGGGAAAGGTTGGTCAACATTTTTAAATGATGTTAAGCAGATGGTCTTTGAGTGGTGCCAAAGAGCCAGTACTAGACGGAAGGGCTTTGTGATGGACCAACAGAAACATAACGGTCTCACATCAAGCGAGTGTTTCAAGATCCAAGAGATATTATTAAGGCATAATATTTTGACTTCTATAAAATGAGAATTAGCTTGTTTTCAGGTAATAAGTGATTTACAGAAGACAGCAAGTTCTTGTATCTGAATCACTGTCTTGAATAACACTGGCCACAAAATTTTATGTAAACTTTGTATGTGTTAGGACATTTTGACTTTCATTGTTCATGTGTCTGAGATGCTTCTTAGGTATTCAAAGTGTTTTACGTGATCACACAGTGTTTTTTGTAAGTCAACCATTGTAACTCAATGTGTTCATAAAAAGACCCATTGTTTTATAATCTAAGGGTGATGCATACCACCTACAAAGAATTCTTGTGTACTACATCCCTGTAGTTGCTGTGGTCTATCAGTAATCTCAGTGCCCTCTTGCCTGCCTTGGCAACAGTTGTGCAATGCACTGATGCTTGGCTGCTTTTCACCAGCATCCCCATCTCTTCTGCTCCTGGGTGTTTTCTTTTTAAAATCACAGGCTTTAAATCCTTTTTTTTCTTTCTTTTTTTTTTTTCTTTCAAATTTCATAGTTACAGTGAAAGATGTAGCAGTCATCTTGGGTCTGAGGACAAGTGGCAGAACACGTATGCCTAGGATTTAAAATAGATTCTAAAGTAGCCTACCTCTCTGAGGAAATACAAGCTGGGTACAGGGATGCTGGAGGATGGAATGATATGTACTCTATTAACCATGCATGAGTGTGCTGTACTGATGATGCTGAAGCATAATGTTGAAGGGCTGAGGAAAGGGACAGAGGTATACACCATCATTTACAGCCATTCTTAAAAGTGGACTGCTCTACACTTAATTTGAACTGTTTCAAATTGTGTTCAGTTCTGCAAGTGTTCAGCTGCAGTATCAGTGCAGGGTAGTGCAGCTTCCTTCTTTTTTTCATACTTCTGTTGGAGTGCTGCGACGTTGCTGTATTTCAGCTATGTGCAGAGCTTTTTGTAATCTCAGATCAAGTTAGTGTTCCACTGTCTCTAGTTCTATGAGCTATTGCAAGAGACAGACACAGTCCCTCTTACTAAGCAGAAGACTGTAGTTAAATTCGTGATGATATTTCTTCATCAAATTTGACTTTTTCTATCATACAGGTTTCCTGTACAACATCTCTCTTGTCCATCTTCCTTTGTACCAAATACTGTCATAGTCAGTGAGTCTTAGTAAGCAAAGAATATGGAGAAGGAGACCTCATATGTGGTAATATAAGAAATACAAGCTCAGGGAGGGAGTGTTTCATGAGTGACAATCCAGTCTTACATTATTAACCCAAGCTGGCTGTTGTGAACACTCAATGATTTACCTTTTTTTTTCTTTTTTTTTTAAACAGATGTTCCTTAATTGCCTTATGTATTGTATTACCCTGTAATGGAGTGTTTTTGCAGCCCACGCTGCTGGTGGCAAAGTTTCGTTGTTGTTTTTTCTTCTTAATGGAAAATTGCTTCATAAACTGACTGATTTCCTTGGCAACAGATATTCTTGAATTGTTTATTATGTATGTATGAGATGAGAACTTTGTGTATATTCTGTACCTGAAATATTGCATACTATCAGTGCAAAGACAGAATTTGTAAAAGAGGTAAGTTGAATGCTGTAATAGCAAATGTCTTTTTCAGGTGACTGGGACATTTCAGGTGCTCCATACATTTTTATGATAATATATGTAATTTTGCCAGGTAGTACAGTAGCGTTTTTTCCAACTGTTCTCTGGTGTTTCAGTGTGCTTATTTTAGAATTCATGTGAATGCCCCCATTCTTGCATCACTTAAAAATATTTAATGAAATAAAATATTAGATGCTATTGTATGGAAAATATGCTTGTATAGCAGTCTGCTAGATTATGAAAATGTAAGCCATTAACTTGCAAATTTATTGAGGGAAGCATCTTCTAGACTTCAGTGTAACACATCAACCCTTTGATTTTAAGCCAGAGAAATAACAGTTCACTGTCTCATTCTCCACACAGAGACAAAAAATAAGCGGATGGGCAGGAGTAACTTCATTGCTTTTCTCCTTAGTTACCATTGAAAAAGGCTGTATGAAGTTACGGGTAAAATATACTTTATTAATTATTTAGGATTAATTCAGCTTTCAGTTTAAAGATGTCCATTATTCTGAGCTGGTTTAATGGAACTGGTCAGGGTGGACCTTCCAATATGTTTGACTTCACATTTGGGAGTCTGTCTTACTGCTTTACATTAATTGGCTGCACTCATCCTTGTGCACCAAAAAGATGATATTCATAGGAAGATGTATCCATTTCACTGGGTCCATGGGCACTGAGCAGGGACAGTCAGCTGGCCTAGTGGAGCCAGTACCGTCCTTTCTGTGACAGCTGTAAAATTTTCCCTGAAGTGTGTATCCAGCTGGAGATTTTTTGTTACTTGTGTGCAAATGAATGGTCAAAAAAAGGAAAGGTTGGCCGGCAAGTAAAGTAATTCCAAGGTAGTAATGCTTAAGGGAAAAGGGAAAAAAGGATGTTTATTAAGAATGCATGCACCAAGTTCATCTGCTTTCTGGGATTTAGAAGATAAATCCCATGGAACAATGCATAAGGGGGTGATCTTGAGCACTTTCTTAAGTGGAACAGGCAACTCTGCAGTATCTTTGGGTAGAAAATAAGATAAAGACAACTCTACTTTTATAGATTTTGATGTCTGCTTTTTCAAGAAGCTTAAGGGGCTGCAGTACTGTTACTCTGAGAGTGTGCAAGTATTTATATATTCTGTCAACATAATTTCTGTGCTTGTATTAGAAATATGTGTTGCTTGCCCTGACTTTACTGATTAGCAGTTTAATGAATTCAGTGAGGGACTGGACTCTGCTCACGATTCTCTTACTGACTTGTGTGGCCTTTGGCAAATTGCCTAATATTTGCACTTCTAGTATTTGAAAAATGTTGGTACTTATTCTTGTATAATGCTTCTGGGGGAAGCTAGCTTTAGAGTGAAAAATTGCTGGATAAATTCATGTTTATTTCTATGTATTAAACTCATCAGTCTAGGTTTCTTCCATATTTAGTTCCTCAGGCAGATGCTCAATTCAATAATATCTTCTTTCTGGTACAGTTCCCAAAATTATTTTCGGGGACTGATTGTGGTATTGAAAGTAGAGAGGAGGTAGAAGGCAGGGAATCGCATATTTTTTTCACGTACTCATACTTTGCCCCCCAGTAGAGCAGAATTTAGCTCCAAATACAGTGGTACTTCTGTTTTACAGCAGAATGTCCAGACGCGCATGTGGCAATGGAAGGAAAAGGTGATGTGTTATGACTCCAGAAACACCCTGGGAAATATATTAGTTTGAAAGTAAGAGAATACCATTTTTCAAGGACGATTTTAAACCAAATATTAAAGTAATGGCCTTTGTTTTTTTATTTGGAGTAAAATTTGGTCCTCATGCCTAATCAGCATTCATGGAAAGCAACTGACTGCTTTGCTAGAAAAGATGCTAATCATTGTATCTACATAAGAGGAACAATGGATGAAATGTCTCTGAAACACTCAGTTTTCCATGCATTCTGAACACTAAATGCCTGGATAAAGACATGCTGGGTTTTTACATCATGAAAGTTAGTGGGTCTGTAGTAGCAATAATGCAAGTACTTCAGAATTTTCACCATAGTGTTTTGAGTTTGGTTTCACTAGAGATATACAGAACAGTAAAAAATAGTCTTACTTGAGAATATTTTCCTTGGCTATTTCATTAAAAAATTACCAATCCAAAAATGTATAATGTACATAAATTAAGATGAGAATGTAAATGAGAGATCAGAGAAGTTCCCAGTGCAGCACCATGCCAATGATATTTTAATGTTATGGACTACTGATGAATGCATATGTGCAAGAGAGAGAGATATGCATAAAATCTATTAAATTTGACATTTCAGGAAAGGAGAGCCTTCCTTTTCAAATTTCTTGATGCTTGTCTGTTTAAAATCTATTTGAAATCTCATGCCTATTGAAAAACTATGACACCAGTTCAATTTCCGTTTCACAAATAAACATAATACTCATTTTTTGTGTGTGTGTGATCTTGTAAAAGAAAAACTACAAAATTCTATCCAATAGATGATGAAAGGAGTGGACAGGATTAAGAGAGCTTAATCAGAATTATCAAAATGAAAGTATTATGTATAGAAAGTTATTTATAATCAAGTAAGATAACACTTACATAGGTTACACTGTTGAAGAATGATTTAAATGGGTATAGTGAGAATAATGTCCTACAAATTTGAGTCTATAATAAAAAGTGTGGGACAACAGTGCTTTTCTACAAATTCCATACGTGTGTTATCAGCAGCTGTCTGCAGGCTCGCCAGGCTCTGCATTCCTATGAGTGCTTGTAACGACAGGCTCTGATGTAACTAAGTATTTACAGAAATACCAACGCACAAGGCGTGGTGCAGTTCAGGATTCAGACTTGTACGTTTGTGTGTACATGTAAGTGCCCGCGTGTGATCTTCTGCCTAAAATACCGTGCCTAGAGGTACACAGCCGCTGGAGGACGACTAGTGGGATCAGTACCCTCTGTCGGAGGGGCAGCCTCCTGCTGCCTGCCTTCTCCAGCAAGCTGTCGTAGGGCAGCCATGGTGCCAGCATGCCAGGGTACGTGGCTCTCCATCTCTTTAGCCTTCTGCCCGTGAACCAAATTCCTTCACAATGTGCTATGACAATGGATCAATTACTGTATGTTAGCAAAAATTAATAAACCAGTAATAACTAAATTAGTGAAGCAAAGCAATAATGCTCAATGAAACATTTATTTAAACAGTGAGAAGATCAAATAGTAGGAGACACACTCAGAAACATACCTCACTCACACATGACTCGTTACAGTTACGTGCTGTGTGTAGCCCACGCCATGGCTACACCAGAGAAGTTGTACTCCCGTGCACCTTCCATGACAGCTGACTGCAGAAGTGCACCCATCTTGGCTGAGATAACTGTTGAGGATGGGGTCATGCTGACCACTCAGCATATAAAATTACTTCAACCTAGGTCCAGCAACAAGGGTGAGACTCCAGAACTTTTTTCCTTGGAGTTTTGATGCTGTCTCCCTTGAGGTTGTGTTTCTGTACTTAATTTGTGCCTACTGGTGGCTGTTCCTCCAGGCTTTTTTTTGAAGGATCTTGGCCAAAATAATACAAAAAGTTTACCTAGATTAAGCAATTCATCTGTCCGTATTTTATTCAGGTTTTTGTAATTGCACATTTTGATGCCCTTTGATAAAAGGGCATTTTTGATCCGTCTTTTTGCAAAAGATAAAACTGTACATGGCAGCTAGAGGCAGGAGGGGTCACCTCAACTAGCAACAAAATAAATTGTCAGATTTCTCTCAATCAGCTGTTTCCATCAAAACCAGCAACTGTTTCAAAGAAAAGATTGCATTCTCTCTGTTTTTTTTTTGTTTTTAGTATACAAATCTCATTGCATTCAGATAATTAAAATGCCGTAACAGTTTTCACATTTCATTGCCTAATTAACAGCAATAAAGGCCACACTAAATCAGGATGAATCTGTAATTTCAGCACTAATCACACAAGTGTGAGTGTCAGCATCATAATGAGATGCACAAATCTGGAGGTAATGAGGCTGTGGCTGTCTGGGAAATTAGAGCAAGTGCTGGCACAAATTGTACAGCAAGGTTTATTCCCATTTTATTAATTATATGCTTGCACAGGGAATTGTAACCAACTCAAATTACTTTAATTTGCGAAATTCATGCTCCAACTATGAACTTGACATCTGAGCATGAAGTTGGGTTCCCCATCCCTCCCTCAGTGCAAAAACAACAACAAAAACCCCCAATGCCCTGAAATGTTTGTTTAGATGTGAAGACTTCGACATTCTAGCCTGCGAGGGTATTGCAAAGCTGATGGCAGCACTGTTGCACAACGATCATTTAGTGGTGATGGTACTCTCCTACTATGTAGGACGTCAAGGCTTTCCAAGGTGGAAAGGTGTTTCGGTAATGCCGAAGTTAAGAGTATAACAAATAAAAACATTCGGGGCACAGATAATGACTGGTATAATGTAATATCTTACCCAGTGTACTAAGCCTCTTTGATTGATTAACTGAAAAACACCAGCTTGACTATTTTCAGTTAAGCAAAAGTATAGTTTTGCATTCTAACAAAAACTGTTGCAGTGCTATAGACTGAAAAATACTGATTCAAACTTGTTGATTCATATGAGATTGGTTGGTTTTATGAACAGATCATGCAAATTCATCTGTGTTTTAGATCAAGGTGATTAAATGATTTGTGCTGATTCTATCCTGAGGCTGTATAATAAACTTCTGGCTAATTTGGAGGTTTGTACAGTGCCTGAATTAATTTTTGAAACATATATACATTTTATGTTGATAGCCAAGGATGACAGTGATCTTTCTCACACTGTAATCTTTTATAATTAATTAATATTCAGCACGCAAATATCATACCTTAAACTTTCATTCTAAATGCTACTAGACTGGTACATGGAGAATTTTCTGTAACATGCTCCCAAAATCATTATTCATTGTATCTATATTCAGCTTTTATATTGCATTAACATTTTTAACCAAGTAGTTGATATCAAATCTTCTATCATTGCCAAAAGGATTGTTCACAAGGGGTTGAATGAATTATATTTCCTGGGCTCTGTTTGTCATGATGTTGAGAAGTTGTAAAGGTGCCAGTGAGGTTAATGATTATCTTCGGTAGCATGATAAGCGTTTTACAGGAAGAACACTGGCAATCCCACAGTGGGTAACAATTTATTCTCTTTCACCAGGTTGGTACTAGCAAGTAACTTCTCGTATTAGGAGTTAATAGCTAAAACAGTTAGTCCAAAACCCATGGATTCTTCCTCTTCTCTAGCCATATTGAATGCAGTGTTACTTTTTTGTACCAGCCAACAGCGCTATATTAATGAAATTTGAGAGAGATATACTATTTCCAGTTTCAGATAGTCACTAGGAAGGTGCTTCTGTATATTACCTTATAATGGGTCAAGTCCTTGGGAAAAGACTGTATGAACAGCCATCTTGTGTGTGAAACAGCTATACATTGTTTTAGAGGAGAGCTGTCTTTCAGTCAGTCACAACAAAACCTTGATGCATTTGGTTGCATCTTTGCTTCATCCTGGCTTGTGGTTTTGCTCGTGTTTCCAATCTTGTTAGGTCTTTTAGTTCTTTGCATTAAAGGAAAATGGTAGCCTTTTAAAACCTACAATGGTACAAAAAGTTGCTTCTCCATCTGGGTTTTCTTAATCAGCCCAGCAGGACTTACTCACTACTCTGCAGATAGTCTGTGTCATTAAGGAACATGTGGGGTTTATCAAGGTATAACTGAAAACATACTAATGATTGCCGGCGTAAACCCAGTACTCACGTCTTCATCTGCTATTAACAGATGGTATTAGAATAGGTTCAGTAGGGTCTTTCATAAGACTTGCTGACTGCTACTTTAGAAGAAAATTTTCTTTGCTTAGCATCCTATTTGGCAAAATAAGGACGCTCTTAAGAAATTTGACTTAAAAGTTGAAGTTTGACAAA
Organism: Calonectris borealis; assembly: GCF_964195595.1. Lineage (NCBI taxonomy): Eukaryota > Metazoa > Chordata > Aves > Procellariiformes > Procellariidae > Calonectris > Calonectris borealis. The sequence goes on along the minus strand of NC_134325.1, from coordinate 2,200,026 downwards.
ACCATGATTCTGACACATACCATAAGGCTGGCTGTTCTGTCTCAAGATGCCATCTGTCAGGGTCCTTGTTTTTAGGTTTCCATTCCCTGGTAGAAGATTTTGGAAGTCACAAAGCTCTCAGAGTTTTTGCCCTAAAAGGGCAGGTGATAGACTGCAGTGTAACCCACACAGCCAGTGGTGCACGCTCTGCTCTGAGCTTGTCCGTAGTCTTTGATGCATAGCAGGCATGTCCTCTTGACTCTGTCTTAGAAGAAAAACTTTCAATGGAAGTCACATCTTTTTTCTCAGTTTTTGTTATCCTTCAGATTTCCCCACAAAGCAATTAGATATTTTCTGAATTCAGCTTTATCGTATAGCTGTACATCATCTGTGACCTTTTCTTTGGCTTTAGGAATGTCTATCTATGTTGACTATCATATTGCTTCAGAATTTATTTATTAATTGCATCCCAGTACTGATGTGCTATAATCAGGAGCTGAGACTCAATTTTTTTTTTAAAGCTTTGCATATCTGTGACTATTCAGGAGACTTATGAGGCTTGGAAACAAAGCATAAGGAGAAAGGAAACTTCAGGATATGTTTTATCTTAATATTTACTTGTATACTGATTTAAATTCTCTTATGCAACATATTTTTTTCAGTTATTTTGGTTGGATAGAACAGAGGATGTTGATTGGCTGAAATATCCCAAAAGCTGTCAAAAAGTGCCCTGTGACATTGGTACTGTGCATGGGATGCATTACATCTAGCCACCATCACAGCTCCTAGGAGCTTCACGAGCTTCTGTTTATCTCAGACATGGAACTGAGATCCAGGAATGTGAATTCTCTGAAATCCCAGAGAGGCAGAACTGTAGACAGTATTCTCTTCCCAGGTTCTGATACATTGTGTCTATGCACAATTAGTATTGTAAGGATCTTTGTAAATTTGTACACTGCACTGGTGGGATTCTAGAAAATGATCAGAAAACAAGTGAGAGTCTAAGAGGGTCTGGAGTAGAAGCAGCAGCTCAGCACTGAGAAATGAATCTGTTTTTTTATCTACAACTTAGAGGTGGCAGTGCTAATCATATATCTAATTATTACATCTGTTCTTCCTCTTCCCTGGCCCTTCTATGTAAGTAGGCTTAAAAGATGCCTTTTTGAAGGGTAAGAAATATTAGAACACTATTAAAAATTGAATACTTACATTTATTGGTAGAGATGATTTAAAGTGATATGTGTAGGACTCTAAAGCAGTAATACGAATTGCAGTTGACCCAGTTTTTTATGACTTGATAAGCTCATACTGGCTTTGAAAGCACTCAGGCTTTCGTGCCATAAACTATTATTCTGAAATGTGATTATCCTGTTGGTTAAAATTCTTCCTTACTTCATTCATTATTCAGAAGGCTGTAGCCTTAATAGTAGCTTAAGATACATGTCATGTATTTGTAATGCATTAATTTACTTTCAGCATTGATCAACACTTAATGTATAATTAGCAAGCAGATTTAACAATCTGCTAGGACAATACTCTCTGTTGCATAACTATTGTGCTCATGTCTCACAAAATCCAGGGCAGAGAGAGGCCACAAGAGAAAGATTGTCATAACTGCACTGTTGATGTTCAACAAGCAAAGATAATGTGTTGCTGGATTTCGGAGGGTAATATTTGTGCATCATATTAATATCAATTTGGTACCAGAAGGCAAAGTAAAATGGAATATGTTATGTATAACACTGGCTTTAGAATTTGAATGTCAGGAATGCATAGCTGTGCTGCGTAAGGGACATACACATTTTTTTAAATGAACCTTAGATGATCTATAAGAATAACTGAAATTAGATCCCTCGTGTGTGTGTGTGTGTGTGTGTATTTTTTGCTGTCTTACAATACCCTTCGGCAGCAGGATAATTGGAAGGTCTAGAGGGACTTGTTGCTAGAAACACCTCCCTCCCTTTATTCAGCTTGCACACTTATAAAGAAAGAAATTCCCAGGCATAACAAGGTGTTCTCAGCTGTTGTGCTACTGCTCTTCAGTAAGAGGAGTACTGTAGAAATGCCTACTTTAGAGCAATGCTTGAGGGCTTCATCTATTCAGGCATATAGTGTTTTAATATCTACAGAAGGAATAGATGAATGAATGAATAAATAAATAAACACTATATGCATTTGCTTCTTAGGAATTTCTGCAAGTATAACCCTGTTTCAGAAGAGTACTTGGTCTGTGCCGTTCACTGGTGAAAGCCAGGACACTGCTGCCCAGAGTGCTATTGATAAAATAGCTGTACTTGGTTAGTGTATGTTTGAAACCCTGAAATATGTACAGTATTCAACAGATTCTAACAAGCAAAATCTTGATGATATTCCTTATGTTGTATTGACTTTCTGGGTTGCTCTGAGAACACTGGAAGAGTTGATAATCTCATAGAGACATCTGCAGTACAGCATGGCAGTCAGCTGTTCATATGCAACAGTTAAGAGCCGTTTTATTGAGCAAAAATACACTCTTGATGTATTTAAACACAATTTTCATATTACAAGCAATTAGAATAAGTTGTTTATGGGGAAAATGAAAAGTTTCTGCACATCAAACATGATAATTTTATCTCTTGAAATACAATTCAAATAAAACAACATCGTATCTAATAATAATTGTGAAATATCATCATTCTTATAATTCCAGCTGGCCAAATGTTTGGTTGCTAGATGTTTTTCAGTGCAAATACTTGCTTAGCCATGCGAGATTGTGAAACAGCTGCAATAAAGGCTTGAACAAAGATGCTGCAGTAATCCCTAGTCAGCCCATCAAAGCACTGACTTTCTGAGGTCACTACTTATCAAACCAAGACACTTGAAAGCTTTTAATTTTTTAATTTTCCACACATTTTAAAAATATTCTTCTGACTGCAGCTGTAACCTAATCTAGCATTTCTCGTAGGAACTGTTAAGAGGTAAAAACTGCTGCGTTATCGCAGAGTACAAAATGGCAATAAAAGTCTCCTGTAAAAGGACCATCAGACAGGCGGTGTTCAGGAGTAGACGCTACTGTATACATGGGAAGAATCACAAACATCACTGAGAGCAGCAGCTGTAGCAATTAGCCAATTAAACAGTTTTTATTGATGGTCTGTGATAGCTAATAAACTTTTAACAAGCTATAAAACACCCCATGGATCAATCTTGCTATTAACAGGCTGGATCATAACCAATACTTATTAATTCTAACTAACATTATTGTTTGGAAACAGAAGGAGTAAGTGGACTGTATGCCAAAAGTAAGAGTGGAGACACCATTCCAAATAAATTCTGGTAGTTTAGGGAATATTTATAATTTACTTCAGCAGATAAAGCAATCTCTTTGAAAAGTAGGGTTTGGGGGCATCTTTTTAGCTTTCCATGTCATTACGCCCAGGATGAGACTTCCAGCCATGGAGTTACAGCACAATCACAGAAAAGCTGATAAAGAAAACCAGGCAGGTGTGGGGGGATAGGGGGTTGTTTTCTGTAGTTCCATATGGCACAAAACCATCTTTAGGGGAAACACGTATCAAAAAGACAGGGCTGAAGTAACTTTAGTAACTACTTGCCCGGTACTATATTTTTATCTAATTGGCTGAATGTTATTTTTCTCAACCAAAGTGGTTATTTAATGTTGCACACTGGCATTTTGTTTTTTTAAGGATAAATAAATAGAAGGCTAATAGGGAGATATTTAAGGATTAAGAAGTTGTAAAAAGTAAAATGTTGACAGTTAAGATATTGCTTAAAGTTTAAAAATACCATACATAGTAAAGAACTCAAGAAGTATTTAATCAGTCTTACTGTTACAGGCTAAATTCACTGGGATTCCTAGAATTTCAAGTGGGTGATTGGTATAAGATGTAACTGTGAATTCTTGGGAGGGTCTTGCCAAATTTCCAAACAGCATCAATGCTAATATTTTGCATTTTTTAATTTCTGATGTCACATTTACTTGTGGTTAGTCCAGTACTGTTATTTCAGTGATACCATTACTGAAATGTCAGTTCATCTGAAAATTCAGATTGTTTTTCAGGGAAATGGCTGTGATCCGTGTGTGTGCATGTATGTCCAATTATGCACTTAAAGACAGAAAATAATTTTGCTTAATTTATGTCCTCTTTTTAGCTGTACGCATGAAAAGCATTTACCTCAATGTAACATAAAGCCCATACGTTAAGAGTTCAAACATGAAATTCTTGCACAAAAATGTAGGCTTCATATGTAATGTATGATGTCTCTAATACAGAGTAGTTTCATATCCTGAAGCGTTTTTCTTTATCTTCCTCATTGGTACAGCATTCTAATGGAAATTTTCTGCACCTAAAGTAACTGATGATCTCAGAGTATGTCTGTAAATATTTGCTTGAACGCTTTATAAATATTTGTTACAGTCTGCAAACATTTGGAGTTGGCACTAAAAATATTTGTAGATATAGCTACCAGAGAAAACACTCCCAGTGTGAAGTATGAGAAAGACACTGTTACATAAAAAAACCCCTCACTTACCAGATGAGAAATACTGCATCAAGAAAAGAATCACACCTATAACCATCTTGGCTGTCCTGGCACAGACTTCACTTAGGCTACAATTGTTGCTAGAAAATTACCTCTGGTTTCTTGGCAGTGAGTTAACTGAAGGTATAAATAAATAATAAATAAATTACTACTAAGAAAAGTTTGGAGTGAAATCTGTTATTACAACAACTTAAGACTTATCTGCAGGATGGACAGAACCAATACAGAGACTGTAGGTAAACCAATAAAGTATTGGCTTCAGTTGACTTCAGCAGGTCTTTCTTGTTCCAAAGTCACTATAAACACAGTCTAAATACAAAACAGAAAAGCGTGTAAAATTACACTTGATGGTAATTATGGTTCCATCTGCTGTGCAGTCAAGTACTTAAACTTTTTCATGTGAGCCGTAACCAAATCTTTTATCTGGTGTGTGTGTTCCAAGAAATGCTGGAATGAGTAGCTGGGTGGAGTAAAAAAAAAAATACACCTGTAATAGCTTGTTCAATAGAATGAGTACACAGATAAGTTCTCCAGAACAGCTCACCCAACTCTTTGAGATAAGTTGAGATGTTTATTTTGCACTTGCAGCAGTTCTAATTAATGTAATTAATGCGGTGAGATTTCCTCAGGGATTTCTCAGAAAAATTATGTTTCTGCGTTAGGACTTACCTGGGAAACTCTTTGCAGGAGCTGGAAATAAAAAGCCTGGGCAAGCAATGACAGAGATGGCAAAGTACCACTTGATTCTGTTGCTGCACGTGCAGGTTGCTGGGTTTGAACTTCACCATCATCCTTGTGCTCATACCTTTGCTGGGTCTCAGCTGGTCACAGTGCTGTCATTCTCCTTGCCTCCCTGATAGTTTTCTTGGAGGCAGATCCTTGTTTGTTCCCGGTAATGGACTGTACCTTGCAACTGGCTTCTTTAAGTTCCCAGATGAGCATGGATCCTGCAAATTCACTGTTAGCGCACACTCTCCCTGAGCTCCTGTTGTACAGTTTCATTTTGCAGTTTGTCTTATCAGATATTTGTAATACTTACAGGAAAAACAAACAAGGAAATACCCACTGCGACTTGCTAACGGGTCCAAGAAAACAAACACTCTTCACTTTAGCTAGAAAAAGAAACACACAGAGGGCAACATAATAAATGTCTATGTATTTCTTATGGTTTTACTTTCCTCAGTAAGTATTATTTGAAGTTAACATCAGAGCCTCTAAAAATTCATTATTCCCCTACTGCACATAGTTTTTACTCTTCTGCTTAGAAAAAAAAAAATTGTCCCTTTGCTATTCTCTCCCCAAAGAGCCATTATGTAACCCCTCCTTTTATAATCCTCGGTCTCTTTTTGTCTCTCTTTCCCAGGCAGCCTTGTCTGAGGATCAAAGCTCATTCATATATTTAGAGCCTGTTAGAATTTAAACGTAAAGTGAGTTTTGTCTTGTGTAGCGAGCCCTCCTCCAAGGTTGCTGCCTCTGAATAGCTGGTCAGCAAATGGTTCTTTATTGCATCTGACCTGGGAGACCAGATGCCACTCTGATAGAGAACTGCAGAGTGTGTGCGCCCTGAGGCCATAAGTGGTGCAACATTTTCATAACCTTAAGCAAAATTCATAACTTAGTGACATTCTCTGAATTGTCAGAGGTAGTTGATGGAAATGCATCTTGAAGAAATGAAGTTTAAAAGATTGATTGGGGGGTACATTCTATGACCTGTACTGCGGAAGTAATAAGAAAATGTTCTGAAAAGCTTATTGTGATGTTGCTTTTGGATAGAACATGGATGGAATGGTGTCCTGGCTCCAGCTGGGATAGAGTTAATTTTCTTTCTAGTGCTGTGTTTTGGGTTTGGTATGAGAAGAATGTTGATGGCGCACTGATGTTTTAGTTGTTGCAAAGTGGTGCTTACACTGGTCACGGACTCTTCAGCTTCCCATGCTCTGCCGGGTGCACAAGAAGCTGGGAGGGAGCATACCCAGGACAGCTGACCCAGCTGACCAGTGGGGTATTCCATACCATATGACGTCATGCTCAGCATATAAACTAGGAGGCGTGGTCCAGGAAGGGGGGATTGCGGCTCAGGGGACTGGCTGGGCATTGGTCAGTGGGTGGTGAGCAGTTGCATTGCGCATCGCCTGCTTTGTGTATTCTATTCTTGTTGTTGTTATTATTAATATTATTACTGTTCTACTTTGTTTTATTTCAATTATTAAACTGTTCTTATCTCAACCCACGAGTTTTCTCACTTTTAGCCTCTCGATTCTCTCCCCCATCTCACCGGAGGGAGGGCGGTGAGTGAGCGGCTGTGTGGTGTTTAGTTGCTGGTTGGGGTTAAACCACAACAAATGGCAATGCAAAGGCTTGTTAATGCAAGTGAAAGTGATATGATATTTGCAAAGGCATGGATGTGCAAGAAGCAAATGAAGACACATCTCTCTATTACTTTCACAAAATGAAGTTTGTCAATGCAAGGATTCTGGAATCCATTTCTGTTTAAGTCTATAAATATTGCATTTCATTATGAGGAGACAGACTGCATCATAGTTTTTAAATTGCTATTAAACAGCAAAAATGTGCTTACAAAAGCAGAAACGAAACATGAAGTGCACTGGATTGTCCAACTTCTGGTTTTCATTTGGATTACATTTTAAAATCCTATTTCTTTACTTTGAAAATCTTCATTTTCTATGTTTACATAGTTAACTGTTTTGTTATTCTTCTCACTTGCACAAAATGACAAGTGGCTTCAAAACGGATTTTTTTACACCTCTGTAGTGAAATGGAGAACATGAATTGCATTGAAATATTTCAGTTTTACAGGTAAGACATAGTTTGAGTTTGTTCTTTTTCCTATTCTATCTACATTGTGCAATCTGTGCAAGTTAGATAGGACTGATGCAAAAATTGTTACTCCAGGTGTCATTTAAGATGTAGAATGTTTAGGCTGGTATTTGCCTAAAATATTAGGAAGAAGAGTGATGAAAATTATGCTCTTAACTAGCAAAGCTTTATGCTGATAAACCCCTAGTGCGGATTCCTTTATCTATTTGCCCATTTTACTTATTCTAATAGTGTAACTGGTTTAGGCACTGACAATAAAAACTGTGTCAGTCCTATAGGTGTGTTTTCATTTTGGAGGGATGACAAAGTCAGGTTAAATCATGACATGCTAGTTACTTTGAGTATTTAAATATGTACCATTTGATGGATTAGCCTGGTCTTCTTGACAGGGAAAACACTTTTGATATTTTGTGGTTTTATGTCTCATTCAGAAATGTTGCTTGCATTAACAATTACAGTAAGCTGAAACTTTGTGGGATTGTACATTTACAGAAACACCAGGAATATCCTGTGGCCAAAACTGCAAAGTGGCAAGAAATATGCATGCTTTGTGATCTTTAAAGTGTTTGTTATTTATGGAGTTTTTGTTATTTTCATTTCAAAAGTAAAGAATTCCCATTTTTCAGTCTCTCTTGCAAGTTTCCAGAATTTTGATCAGTTTGGACATCTTTTTTGAATCCTCAGATTTCACAGCATTATCTTAAGTATTATCACTCATGCTCATGATCTTGCAGTTGTGAAATCTCTGAAGCATATCTCAATGAAGTTACAACCATAATGTTCAACCATGGTACCATTGTAGTACCACCTCCATTTATGATATTGGGTTGCTTAAATGAAGTTTTAGTATGCTACAATTATGTTCTTCAAATGATGTTTGGAGTTTTACAAGTAATGTGTTTGCTGCTTCTTTATCACACCAATTGCAAAATAATTTTGATGTTATTGTTTGTTTTTAATGAAGGAGAGAGGTTAAAATCACTGTAACAAACCTGTTTATATATTAACTGACATTACACTGACTTTTCTAGAGACGGTTTTCAGTGCTAACCAGTCTGTTTTGAAACTTGGTAATACTTACAATGGGAGAAGTGAAAAAAAATAGCAAACGATTAGAAAATGTAGGTCATCTCTATCTGCAGTTGACTTGCTGAAATACCGCAACAGTGATTAAACATAACAGCCATTTTATCAGTGATCTTAAATTCCAAGGATTAACAGACTTTAATTTGAAAAAAATATGATCATATTTGTCGTGGTTTAACCCCAGCCAGCAGCTAAACCCCACGCAACCGCTCACTCACCCGCCCCTCCGGTAGGATGGGGGAGAGAATCGGGAGGGCACAAGTAGGAAAACTCACAGGTTGAGATAAAAACAGTTTAATAATTGAAATAAAAGAAAGTAGAACAGTAATAATAATGATAACAACAACAATAATAGAATATACAAAGCAGGCAATGCGCAATGCAACTGCTCACCACCTGCCGCCCAACGCCCAGCCTGTCTGGAGCTGCGAGAGCCCCCCCTTCCTGGACCACGCCTCCTAATTTATATACTGAGCATGACGTCACATGGTATGGAATACCCCACTGCCCAGCTGGGTCAACCACCCCGGCTGTGCTCCCCCCCCGCCCAGTTTCCCGAAAAGTCCCTGGTGCAAGCACCACTCAGCAACAACCAAAGCATCAATGGGCCATTCAACGTTCCTCTCATACCAAACCCAAAACACAGCCCACCCCAGCTACTAGAAAGAAAGTATCCCAGCCAAAACCAGGACAATGTTTAATGACTAGTTAGTGTTACAGAACCCATATATAAATGATAAATCAGGGCTTTTTAAGATGTTTCTCAGCATATTTGCATGGTGTATGTTTCTAAAAAGCGAATGTTCTACCAAATTTCAACACTCTTGATCCTTTAAGTATATTGTACAATCAAGTTGGCAAATTACATCATTAAGATGTCAGGTCTGCTGCAATTAAAATTAAGAACCTGGTTCTATTTTTAATGCTTTTCTAAATACTGTAAAATTAACATGCTTGCTTAGATTTACCTTGGAGTTTGGTATGTCTCCTGGCAAGGTTTATGCACCAAATCAGCACTTGCTGGAATACGATTCAGTATCTCATCTGTTCTTTTCTAATTCGTACCCAGCCCACAAACTTTTCTGGTGATTGACAACTTCTGTTAGTGCTTGTTCCCATGTGGAGATTAAACCATGACTAATGGAAGTGTGCCCTAGACTTTTTCATTTCCTAGATGTCTCCCTCATCTACTGCGATGGCACCTACTTGCCCCATCGGAAAACAAAATTGAAATAGCTGCTCAAACCAAGTTAAGTTTTACATTCACCTAACTGATTGCAGTATTTATGGGCAAAGTAACACAAATGTTTGTTATTTATTTCTTGGTTCAAGGGGATGTGTAGCAGACAATGGCATTGGCTGGAGATTGGTCAGAGTCTGGTTAAATGTGACCCTTAGCTGAGTGTTGCTGTATGGTTTGTTAAAATGTACTTAATACATATCATGGGCTTCCAAGCACCAGAACTGGCAACTGCGTTCAGAACACTTTATAAAGTGAGTGAAACAGTTTATCACTTGTAGTTCATGTTCCTGCGGTCTTTTCTTACTGATTTCTAATACTCTGTTTGACTTCTTGACAAATTTTGAGTGCTAGACTGATGCTAACAGAGAACCGCCTATAGAAACACCAAGGTCATTTTTCTGGGTGGTAACAGCTTATTCAGAACCAATACTGTACTTTTCTCATAGTTACTATTTTGTGTTTGTTGGCATCAGATTTTGGTTGCCATTTTACTGCCACATAATTCATTGCTGTGAACTTCTGCAACTCGTTTCAGTCAAGTTTGGTTTTAATTGGCTCTGAATATTTTCATATCATCAGCAAATTTTGCACCCTTGCTAATTGCTCCTTTTTCAGTTTTTTATGTATATAGATTGAACAGCAAAGGTCACAACACAGATATTTGTGAAATGCTGTAGCTTAGTTCTTTCTTTTGTAAAAACAACCGCTTACTATTGCCAGATAAAAAGTCCATATGTCTACTAATTTGATGAAAAAGCCTTATTCAGTGCAAAACTATGGATTCCTACTGGTATCTTTTTTCCATCTTGAGAGGGTTTGAAGTCAGAAAAAGCCAGGCTTCTGAGATGTCAGAAATACAAAATTACGGCAGAAGTTCATACAACAGTTGTTCTCTCTTTCAGCGATGCATCAGTATGCCCAATATCACTTGCAGTCTGCCTTTGCACTGCCCTTAGTAGGAGATACATGCCTACGTCCTTTGGTCACACAGGTTAGTCTCCTCACGCTAAAGCAGTTGTTGCCTTCCAATTCTGTAATTTCACCTGCTCACAATTAAATCTACACACCGCGCTCTGCTCCCATTCTGCCGACAGAAAATGAATAGCAGAAAACTGTAGGTTGACGGGCCCATGCATTAAAGTTCTTTGCAAGTGACATCGCGTACCTGATGGGTGCTGAACCTGCCAATGCTCGGGTCTCGCACAATGCTTATGCAGCTCTTTCCCGTGTATGGGCCAGGCTGAGAACCTTGGAGAAACACCAGTCGTAGCTTTGCCATGTTCTTTCTGACGATCCCTCTGTAGACTGTAGATCAACGTGTAACTGGAAGTGACTGGATGGCGTGCAGGTATGTCCCAGCATTCCACTACCAGCAAAAGCAAGTGACACGCAAGTTTTGAGTTTGAAACACCTTCACTCTTCCTCAGGCTTGGCGTTGCAGAAGAGCATGAACACCATCAGGCAATCTTTGAATTAATGCATTTTTTTCATGAGTGAATAATGCATAAACCCAGTTCTTACTGCCACCAACAATCCAGGTTGTTTTGTAATAAAATATGCATTTCTTTTATATTTGAAAAACGTAAAGTACATTCATTTTGTAGGTAGTGCAAAATTTATGATCTTCTTAATTATTCATTTCAACGCTTTTTTAAGTTTGTAGGTATATTTAAATGACATGATAGATGACCACCCTGTCCCTTACCAGCCCTTAAAATAAAATATGATAGGTTTGGAACTTTTAAGGCCTGAGCTGTCTCTTTTCCCAGTCCCTTTAGATACGAGCTCTAGAGTCTGCAAGCCAGGTTGCCCAAAGCATTTGGAGACTTAGTTCTTACTGAAGTCTTCTGTAATGAAGGATCTTAGTAGAAGTGAAACCTGTGAAAATGTTGGAGGATCTGTGCTTCACCACCTGCAAGGCAGTGCTCAGTGTGTTAGAGATTCAGACCTAGCATGCAAGTTTTGTGTTACTGTGCCATGTGCAAATCAGAGGTAGAAGCATTCAGTTTGTGTTTCTCGGCCTTGTATATATGCCTTTATAGTCAGTATTTTATTTATGTATTTTGACAATGAGGATTTTTTAAAAAGAACATTTATCTTGGTAATTGACATGGAGAAATAGAAATTTAGATCGAGTGCACCCTCGGCAAGTTTGCAGATGACACCAAGCTGAGTGGTGCAGTCGACACGCCTGAGGGACGGGATGCCATCCAGAGGGACCTGGACAAGCTGGAGAAGTGGGCCCGTGTGAACCTCATGAGGTTCAACCAGGCCAAGGGCAAGGTCCTGCCCCTGGGTCGGGGCAACCCCGGTATCAATACAGGCTGGGGGATGAAGGGATGGAGAGCAGCCCTGCCGAGAAGGACTTAGGGGCACTGGTGGATGAAAAGCTGGACATGAGCCGGCAATGTGCGCTTGCAGCCCAGAAGGCCAACCGTATCCTGGGCTGCATCACCAGCAGCGTGGTCAGCAGGTCGAGGGAGGGGATTCTGCCCCTCTGCTCTGCTCTGGTGAGACCCCCCTGCGGTGCTGCGTCCAGCTCTGGGGTCCTCAGCACAGGACAGACATGGACCTGTTGGAGCGGGTCCAGAGGAGGGCCGCGAAAATGATCAGGGGGATGGAACACCTCTGCTGTGAAGAAAGGCTGAGAGAGTTGGGGTTATTGAGCCTGGAGAAGAGAAGGCTTCGGGGAGACCTTACTGTGGCCTTTCAGTACTTGAAGGGGGCTTAGAAGAAAGATGGGGACAGACTTTTTAGCAGGGCCTGTTGGGACAGGACAAGGGATAATGGTTTTAAACTAAAAGAGGGTAGATTTAGACGAGATATAAGGAAGAAATTTTTTATGATGAGGGTGGTGAAACACTGGCACAGGTTGCCTTGAGAGGTGGTAGATGCCCCATCCCTGGGAACATTCCAGGTCAGGTTGGACGGGGCTTTGAGCAACCTGATATAGTTGAAGATGTCCCTGCCCATGGCAGCGGGGTTGGACTGGATGATCTTTAAAGGTCCCTTCCAACCCAAACCATTTTATGATTCTATTCTATGATTCTGTGTTTGGTTTTAATAGGGCTTCAGGTTTTCCCTGAGAGAAATCCTCAAGTATGTCTTTTAGACACTGTTTTCTAAATGTTTCAATATAAAAGACTTCAATTTTTTGACAGCCAGTTCTTTGGAGGCTGTGCACACTGGTTTTGAAACAGTCAACTGCAAACCACAGGATACAGATCTTTCAGCTTGCTGAGCTGTCATTGCAGCAGCCTGCCACTGCTCTCTTTTTTCTTGATCAGCTTGACCATGCGTACACTTCAACAACCACTCACTTGAGACTTATCCGTGATGATTACAGTTGATTTGCCTGAAATGACTTAGGAAGACATTTTGCTGGGCTTAGGGAGGTAAGACTGTACTTTAACTTTGTTACTTACTGTTTTTAACAAGGTTATATTGTTTTCTGATTCAAAGTTGTGAACTGCGCAGTCCTTCAGTTGGCAAGATTCTTCCAGCGGGCTTGTGTTCCTCTCTCTCCTGCGTTGTATGCTCTGGACTTTGAGAACCTATACAGTTGTAGATTTCCTTGTTCACTTATTCCTGTACGTCTGATTTTATGACACAAAGAAATATTAATTTTTTTGTTGTTGTTGTTAAAAATTGCAGTAATGTTCCTTTCGCACAGTGCAGTGTCACTGTAGGAAGGGAGCTGCCCAGTGTTTTGATGTACAGATAGTTTAAATGCAGCAACTAATGCTGTCACAGAATGAGTGTTTAACACAGTGTAACCACTAGACTACAGTGTGCCCTCCCAAGTAGTTTCTTATTTCCCCTGAAATCATATTTAAATTCAGCCATTGTCCCATCTGACACATCAGTCTTAACAAACCACATATTTACTTTCACAAGGTCCTCTTCTGCATTTGACCGGGTTCAGCTAGGGAGCGGTCCACAAATTACTTAATTCTCTTTGCTCACGTGCCTCATCGGGACAGCCAATGCCAGAATGTCACTCATCAGCATTTTCTTTGATGTATTTAATGTTCTGTTAGTGAATTGAAGCTGAGTTTGACATTCAGTGCATAATGAATGTCTTGGGGGCCACTTTGAGGTTATGTAACAAGGCCCTTTCTGTCCAATTCTATTTTGCATCGTCTGGGAGGCTTGCTGAGGATCAGACTTCCTTCCTTCTGCGGTGAAAGTACACCGAACCAGACCCCTTTACTGTTCAACTCCAGCTGTTCAGGCTTGATCAACGACTGGTAGCTTTTTCTTGAATGATAATTTTAGAGGTTCTCTAGTTGGCTATTTGTGGCCAAAGAAAAACTGAAAAGCTTTACAACCATCAAGTATCTTAGTGACAAGCATTACCTTAGGTGCCTCACAATTTTTGCCTTTTTTGTGGGGTATTTAACCTATTCCTCATGCCTTTGAAAAGAAGATAGAAAGTAGTACAGTGCAAGCAGATAAATTGTTAGATTTAATTTTTATTTACTGTTAAATGTTCTGTACCGGGATTCTCTTCCAGAATTTTCACCAAAAATAATTCCCATGTCTCAGTTATTGGCTCAACTGGACTTCAGAGTTATAACTGGGAAGACTGATCTTAGTACTGCTGTATCCAGTGTTGTTCTTGTTCTTTGTCTTCCAAATGTTTGTTTGCTCAGTTCTTTCTAACAGGAGATGGCAGTGCTGGTGTTTATTAGACAGTATGACTTTCCCGACTGTGATTTTTCCAGTATCTTATTTTACCTTTGGAATTTTTCCCAAGTTTCAAGGAGGTAGCTGGTATTTCAAGATACTGAGTCATGGATTTATTGAAGTGTAAATATCAATGAATGCCTGCAATAACGTAACTAAAAAAACCCTTTGTATAAAGATCAGTATCAGTCATGTTGTTTTTATAGAATAGAATAGAATCATAGGTCGGAAAAGACCTTTAAGATCATCAAGTCCAACCGTAAACCTAACACTGCCAAGTCCACCACTAAACCACATCCCTAAACGCCTCATCTACATGTCTTTTAAATACCTCCAGGGACGGTGACTCAATCACTTCCCTGGGCAGCCTGTTCCAAGGCTTGACAACCCTTGCGGTGAAGAAATTTCTCCTCATGTCCAGTCTAAACCTCCCCTGGCGCAACTTGAGGCCATTTCCTCTCGTCCTATCACTTGTTACTTGGGAGAAGAGACCAACCCCCACCTGGCTACAACCTCCTTTCAGGTAGTTGTAGAGTGCGATGAGGTCTCCCCTCAGCCTCCTCTTCTCCAGGCTGAACACCCCCAGTTCCCTCAGCCGCTCCTCATCACACTTGTGCTCCAGGCCCTTCACCAGCTTTGTTGCTTAGTTGAGAGTATTTTCTAATGGTTAATAGCTTGACATTTACATACTGCAAGGAGTTTTAAATTATTTGGCTTACACAGATAGAAGAACAGGATGAAATCAGACTTCCGCCAATCAAGGATTGCTGCTGAATCCTCCATGGTCCTTTCCTATGTTAAAAAAATTCCAGAATTTCTTTATGAACAGTACATACAAGTTAGACCTGAGTCTCTTTATGTAAGCCTCTAAATAACCTTGGAAGTACTTCATATGGGTATGATATTCAGTCTGACGTTTCAACGTGTCTAGTGAAAGCAGGTATAACCTTGTTTTATGATGGGGATATTCCATATTCATAAATGACTTGCCTGTAACCATAAAAGAGAGGTAGGAGTAGCAAACCAGCAAGTGTGTGTAAGTCTGATAGCTGTCTTATGTGCTAACTCCTAGGTCCTGCTCCCTCAAGATTTACTAAACTGATTCAAGCAAAACTTGCTCTCAGCATCTAGTTCAGCCTTGTAAAATCATCATGAACTTCAGCAAGTTTCAGCACACAAACTAGGTATTAATGTATTTTATGAGTAGTGAAAAAGATACTTTATTCCCACAAATATAATGTACAAATATAATCCACGATGTAAATTGAGTCATTTTTGTTTGCATCTGGTATGAAAAGGAATTTGAAGAGTGATGATTTTGTTTTGTATTCCATTTTTAATACACGCGGGTATGTATATTGCCTTTTTTATTACTAATATTTTAATAACCATGGTTATTGGTATTTTAATTATTTTTCAATCCTAATGTTTCTATGTTGGTCCTTAAGTCTTATATACAGTTCATCTTTCCTTAATCTGTTCTGAGTTCTGAAGTTTCTTATAATTTTCAGTCTTCCAGTTCTATCCTTTCCTGATCTCTTTTTCCTCCTTCTCCTGCCGTACATAATCTCCCTCCACGAGTTTCTTCTCTTCTTGATTACAGGCTAGTAATCCCTCCTAGATTACTACAAATGTAATGACCTTGGTTTTATAATGTGCTTTTCTCTGTGTTTGTTTTTAAGAGTACACATATTTTTCAAAATTAACTACATACAAAATTTAACTCGAAATAATTCAGTCACACTAACTGTTTTCTAATACGTGCTTAGTTTGCTAATGATCTCAAGTCTTAAGTTCTTCGAGAGGTTTCACAAGACACACTTAGTGATTTGTGAATTTTAGCATAAAAAATACAGTCATTTTAAAAGTAAGGTTAAAGTGTCGCACACATTCTTAGAGCTAGAAAATGTATTTTCTTTAAAACTAGAAAAACACTTTGAGAAAAATCCTTAAGAGATTTAGCAAAATTGTTATCAGAAGAAGCCAAAATTTTACAGAATGCTTTACAATGTAGCTGGAGTTGTGAGAATCAAACTTGATTTTGTTTAGAAACAGGCAGAAGGAACAGGAGAGATAGAGGAGTGTACCATTACAATGACATCTGTACCCTGCCATATTTCACTTTGTTTTTTTGCAGAAGACTCAGACTAAGCACCAGCAAATAGTGACTCATATAAATACCCATTTGATTTACAGAAATAATCAGGAGTTCTAAATTCAGAAAAAATACTTAAGCATTGCAAAGGTAGAACTGGGTGACTGAAAACTGCAGGAATCTTAAGAACTCGGGATAAATTAAGGAAAGATGCATGAAAGCAAGCATGTATTAAGGCCCTTATCAAATGAAGTTAATTTGCATAATGAAGTTAGTAACTAATACATTTAGGCCAAATTATTTCTATCCACGAGTGAATAAACTTGATTTTGAAATCAGTGGGCTATGCGCTCATTTATTTTACAACAGAGCATATCTAAAATATATACTACCACCCTTGCCCTCGATGTTTTAAGTTTCCTAGAAATCAGATTGCCTTCTTGTAAGTACAAAACTACTCTTTGAAATTACTCTTTGACCCTTTCTATGAAGCTTTTTTCCTGAATTAGAAAGTTTGTGTCTTTCTGAAGTAAACAAAACAAGCAAATGTGCTCAGGACCTACTTAAATTTTTTTTTCCTTTGAAAAATATGTATTGAAATATGTATTTTTGTATTGTATGTCAGCACATGCATTTTCTATATAATTTCTGAACTGTGTAGAATCTGAAAGTGTTATGAGCTACTGAAAATGTCCCTCTTATTTATGAATTAATGTAGAACTTATTGGAGTGCCAAAAGCAAGTATTTCAGATGTACTGCTGTATCACCATTGTGGCTGTATCGCTATGTTTCCAAAGGTGAACATTTTTCTCACTTTGCTGTAACGCGGATAAATCTGACTTTTCAGCTTTGTTTTGGAGGTACCCTGAATTCTGACACCATTTAGCAATAGAATCAAGATCTTACATGTGCATATTTAGGATTCTCATCTCCTGGGATACAAGTAGTTATTCAGGTAGTAATTCCTCGTAATAATTATAACTCAATTAGACTTGACACTTGGCATATAGTGTGGCTGTTCATAATGGACTTTTAAAAATGCAGTAAGGGGAAGAAAGATAAAGATACGCTGTATATAGACTGTAAAAAAACCAACCAACCAAAAAAACCCCACTGATCATTCTTTTAGTGAGAAACATTTAAAAATAGTGTAGTGTATTTTAGTTTGATTCTGGAATACATTTTTTAAGTCGCTCTTCCATATCATCTCCCATTTCTGTTTAATTCACATTGCAGAGCAGTCTCGGAATATCCAAAATGAATTCATTTTGGACAAGACTGAAATGGAAGCTGAGCTGCACGAGTGCATTTAGTTCACTCTCCTCATGAACCTTGAGTCTGTGAAACCAGATTAGGGCTAGTCCAAAGTAACTCCTCCTGAAACACACTGCGTGAACATCCTCAACACCATTTGTTTCACTGTGCAAATTCAGACAGAGGAAGGAGGAGCCTATTTTTTCATTGAAGTAACTGTGTGCAGGATGTTGATGTGTTGGTGACAATCCTAGTGAAGAAATCTTTTTCTGGGAGTGTGTGTGGAGACCCAAGAAAGGCAAGAGCTTTGGTCTGAGGCTCTTTGCCTCTGAACTTGTGACAAAAATAAGGTGACAAGGCACTTGGCATCTCTCACAGCTGTGCTCTGGAACATGGTAGATAAAATACTAAAATACTTCACAGTAATCTTCTACATATATCAAAGCAAGTTAGCCCTTTGAGGTTCACCGTTTCCAAGTAATTTCCAGATTTCTATGTCTTCTTTCCCCCCGTCGCCCCTTAATACAGAATTCCAAAGAAAAGTATGGCTTGAATAACTGACTTCAAATTTACAGCCCTTTGTACCTATAAAGCAAAAACTTCAAATCCTTTTTTTTTTTGGCTTCTGCAGCAAATTTGGTTTACTACGTCTATTTGTTTTTACTAAATGTATTTATAAGTTATTATCAAAGCTCTCAAACTTACCCAAAGACTAAGCAACTTTGTTGTTTAAGTTGAAATCCACCTATAACTTCATCTATAGAACATGTCAACCTAACTACAGACTCTTGAAATTTCCATGGCACCTATTAAACTTCATCCTCATTGAGTTTCAACAGAAGGAAGTAAACTTGTTCTCTAAATTGGAATCTATTTACAGCCTTGGCTTCTGATGTGATACTCAAACTGGTGAGCAAACTGGGGATTAATCAAGAATTGTGCATCTTGTAAATATTGAGGAAGAAAAATGTTGATCAAGTGGGCAGTTACTTTATTTTTTATTAATTGTATTAAAATTGTGGATTAAATCTGCTTCAAGAAACTATTTTGATAATAATCAGTCATTTACCAATACAGACCCACCATTTTTTACAATGGCAGACTTCTGTTCCTGTGATGATTTTGAATACATCACTCTTGCTGGTGACATAAGTAAACATCTCTGCCACCTTCTCCATGTGGAAGATGAGATGCTCAGAATGTTAATTGGATAATGCCAGTGAGGCATTTAGAAGATGCCAGAGCATTATGAAAATAAGGGTTATTCCACCTGTCCTTGAAAAAATCTGAGGAGACCTTTGACAAATAATTGTTCACATTTCTGAATTTTTCATAATTTTATAGAAAATTCTGGAGTGGGTAAAGTAGTCTTTATGTACCTGTAAGATGTATTTTATAGTATTTTCTCCATTAGCGAAAACTTCTATTTTGTGTTATGAGGAAGCAGCTTCTTAATGACTAACTGTCTAACCAGGTTATCTTGCATGATAAATCAAAACAGCAAGGTTCATTAGCCTTCGTAATGCTTTGGAGTGCAGAAATTACAGAAGTTATTAGTATGTTTTGCATACAGTGATTACATAGTTATATTAAAATACACTTTCAGTGCAGTCAAAGTTAAGCAGTCAATTAGCCAAGTTTAAGAGGTGCTGAAGTTAAATTATTCTGTGTTTGCTTGCGTTAATGAAAATCATCATCTTAGCCATTTTCAGAAAAAAATGTAAAGCTCCAGTTTCAATTTTTTAGTACTGGCCCATGCAGAAAGATTCTTTCTATACATAAAGACCATATTTTTCAGTGTATGTGGGGGAAGAGTGGAGTACCATCAGTAGTAGCATCCTGCAGTCTAACAGATCTCACCTCTGAGATGTGACTTTCCATTCTTTCCAGGCTCTGAGCAACCTGATCTAGTTGAAGATGTCCCTGCCCACGCAGGGGGGTTGGACTAGCTGACTTTTAAAGGTCCCTTCCAACCCAAACCATTCTATGATTTTATGATGCTATTCTTGACGAATGAATGTATTGTTTTCTTAGTAGCTGTGAAAATCAAACTAAACAGCAGATCTCATAGTCTTCTATTCCCCTTTGAAAATACTTTAAGAGGCAAGTCAAATAGTAGTCGATGCTTCTTTAAACAGCTGTGGAAATCCTAAGCTAGTAGACTTGAGTATTGTGTGGAAAAATTGAAGATGTTTGTATGATACGTAGCTGTCTTACCCTTCTGTAGAGTGGCAGTGACACTGGAGGTAAAATGTAATGTCCCATACGCATCTGTTTCTAGCAACATCTTTTTGTGTGTATAAGTTGGTTTTAACCCTAATATATTTCTGTCCTTTTAAAACACTTTGATCCTTTTCATTTATTTTCCTTTCTTTAAATATGATACATGTATATGAATCCTGTGATTAATTCTGACGCACTTGTTCTGTCAGCTGTTTTTCCATGTTAATGCTGGGGTGGTAAAGATGGTGATATTGCCCTTATTTTTACCCCCAGAAGTTCATACAGTATGTTCTCCTAAGAGCTGTGGTACGAAAATGTTCAAATATGTTATACTGAAATATTTCATAGACTTCAAGATACGAATCTTTAAAACTCCATGTACATTTTAAGAATAAAATAAGTTTAAATTTATGGAAGATTTAAAATCTTTTGAAAACAAAGCAAAAACTTGAACATGTTTTTTGTTATAGAATCAGAATGTTATGCTTAATAGGAGACACACAATTTTACTTCTAAATTCCCTGAGCCGCATCTGAAAATCAAATTAAATAGCAAAAAAAAGCTGTTGCTGTTCAGACAATGAAAAATAACTAATTTTGACTACTAAATAAACATTTTGGGTTTATTTGTATAATTTTGTGTGTCCTTAAATGTTACTAAAATATCTTAATGTTTTGAGTAGTTTCTTAATTTATGATTTAGCTAAATTCTCTTTTGGAAATATTTGTGGAACCAAATGCAATTATTTTGTTCTGCTAACACTGACTAGCAGAGGAGCAGAGGTAGGTTTTACCTATTTGTTCAAGGAGGGAGAGATATGATTGATTTGATACTGGCAAAATGGTAGGGGTGTATGGCTTTCTAAACCACTTGTGAGTCTTGGTTTGACTCAAGCTGGTTTGACTTGCTAAAGAAGTCATAAGGTCAAGAAAGAAGGTTTGGTGGTGAAGGTGAATATCAGACATCAGTGAAGAATTTTTTTCTTCTGTCATGTTTGAGGTTGTAGTCAGTGACAGATAACACAGTTATAAAATTCCAGTGATTTCCATCAATTTTAATTATTAGAGCTGAACCTTTTCAAGAAATGATTTAGCCTCTGGGTAAAAACAAACACAAACACTCTGTGTTAGCTTTAAATTTAATTTTGAGTATCCAGTAATTCAAATGAAAAGGTAAGAAAACTTGCATATGTTACTTGTATTTTATTATAAACAACATAGATCTGTTTGCTGGAATGAAACAGCATCTCTGGTTCTGTGAAGCTTATGTATTGCCTTTCTGCACTCAAAATTATAGAACCGATTCTTTACGGAATGATGTTTCTGTATCTGTAAAAATTGAGCACCTTTCTGAATTCCTTCTGAATTACTCATCCTTTCATTGTCTTAAAAATAAAATTTGAATCTGAGTGACTGACCAAATTCAAATGGCAAACAGTACAATTTGCATTAGCTATAAGCTAGAGCAAAGTGCTCCTGAAGTTACACAATCTTGTCATATAATATACTTCCCTAAAACTGCTCTTCTCTTAACTTGGTAACTTCTTAGCTTCCACTTTCCCTCTGTGGCCAGGCATCCTTTTGGGGGACATAACGAAGATTGTCTGGAATCATGTAAAGAAATTTCAGGAATATTTATAATTTTCTGATACCTGTCAAATTATTTTTTTCTAGACATCTGCTAATGCTGTTGCAATATTTCTGAAGAAATAGTTATACATCGTGGCATATTTAGTTGCTGCTCTTGAAGGGAGAAGTCACTGTTTTATTATGCAAAATCCCCACAATTACTGACTGGATTGATATTGCTTTCATCTAGTTGAATTTATAACATCATCCCAGACTTCTGTCTTTCAGAGGAAGAACATGTTTCCAAATAGATTCTTTATTTTAATCAATAGCCTTCTCACCTCTATCTTATTTGCTTAATGTTTGTGCATCATCCTGAAGTGTAAAATCCTGTGACAATTTGATGGTTTTATGAATTCTTTCAGCACTCTTCTGTTCAATATGTTCTTACTTTATTGTGGGTACAAATTGCAACAAAGATGATAGGTTTGAAAGTGGGGGTGCAGTTCAAAACTCTTCTGCCATGGGAGGAGAATTACCTGCCAGTCAAGTTCATTAAATTATGTTGTTATAGCAACTGGTTAGCCTCTTCCATGCTTAAAATATCTTGTGTCAAATAATTAGTACTGCTTAATTGTATTTTATTGCAAAAGAGGCAAGTAATTAAAGAGGTTCTTGCAATGGCTATGGGGCCAGAAAGAGTCAGAAACTACTTGTAATTGGAATATATTTTGTGAATATAAATTAATAGGTCTAATAATCTGTGTCTTCATTCCTCAGGATCCAAAAAAGAATCCAGTATATTTGAATTGCTGTTGCTTGCTCAGAAACATTAATGGATAAAAATTAGCTCTTGGCCCCACTCTTTTGTTTTCCTTTGTCTCTTCTTGTCAGCTTAAGAAACCTATAACGTGTATGATGTATTTAGACCTTCCCTGATGTGATATCCACATAGACAAATGGCCCAATAACATCCGTTTCGGCCTTTTCAGTGTGTTTCTCTGTATTTTGTCTGTCAGTCATGTGTTGCTGCAGGTTCTTTTGTTTTTCTTCCTAGTTTGGTCCTCTGCATGGAAACTTTCTGAGCATTTGATCAAAGACAGCAGTCGTCATAATCCAGAAATGTAGAGTTTTTTGGGGGAAAAGATTACTCACAACATAATATTTAGGATTTCAACTCCACAAGTGCCAAAATCAATCGGAAAAACTAGTTCAACGGATCCAAGTTATGGAATCAGAGCTTACTGAAGAGCCAAAAACCTCCTTTTTTTTCCTGGTCTGAGGAGGTAATTTTTATTTCTCTTCAGGACTTCTGGATTTGATTCACCAGCCATTTTTTGATGCTGAGTACAGAATCCGTCATCCAGCAGTAATAGTTCTTTGCTTAAAGAGAAAACTGTGCCATCCTGAGGGGGGGGTTGAAATAAAAGAGCTTCTGAAGTGGTGCAATAGCTATATTGTGGACTACAACATGTGTAAAGCAGTACTGAGCTTTATTGCAATAGCTGCAATGGAAAATGAAAGAGGAACAGATTACAGCCCTCCACTTTATGTAAAAGTAAGCACAATTAAAATAATACCCAGCAAAAGCCTTACCAATCCCCAACATAGGTCAGTAAGTCTTTCAGTGACTGCAGTTGGAACTTTTTCATCTAATCCAAGCACTGTTCTCCATGTTATTCATGTTCTTGCATTGTAGGGCTTTGCAGTTTTACAGTTGACAGTCCCATCTGGTTTCTCTTCATCTTCTAGCTTTGCTATCATCCTCTTTTTATGTTTTCCTTACTTAACAAGGTCATTCATACCTCATCTCTGTGCATATGACTGTGGCAGGAGCTTGTGATAATTAGGTATGTGGGGCACAGGGAGTTATTCCCAGGTGGCACCTCTGCCATATGGTTTTGAAATGGCTCTTTGCAATGACAAGTAAAGCTTTACTTCTCCCCTCAGGCCTGCCTTGAGGTAGAAAAGTTGACTTATTTGTGGCAATGAACCTATTCAGTATCTTGCCAGACTTAATTCAATGGAATCCCTTTTTTTAATTAAAATAATCAAATGCTTTTCTTGAGCCTTTGCAATAAGCAATGTTCACTGATGAAATCAGAAAAAAAAAAGGAGAATTATAACCATTTTTCCCCAACAGTTGTTTCTAAATTGTGCTTTTTAAAAAAAAACAAAAGACATTGTTTCTTCATTCCACATTGTATCAGTCTCTCTTCTGCTATGCTTTTAGTAACTGATACCTTACAGGATTTTTTGCTCTTTAATTTTGCTTTGGGCTTTCTGGATTCACCTTCTGTTACATGCATATCATAGTGTTTGTTAATATTTAACTTGTTTAGATTTACGATTAGTAAGTGTTTAAAGGACATTCTTTTTCTATTAATTACACAGCTGTACTGGTGATTACTCCGTGTGTTGGACGACTTGTGTAGGGAATGCAAAGTGATAGTATTTTGAAAGTGTTATTGCAATTTAATGTATTTGCATATGGAACCACTTCAGATACATAAATTCCCTACTGCTTTACCTTTAGCAGTGTACTAGGATAAATTGTGAACACTTACTGTCTGAATTTGCTCAAATAATTGCAAAAAACGAACTTCTATAATTCAAAAGCAGCAAAAAGATTTATTTTCTAACTTCCCCAGATGTTAACAAAATTTTAGAATGTATATAGATCCCGCATATGCTGTGAGTATAATTCCCCGTTTTCAGTGTTCCTCTAAATCAACAATTTCTTCAGCAAACCAAAGATCCTTTGTGTACAGAGTGCTGTATACCTGGTAGAGGGCCGTAGTTATGGTTAATGCAAAAGGTAGTGCTGTTTAATTTAAAAAAAATTATATACATACCTGTTAGATGTGAAATAGTACTGCATTTTGAAATTTCAGGTTAATTTAAAGGGAAAAAATGTGGCCATCATTTTGTCCCTTGATTTGCACTCCAAGTGTTGCCATTTGATTTAAGTAACAGTTCTTTTGGAAGTCATTTCAAATAAATATATGCATATTGGTTTTTGCTTTAAAATTTAATCTTAACCTTAACAAATTTTAGCAGCCGGCACAGATATGTTTGTTGAGCAGAAACTAAACAGATAAAAATATACAAATATTTGTTGGAGTTACAGCAAAGATACGGAAGACATTTTGCTGTTTTTTCATGATGAAAAGTGCCAGGCTTTTCTTTAAAACTGAACACTGCCACGTGAATATGTATTAGTTTAACTAAATATCAAAAGATGTAAAATCCGTGTTCTCAAGTATTTACTTAACTGCCCTGGTGAAGATAGTTTCTTAAAAGAGCATACATCTCCACTCTCATTGGACAAAATATAGTTTATTACTTCATAGCCTGTCTTCAATTCAAGTTATGCCAAAAATGGAGGAATTATATGCCATCCAGATTATTCTAAGGCATGTTAAAAATGTACTAACCCTCTGAGATTTGCATTATTTATGAAAGATTAATAGTCATTTGCATGAATTTGTCATCATTCTATCTTTTAAAAAAACTCAGGCTGAAAGTCTTACATTAGTTCTATTGGTGTAAATCCAGAATAAATCTATATAACTGTGACTAAAACATGGTCAATTGAGAGGAGAAAAATCCCTCTGCCAAGTATGAAAAATGAACTTGAAAGTCAGCAGAAATGTTCTTCATTCTTCACTTAACTTGATCCCAAAAGATGGAAAAGAGTATATAGTTCATAGCTTCAAGGTCACTGGAGGTTTGTAGCGTTTACTGATCTGCCGTAGTTTTTCCTTCAGTGTAGTCGCCTTCTTTAGTTACAATCCTCCCAGTCAGGAATTGAACTTATGATTTCTTTCATATGAAGGTAAAACTATCTGCTGTATTGCACTTGATCATTTAAATTTATTACTGCACATCTATTATTACTTCATGCCAAAAAACTATCCCTGAACTGCGTTTCTTTTGTCTTATAGAAAGTGTTAGGTGTTCAGGTTTTCCGAGGTTGAACTTGAGACATGACAGGCGATAATTAAAAGACATGGAGTAGCTTTGAAAAAGTTTTCTGCTTTGTGAGAGCTAGGTTGAAATACCAAAATTTAATTGACATGCCAGCTAATTAAAGTAAAAATTGGAACGAAAGAACCCTAAAATTTTTCAAAAACTATGTGTGTGATAACCTGGAAGTCCTATTTTAGTCAGATTTATCACAAATGAGAATTTGGCAGATTAACCTCAGATGTAAGAGCAAAACTTGCTGGGTTTTGGTCTTTGCTACCTCTAAAAGTCAGAAAATACTACAATATGCTTCCATTTAGGAACATAACCTGAAATAGGTTTCGAATGCATTAGTTTTAAGAGACCATGGGTAACATTTATCAGCAAACTAGAGCAGCACAGTAAGATACATAAAGCTTGAGCAACTCTGTAATTTCATAGCTTCTTTTAGATAGTTTATCACAATTGCTCTTACGGAATTGAATTTTTTTTTTGTAAGGAATTACTTAAATACCATTATTTTAATAAGTATTCTTGCATTTTGAAAGCATTTACTATATACTTTTCAGGTGAACAGAAATAGGTAGAAGTAAACGGTGGATATTTTGTCCTTGTTTGTCATAGCAGCATTGAAAATTACAGTCCTAGGGCTCTGGTAGCTGGGAGTACGGCAGTGTCCCGGATGGGGGAAATAATACCATGAATTTGTTTGTTGGGCTGATATTAAGACCATTCTCAAAAGCATTTGATTTGTTGCACTCAGCAGGATGCTTGGGATCTCGGGGATCTACAGCAGAGCTGCACAAGGCAGCGGTGAGTGCTGCCTTCTTGCTTCTTGGACTGTTCTTCCTATAGTTTAAGAATGAAGCATGTCTTATATGCCGTCTTATAGTGCAGGGCCATGGTAGCAGAGGCTGCCTTCAAGAGATTTGAAGGATACGGGTATTCCCACTGCTTTGAAGGGACAGGGCTGTTCAACAACTGGATCACTTCTATGGTTTAGCACTTTGTGTCAACTTTGCTTTCACAGGTCATGTTTTACTGAAAACCCACTAGCCAGGGAGAAGCAGGCAGAGATACTGGTGGTGGAAATTGTAGGCGTGATTGTCAGCTGAGGAACCTGAACGCTCTTCTGAGGCTACTGGGAAGTGGAGATCTATTTCTGTGTCTCATTCCCAGCATCTTGTGAAGCAGATGGAACCCAAACAGCCGTCAGCTTTCTCAGGCTACAGTCTCCTACTGCAGTTAGTTTTGTTCATCACCTGAAGGTCTAGTTCCCTGCAGACAACACTGCTTCTGTCTGGCCTAAACTATTTCTCCTATTTCTGGAGAGAGAACAGAGCCAGCGTTTCTCTCCTAAGGCTGATGCTGACCTGGGTCAGTTTTACATGCCCAGAGTCCTGCAAGTTTTGTGCTCTGCCTGACCAGACAAGGTAATCTGGGAGCTACGCTGCTGGCAGGTCTTCCCCTTCAGTCACAGCATCCTTCTCCCATCCTTGGGGCCTTCTGCTGCTTGCACCCAGCGTATCTTCCCTTCTCCTTTGCTACCAAGTGTAACCTTCCCGTGGCCATGCCCTGCACGGGCTTGGCCCCTGCCCGTCTGTCTCAGCCAGGGCCTGAGCACCTCCCTGGCACAGGCCTCCTGCAGCCACAAAGGTGGTCCTCTGGCACCGGTCCCGGGTGGGCAGGGCTGAGGTGGGGGCTTGGAAGAGCTGCGCTGCTCCTTTCCTGGCACAGGGTGAGGAAAAGATGTTCCTGCTGGCTTTTGTCGTTGTTAAATCTGGTGGGTGACATTGATATTGACCTTGTGTTTGTACTGGGATGGTTTTAATTCAGGAATGGTTGGAGAGAGATGGAAGAAGCAACTGGCAGAGTTAGCAGTGATGTTCACTGGCATTAAGATCATCTGACCTTTCAGGCAAGGATGGAAAAGAAACGTGATTATTTTTTTATATCTACCTTTTTTAATGAAGTAGGCATGGAAGAGTTAAGAATATCAAAGTAGGTGACTATGCCCTCAACCTTCATTTTCATAGCTGGAGTGGACCAAATTTCATCTCCTGTACACTGAATTAAGATCACCTGAATCTGACCAGGTTCCAAATCCAGTATAACACAGTTTTCATAGCTGATCTGGGCAGCACTGTATAAATATAGCTGATTTGTATATTTTGAGCAAGAGGAAAGTCTGGAAAGCTTTTATGATGTGTGCAAAAAAACCCCAACAAACCCAACCTGACATGCAACAGGACTAGCATAGTTTTAGCTTTTGTTATTTACAGCTGAAGCTGAACAGCAGACGTATTAGTGTACCTGAACTTTGTTCAGCCTCACATCCAAAGAGATACAGCCTCATTTTTTCATATGCATTGCCTATTATGTCAGTTCTTGGAAGAATGGAGCACGGTATTGTACTTAAGAGTAATGTATCTGAAAACGCTTCAACCTCAACTGAGCGTTACTTAAGCATTTCAGAAAATGTACCCTTAAATTAGCAGTTTTATGTTCAAAGATTTATTTTTTTTTAGGATGAACCTGCTGATTCTTGAAACAAGCCTGTAGGGATAAACAAGCATTAGTTTTCATCATGTTGAGAAGTATTTTTAAGCAGAGAGACTATGTCTTGTCTCAGATTCTTAGTAAGCCAGATTATTGGGTGAGCTGGAGTAGAACTTAAGCTTTTACGTTGTACGGTCTAGGAGGGACTAATACTTCTACTGTTACATGATGATGCATCGCCTTGTAGGAATTTATTAGGACCTGTGTTTCTTCTATGAAGGATGGGCATTAAGCTGCAGTAATGCCAGTGTGGTGGTTTGACCCTGACTGAGGGAAGAATCACCTATTGGCTTCTCAACAATGCATATTTTCAATTCTCCTTTAGACCTAGAATTCTCTTAGAAGCCTGGCAGCACTTTTAAGTATTTCAGAATTCTGTAAGGATAACATTTCTGTGACTAAGCTTCTTCTCTTCCACGTAGTAGGTGCTTGTTACATAACTTATACATTATGTACATTTAACGTTGGCAGCAGGATTATTTACTTATTATCCAATATCATTTATTTAACCTTTCATTTACTACTCCTAGCTGTAGTGGAAATTCGTATGCTGAAATCTTTGGTGTTGAGATGATTCTTATCCTGGATTATGGTGGAGGTGGGGAAATGGTAGTATGGCAGGAGTAAGCAATGCTTTCAGTGCTCAAAGCAAATTCTGGCATCGCACTATAGCATCTTTTGTATAATCATTCTGAAACAGCATTGGTAGTCTGAGGCTCGTCCTCAGAGGTTATTTTCCCAGTGCAGTTATCCATGACTAAATGGAGGTGTCTAGAAAGATTTCAGTTTGATACAGACCTCCACATTCTGTCCTTTTTTTTTCCATATGTCACAAAAGATCCAGATAACAAATCCTATCCAGAGAGAGAAAAGTAAAGAAACCCCAGGTATATATCTGTACAGAGACCTAATGAGGCAAGTGATTTTAAAAAATAAAAAAAGTGAGAAAGCTGTGATTTTCTCTATTTTCAGAATGGGGAAGTTCTGCTTAAATTTTACATCCTGCAAGAAATTTAGGTACTTTATTGACAGTCTTTTTTGCTGAGTATTCTCCTTCATGCGTTTTTTTACCCTAATACTTTTGTGACTAGAATTAGTAAAAATGAGATATCCTTGACGTACTTTTTCCTAGTATCATAATGAATAGTTGAAACATTACATTGATTATAAAATAAAGTATAAAATTAATACAGTATTTTAATAACTAAGTGCAGATTATAAGATTTGATGTACAGTGGTGTAATAAGTGCTGCTGTTGACACGTCTACATATTTTGTTAAAATTGTCTTTTCATTAGTAATGTAACAATATGTTTTAACTCTATTTAGGACAATTTGCATGCATGCAGATGTTAAATATCTCACAAAATACCACTTGGCTTTTGATCAGCCCTGCAAGGAGTAACTACATTGTGCTGGTACAGTCGAACGCTTGAACAGCCACTTTCCTACGTAGTGTAAACAAGCTATACTGTAGGATTTAGACAGTATAGAGCAGGTGAATCGACTTGGTTATCAACAGAGACAGCATGCAGTACTCCAAGTGTGTGTGTGTATAAAAAATGGTGGTTTTATCAAGCCATGTGGACCAGTGAACCTCCGCAGTGCAATGTTTTTTAATAATTGAGGAAAAGGGTTTTCTTATTCTTTTTAGGGGTGATGGTCATTAGTGTGTCCTGTAGGTTTTATATTAGATTTAAAATATGTGTGGTTTGTATTGGTGGTGGTGGATGGTATGAATTTAGAGGAAAATCAGTTTGTTTTCACAGTGTGCTGCATTTTAGTGCACCAAAATGTAGTCTGACAGTCTGCTTTAAACGAGGCTTTTCAAGTTGTCCCTGATATATAGCAGAGACAGTTGTGATGGCTAATGAAAACATTTTTAATTATGACATAGGAAGTGTGAGAGAGGGGAGGATCTACTTCATATCAACTTTTAAATTATTAAATTATTTATATTAGACTGTTTTACATATCTGCTATTTTTTCTCTTTTCTACTTAATTTCAACTTAAAGCTGGGAGGATGGGGAAGATTCTTGCTTAGAAGTGAGCACATAGGGAGAGTTCTGTCTGGTATAGTTCATAACTGAAGTGAGTCAGAAAAAATGTTAACCTTGAGGTGACCTGTTTCCTAATTTGAGAGAGAATATTGTTACTCTTTGTTTGCCCAGTAGCATGCCTACTTGGTATTAATTCTGTGATGAATACCAAACATCACATTTTTGTTGAATAGTCACGTTTTTTAAAGTGTGTGCAAAGGTAATCAAGACCAAATGAAGATATGTTTTTATCCAAGACTTCAAATTGACCAATAAACGGAGTTCATTAAAAAAAAAAAATTAAAAAAAAAATCCTTTGCCTGTGGAACCTCTAGCCTCTAGCTCATAGTCAAACTGAACTTTTTTTAGTATGACTAAATAGACTAGTTACTTGAGCTAGTCTGTAAAGGTATGCTTTATTTCATTTGGTTCTCTTGTGCTTTTTTGTTTCTGTGAGCTTGCCTGAATCCTGCTTTTTGTTCTAGCACAGTAAACTATTCTCCCATTAACTTGTCTTCTGCCAGACAGGGCAGTGCCCTTTGGCCAGAGCAGAAAGAGAAGTCCAGTTGATACCGCAGGCTTTCAGAGGCAACAAACTCATTCTTTCAAGACAGCAAAAGCTGCCAAAACCAAACCCGACTGTAAATAGCGACCTGTCATATGTTAGATTGGATAAATCGGAAGGAAAAATCTATGTCTAACTGAACAAATACAAGCAAAAGGATTTTCTGATACTTTAGCTAGAAAGTTGAGACTTGGCAATGTTCAAGAACAACAAAGATTTCTGATAAAAAATATGCAAAGTTGATGCATAGGAACAAAAAGCAACTTAGTAAACAGTTGTTATCATAAATAATTTGCACTGGGAAAAAAGTTCACATTTTGTAGCTCCAGGTGCCTTGAAAAATAGAAGGACAGAACAAAAAAAAAATCTGTATCATTACAAAATAAAATGGAGTTGCTGAACAGCAGTGTGTTATTGAAACAGATATGCAAACCTTCTGCCTGAATCTAGTTATGTCTCTATTGTCTGAGAAATATTTATTGGCTTAGAAATAACGATCTTGTTTTCTTTAAGGAGATTTTCATATATTCCTCTCATAGCTGTCAGTTTGAGTCAAAACCTTAAATATATAAATGTTCACACCTTTTTCTGCCTTGTGTGTGATTACTTCTATTCTTTGATCGATATCTAACTGTAATTTTGTTTTCTTTTTTGTAAAGAAGAACAATTTTGGTTATATTGAGAAAAGTTAGCATGCCCTAGAGTACTTTCAGCTGTACTCGCAGTTCCGTAGTGTAATTTGCCAGCATACCGTTGCGTACACTCTCAGACAGGGCTTTTTCTTTATAAAAACTCTGTGAAGTTAAATGAGAATAAAGGGCACTATTAACATGTAAACTTGTATACGTAGAAATGCTGAAAGGTTCGTGCTTTCTTCTGTGGCCGTAGTAAGGCACTGAAAGGTTTTAATGCTCATTGTTTCCCTGAGACAAGAGCAAGAAGAGGATGCTTCTGAAAAGCTGGACATTGTCTTCTGTGTCTCCAGAGTTCTATAAAATAGGAATACTTGGCTACCTCTCTGCATTTGTGTCCACCAAAGTATTATTGTTTCTAAATTACTTTGAGAATGCTAAACAAGGTGCACTTTTGAAGAGCCCGGAGTAACGGTAGAAATGTTGCTGTGGTTCTGCTTATTTTCCTCGGGCTGGTGCATCATGGCTTGGCTTGTGAGTCATGGCAGAAGGTCGAAGGTCAATAGGTTTGCGTGAGGTTGGTGGGGAAGCACCGGAAAGTGTCATCTGTCAAGTCAGTGATGAAGTATTGTGGAGGAATCAGTGAGAATGACTTTATAAAACTTACTGAAAGCAACACGCCCACAGAGAAACTACTCTGTTGGAAACCTGTTATTATTAAAATAGTAAAAATACTATTACTGCCTTTTAAAAGTGACAGAGCAAAGGTGCAGGCAACAACAGAGAGAAGATTAATAGAGAAAGATGATGCTTGCTTATAGATTTTTCATTTCTAGGCTGCTACTTGGATACTTTTACAGCTTTACCCAAGACACCCCACGGTAATGAAAGTGAACAGATTGGTGTCTCTCTGCAAACTGTGTTTGATTTTAAGTTGTTTTACATGAAATAATCTAAAGGTCTTAACAGAACTATTTTTGGACGCTGCAGACAGAATAAATAAGACTTCTAGAGTGTGCTCTCCACTCCCCTGAAATCCTCAGAGTAAAAACTGTTTTAATGTTAGTTAGTGTCTTCTTTTGATTTTCTAGAAGATACATACTAACTGTCTTTTTGTTGGATAACCTATTTGCTTTTGAAAGAACTTGTGGGATTTGTGTTAATAAAATCCAGATTCTTTAATGTGCAAGAAAGGGATATAGTGGTATACAACTTTAACCACCTTTTACAGTTGGAAGTTTATAGTTATATATTGTAAATATGGTATTACTGAGTATTGAATGGTGAGAGGAGATGGGTAAAAAGGTGCTTAAGTGATCCTGATGGGACCAGTGTAGTGAAAGCTTACTTCATTGTTCCGTCTATTACCGACCCTTATTACTGCACGCTATGTAATACTATATATATACACACACACATATATAATATTTTGCTATTAGTGACTGCAGCTAGGCTTTTCATAAATTTATGCATGCTCACAAAACTATTTTAAAGGCTAATATCTAAAGATTGTTAAATTGTGAGGCATCTCTACCTTTTGCAAGCTGCAATTTTAGGGATCGAGTGAGTGAGAACTCAAAATCTCAATATAATCTTTTTCTTTTTCAGATTTTCTTCCTTTTGTGTTTTCATTTATTACCATTGAAGGCATCCTTTATCAAAACTGTTAGTTTTATGGTTGAATTTTTTAGTAGCTTGTAGTATATTCACCGATTTTGCAGCTGTTCTTTAGAA